>NC_059288.1:5219316-5231816 GCF_017591435.1 Portunus trituberculatus
GTCATGCTATATTGTGCTGTGTTATTCATTATTATGTTATGTTATGCTGTGTTATTCAATGTTATGCTATGTTATGCTGTGTTATTCAATGTTATGCTGTGTTATGATGTGCTATGTTATGCTGTTATGCTATATTGTGCTGTGTTATTCATTGTTATGTTATTCTATGCTGTGTTATTCAATGTTATGTTGTGTTATTCAACGTTATGCTTTGTTATTCTGGTACTACGAGTTCTTCTTATCAAATTAACATGTTCTTTACGAGCACAGAGTCACGAAGCGTCTACCAAGAAGGAGAGAAAGTGAAAGAACAGTGTTTTCTTTTTGCCATCACTTTCTTTAATGTATTACGTCTAGAAAGAGAGAGAGAATGTGTGTTATGTTATGCTATTTGTATTATTATGTGTTACGACATGTTCTCTTACTTACAGTCACGGATATTTCTACTAAGAAAGACAAATATGAAAGAATGTAATATTTCTTTATTTTTTTCTTTTTCTTCTTACTCTTTCATTTATTACGTGTCTCTTCCCCGTCTGTGGGTGTTGAGCGAATAGCATTTCTTCTATTATATCCTTCACTTTATCACGTCTTTTTCTTTGAAGTCCCTGAGTCACAAGATTATCCTCACTTCTTATGGCATAGTAAATAATCTTGCTCTTGATCTTGAATGTTACCCCGCTGATTGATGTGACAGGAAAGTAAACATTAGAGTATTATGTCTCTCTAACGGGGGACTACAAGTGCTGATGATGATTGTTACTATGATAGGGGGATAAACATTACGGTATTCTGTCTCTCCAACGGGACTGAAAGCATTGATGTTGCTGATGATGATGTTTGTTGTATGTTGTTGTTGTTGCTTTTTCTTGTTGTTACCTTTATTAAGTGATAAAAATTAAGAAGAAGACACAATGGGAAAAAAATTGAGATGATTAAACGTAATTTCTGTCAGTAATTGAATGAATGGATGAGAAAATAAGGCAAGAATGAGAGGAATAAAAATATGATCCCTTTCTGTTAATTGACTGAAGGAATCTGGTTTCTATTGAGTAAATATTATAAGAAAAAAAATAATTTGAAGAAATATTATCACGTCTGTCTCTCTCTCTCTCTCTCTCTCTCTCTCTCTCTCTCTCTCTCTCTCTCTCTCTATGAAGGGAATGAAAGCAACAGGACTACACTAGAATAAGAGAGAGAGAGAGAGAGAGAGAGAGAGAGAGAGAGAGAGAGAGAGAGAGAGAGAGAGAGAGAGAGAGGTGGGAGAGGAGAGGGATATACCACACCCCACCAATCAATACAGTCTAGTCCCCTCCTCCTCCTCCTCTTTCCTCAAATTTAGCCACAAAATTCACATTTGTATATATATATTTTATTTTTTATTTTTTATTTTTTTTAGTTTTCGTGTCAATAATAAAAGAAAATACATAACTCTCTCTCTCTCTCTCTCTCTCTCTCTCTCTCTCTCTCTGAAGTGAGTTCCAGAATATTCCTTTAGGTTTTTATGTGTTCTTTTCTTTCTTTCTTTTTGTTTCTTTGTTTTGTTCTTCCTTACTTTCTTCTTTCCTTCATTCCTTTCTTTCTTCCATTATCAGAGACTTTCTTTATTTTCTTTATTATCTTTATTCATATGTAGAGCAATAGGGCTCTCTCTCTCTCTCTCTCTCTCTCTCTCTCTCTCTCTCTCTCTCTCTCTCTATCACAGAAAGAAGGAGAGAGAGAGAGAGAGAGAGAGAGAGAGAGAGAGAGAGAGAGAGAGAGAGAGAGAGAGAGAGAGAGAGAGAGAGAGAGAGAGAGAGAGAGAGACTTAAGGTTGGTGTTCCCGCAGACTTGGCAACAGTGTGCGACAATCAATAGTTTGTCACGAGCGGGGTTGCCAAGGAGGAGGAGGAGGAGGAGGAGGAGGAGGAGGAGGAGGAGGAGGAGGAGGAGGGAGGGGGGACTACGTATACGAGAAAATGAGGATTAATTAACATTTTTCCTTCTTCAAATTAACTGAAAAAAAAGTCCAATTATTTGAAAAGAAAACGAAACCTGAAGATTTACTTGAGTCACCCTTAAAAATAATTCCTTTTGACTATTTCTCTTTAATCTTCTGGATTTTGGGATTATTTGAATAGGAGACTTGATAGCCAATTATTCCTCCTTCTTTTCCCTATCTCCGATTTCTTTCTCCTCTCCTTCCTCTTCCTCCTCCTCCTTCTGGAACAGGAAAGACAACGACCATTTTCTATGATGGAGCAAAAGGTTCCATTCTCTTTAACTTTCAAGGCAGACTCCTTTAAAAATTCCATTCAGAGGAAGACTGGAGAACGAGTTTGTAGGACACCAAGGGGGTGATTAGGGGTGAGAGAAGATGTCGCCGTATCATTTTACACTCTAGATGGGAGAATAGGGGTGTAGGAGGGGTGAGTAGTGGTGTAGGGGCGGTAAAACAAGTAACAGCACCAGTCATGGCCCTGTATTCAGAAACCACTTGCTCTCTCACCGCGAATGTTTTCCAGGGCCACAGAGATGACTAGACGGGCTTTCAAGAGTGTTTCTACCGTTAATGATGTAGAAATATTGCCACTCTGCCTCTAGAACCGAAAAAAACACCTTAAAATCGTTTTGCTCTCTCACCAGAGGGAAATGACTTGTGGAGTACTCAAGAGTGCTTCTCCAGTTGATAATGCAGAAATTTTGTCAGTTCCCCCTTCTAGAACCTTAAAAATCGCTTTGCTCTATCACCGTGACTATTTTCCAAGGCCACAGAGATGATTAGCGGGATTTACGAGAGTTTCTCCAGTTAGTAATGTTAAAATCCTGTTACTTTGCCTCTAGAACCGTAAAAACACCTTAAAAAAACAACAAGTCGTGTCAGTTGAAATAAAACGTTCTGAAAGAGTGGACGTGGAGCGCAAAAGTGTTTGAGAATGTGAGTAGGAGGTCGAGCATTGTTACCTCTCCATTTCCCCACCATCCTGTTATGCAATGTCCGTGTGTCTGCGTGTCTCACCCTTCAAACTACACTCTCACTCCGCGACCTACACCCTTCACTCTTCACCCTTCCCCCTTCCCCCTTTGCCCTCCCTGCCCTCCCTACCTTCACCCTGCCAAGCTAGTGACGCAACGCTTAATAACACACCTGAGGCACGACAGGTAAACAGGAGAGACGCTGCTAGAATACACCTGTCTGATTAAAAGGACGGGGGGCAGGAGGGGAAGGGGGGAGGGGGGAGTATTGTGACAGGTACATAACATTGTTCTTCTTTATTAAATGCTTCTAATGGTGATGCTTTGTGGGTATTTTTTTTTCTTCTTTTCTTTTTTTTAAGATTAATGTGTGGTTGTGGAGTGTTGTTGTTGTTGTTGTTGTTGTTGTTGTTGTTGTTGGTGGTGGTGGTGGTGGTGGTGGTGGTGGTGTTTTTGGTTCTTATATCAGTTCTATTTTCAAAGTCTACAATGCTCTCTCTCTCTCTCTCTCTCTCTCTCTCTCTCTCTCTCTCTCTCTCTCTCTCTTAAACACCTTAGTAACTTCTCGCAAACACATGATATAGATCAGGAATTATGAAAACACTCTTGAAAATCCCAATAACTTAAAGAATCGAGAGAAAAAAATCACCCTTAAAATATCTCAGCACTTGTAATAAACACAATGAACCACAAAGAAAAATATCCTTGAAAACCACAACAACTTCCACTATGACCTCCTCAAAATAGAAAATGTAGAAGAATGAAAACTTGAGACCATTCATATAAACACGTAATCTCAAACAGCATTCATAAACACGTAATCTCAAACAGCATTCACAAACACGTGATCTTAAACAGCATTCATAAATACAATCTTAAAGAGCATTCACTAATATGTCTAATCTTAAACATATAATTTACAAACACGTAATCTTAAACAGCATTCATAAGTACATAATTTTAACCCTTTTATTACTGAGACATATTTTTGAAATTTGTGTACGATTAGACCATTTTTATTGACATTAGGAAGGGTCTGTGGAGGTCAGAAGATTAATAGTCTCCGCTATTCTAAACCCTCACATGAATCTCTGAAGCTGTATAGAATTACCAAATAGTAAGCAGAATGAATATGGAAGCGCTACTGAAGGGATAAACAGCATTCACAAACACGTAATATAAAAAAAAGAACATCAACAATTACGAAATCTTAAGCCTAAATATTCTAGGCCTAATTTAACCTCCTCGTACCATGACGCGTTTTCATATTTAATCACTATTTGGTGAATTTATACAGCTTCAGAAACTTATGAAGGGATTAAAATAGTGAAGACTGGCCATTAATCTTCTGACCTCCATAGATTCTTCCTAATGCCAATAAAATGGTCTAATCACACCCAAAACTCAAGGTAGAAATGCGTCCCAGTACTGAAGGGGTTAGGAATTCGTGTTTGTGATTGTTATTTCGATCTTAAGCCTAAATCTTCCAGGCCTAACTTAATCCCAGAGATAGGTCCTGGATGCTGGCTGGATGAGAGAGAGATGCCTGGAAACACGAACAGAAAACGCAAGCGATCCTGGAGGCTGAGAGAAAATGAATGTTTAAGGAAAGACTCGCCAATGCTGAGACGAGAAGACAAGATTAAGATCAAGATTGTTATGGAGAGAGAGAGAGAGAGAGAGAGAGAGATAATGACAGCACACATCTGGCCGTAATTATGTTTATTCAGCGATACAGGGGCTCTCTCTCTCTCTCTCTCTCTCTCTCTCTCTCTCTCTCTCTCTCTCTCTCTCTCTCTCTCTCTCTCTCTCTCTCTCTCGTCATTTCCAATTTTATTCACTCAGGACTGGTTTAATATATTTCCTCCTCCTCCTCCACCTCCTCCTCCTCCTCGCCACCTACACACACACTTAATCTATTATACCGGTCAAGCAAGTGTGTGTGTGTGTGTGTGTGTGTGTGTGTGTGTGTGTGTGTGTGTGTGTGTGTGTGTGTGGCAGGAAGGAAGGAATTGTGAGCCTCGAATAACTCACATCCTGGCCTCTCTCTCTCTCTCTCTCTCTCTCTCTCTCTCTCTCTCTCACCTGGTTCACCTCGCACATGTATCTCTCAATTTTATATAAGGAGATGATGTCAGTCCTCCTCCTCCTCCTCCTCCTCCTCCTCCTCCTCCTCCTCCTCCTCCTCCTCCTCCTCCTCCACCTCCTCCTCCTCCTCCCGCCCACCAAACACCAACGCGAAAAGGGCAAGGCAACAGGAACTAATGTCTGTGTGTGTGTGTGTGTGTGTGTGTGTGTGTGTGTGTGTGTGTGTGTGTGTGTGTGTGACATCCCCTACACACGTGCACCCACACCTGCTCTCACACCTGTGGGGTTTAGCTTCCTCCTCCTCCTCCTCCTCCTCCTCCTCCTCCTCCTCCTAATTTTGGTACATACAGGCACGCACATGTACACGCACACACACACACACACACACCACTACCACCATCACTACCACCCACATCGATATTCCAACACACACACACACACACACACACACACACACACATACATACATATATACATACATGGATAGCCTTGTGTGTTTGTGTGTGTGTGTGTGTGTGTGTGTGTGTGTGTTTCCTGCAGTAATGATGCATCCCTTTATAAATAATGGGAGTGGGCGGAAGGGAGAGCGGGAGAGGGAAAGAGAGAGGGAGAGGGAGAGGGTGAGACAGGGAGAGGTTAGAGAGACAGAGGGAGAGAAATTAAGTATGACGTGTTTCGTTTTGAGAGAGAGAGAGAGAGAGAGAGAGAGAGAGAGAGAGAGAGAGAGAGAGAGAGAGAGAGAGAGAGAGAGTTTCTCTCTCTCTCTCTCTCTCTCTCTCTATCTATCTATCTATCTATCTCTCTATCTATCCATCTATCCATCTTTCTCCATTGAATTCCAGGTATCTATTCAACCACCCAATCACTTTTCCATCCATCCACTCCACCCAGACCATCCCGGCCCATCCCAGCCCATCCCAGCCCACCCCAGGCCAACTCAGCCCATCCCAGCCCACCCCAGGCCAACTCAGCCCAACCCAGGCCACACCAACTTACTCCCGGCCACCCGAGACGATCCCAGCCCACCGTCCTGTACACAATAGCCAGCCTACACCCACACACACACCCAGCCTTTACTCGGCCTACTCCCTTCCCTGCAGGCCACACTATTCTGGTAACACTGTCACTGGGGAGGAATCTGGAATGAGACAGACAGAGAGAGATAGAGATAGAAAGAAGAGGGAAAGAAGGAGGAGGGGCAGGAAAGATAGAAGGAAGGAAGGAAGAATGAAGGAAGAGATGGGAAAAGACAGACAGAGAGAAAGAGGAACTGGAAGGAAGGAAGGAAGGAAAGACGGAAAAGAAAAGGAAGAAATGGGAAGAGACAGGGAAAGAGAGAGATGAGCCGGAAAAGGGAAAGAGAAGGAAGGCTGGAAGGAAGGAAAACAAAAGAGACAGGAAAATATAGACAGAGAGAGAGAGAGAGAGAGAGAGAGAGAGAGAGAGAGAGAGAGAGAGAGAGAGAGAGAGAGAGAGAGGAGGGAAAAAAGAACGTTAAGGAGGGAAGGAAGGAAGAAAAACAAAGGAAGAGGGGAAAAAGAATCAAAAGAAAGGATGTAAGGAAGAAAAGGAGGAAATTAAGGAAGAAATGATTGACAGGAAGAAAGGAAATATGAGAGGGAAAAAAACAGTGAAAGGAAAAACAAACACGCAGGAAAAGAAGAAGGGAAGGAAAGAACGAAGGAGCAAAGAAAGAGAGAAAAGAGAAAATGAATATATTTACAAATTAGAAAGAGATAGAAAGTTAGAAAGAGAGAGAGAGAGAGAGAGAGAGAGAGAGAGAGAGAGAGAGAGAGAGAGAGAATCATACAAGTTCTTAAGTGTGTATGTGTGTTTGTGTGTACTAGCACACAAGCATGCACACACACACACACACACACACACACACACACACACACCACGTTATTGTATTGCCAATAAGTGCGTATGTATGTCAATATGTGTGTGTGTGTGTGTGTGTGTGTGTGTGTTGGTGCATTATCATCTGCGCATCTCTCTCTCTCTCTCTCTCTCTCTCTCTCTCTCTCTCTCTCTCTCTCATTTACCTGTGACATAATTTTTCAGATAAGAAAACTAATAGAGAGGAGGAGGAGGAGGAGGAGGAGGAGGAGGAGGGGGTGGTGATGGTGGTGGTAATATGTTGGTGGTGGTGGTGGTAGTAATGGTGGTGGTGATGGTGGTTGTGGTAGTAATGGTTGTGGTGGTGGTGATGATGATGATCTGCAGTTTTGGTGACCGATTGGTGTAGGCACAGTGCCATTTCTGGTGCCAACTCTCTCTCTCTCTCTCTCTCTCTCTCTCTCTCTCTCTCTCTCTCTCTCTCTCTCTCTCTCTCTCTCTCTTTCTGTATATATTGTATTTCCTATTCTTGCCCTCCCCCTCTCTCTCTCTCTCTCTCTCTCTCAAGACGTAAGTTTGAGGGAAAAATAGGAATCAGTCAAGCTTTCTTCATTTCACAGCATTACAGCACCTACCATCCCCTCCTTGGTACCGTTGGTGTGCTGTGAAGTCATGCTGTTTATGCTGGTGGTGGCTAAATGCTGTTACTTAGCGAGGGAGGGGAAAAAAAGGGGAAAAATAATGAGAACAAATGAATTTCGCTCAGCATCACTCTTGCCATATCGTGTTCTTTGTTTTTATTGTGTGTTTTTTTTATTAATTCGTCTTATTTCCTTATTAGTGGTGGTGGTGGTGGTGGTGGCGGTGATGGTGGTGACTGTGGTGTAGTGGTGTGGTTTTGGTGGTGGTGGTCGTGGTTGTGGCGGTGTTTGCGGTATTGTTGCCATCATGAGGTCAAGGAATTTTATTGTTAACGTGTGTGTGTGTGTGTGTGTGTGTGTGTGTGTGTGTGTGTGTGTGTGTGTGTGTGTGTGTGAACATGGTATTTGAGCACATGACATGACACACACACACACACACACACACACACACACACACACACACACAAAAGAATTAGATTGGGAAGTGTGTGTGTGTGTGTGTGTGTGTGTGTGTGTGAGAGAGAGAGAGAGAGAGAGAGAGAGAGAGAGAGAGAGAGAGAGAGAGAGTGTGTGTGTGTGTGTGTGTGTGGGTGTGTGAGTACATTTCTGCCGCAAACCAGCTCTGTCTATTCCCCCTCTCTCTCTCTCTCTCTCTCTCTCTCTCTCCAGAAATCAATAGACAGAAGCGATAGAAAGATAAAACAAAGATAGATGGATGAAAAGAAAGAAATTAGATACAAAATAACGAAAACCATCAGACCAGAATATATATTTGAAATTATTGAAAGAAAATAAATGCATTAGAGAAGAGATGAGGTTTGTGAAGCGGTCAGAGATAAAAATAACCTTTAATTACTTGTATTGAACTGCAGAGAGAGAGAGAGAGAGAGAGAGAGAGAGAGAGAGAGAGAGAGAGAGAGAGAGAGTAATGGGGAATGAAAATACACTAGCTACCCTCCTCTTCCTCTCCTTTTTTCTCCCCCTTTTTCTTCTTCTTCCTTCTCCTCTTCCTCCTCCTCCTCCTCCTCTTCCATCCATACTTATCTTTAATTAACCTTTTTGCATTCTCGCCTCTCTCTCTCTCTCTCTCTCTCTCTCTCTCTCTCTCTCTCTCTCTATATATATATATATATATATATATATATATATATATATATATA
The DNA here is from genome assembly GCF_017591435.1 of Portunus trituberculatus. Lineage (NCBI taxonomy): Eukaryota > Metazoa > Arthropoda > Malacostraca > Decapoda > Portunidae > Portunus > Portunus trituberculatus. The sequence continues at coordinate 5,228,000 of NC_059288.1, forward strand.
TATATATATATATATATATATATATATATATATATATATTTCAGGTCAAGTAAATGCAGGTAATGAGAGAGAGAGAGAGAGAGAGAGAGAGAGAGAGAGAGAGAGAGAGAGAGAGAGAGAGAGAGAGAGAGAGAGAGAGAGAGAGAAAGGAGGTTGAGTTACCCGCAACGTTACGCAAAAAAGAGAGAGAGAGAGAGAGAGAGAGAGAGAGAGAGAGAGAGAGAGAGAGAGAGAGAGAAGCCATAGAATTATTATAGATCGACATATAGACAATCTCTCCTCCTCCTCCTCCTCCTCCTCCTCCTCCTCCTCCTCCTCCTCCTCCTCCTCTCTATTAAGCCCTCTGCAGCAGACTTAAAAGCGCGACACTTCAGTTTAGCACGCGAGTCAGTCACGCAGTCAGTCAGTCAGTCAGTCAGTCAGTTACATATTCAGTTTGTCAGTCAGTCAGTCAGTTAGTCAGTCTGTCAGTCAATCAGCCAGTCAGTCATAGAAACAGCTGGCCAGATACTGAAGATAATTTGACTCCGCCCTCTCTCTCTCTCTCTCTCTCTCTCTCTCTCTCTCTTACTATACATTCCCTCACTTCTTCCCTTCAATAATCCTCTCTCTATCTCTCTTTTCTCTCTCTCCCTTCCTTCTCTCCCTCCCTCTCTCTCTCTCTCTCTCTCTCCCTCTCATCGACCCTTTTAACCTCTTGTTGCTTTCCCTCTCCCTCTCCTCTCCCTCTCCCTCTCTCTCTCTCTCTCTCTGCAGGCACGCAACGTAAAAGAAGGAAAATACTTAACTAGATTTATCGAGAGAGAGAGAGAGAGAGAGAGAGATGACAGGTGTAGTATTGATGTGAAAGACGAAGATAGAAGATAAAAAGAATGAAGGAAGGAAGAATGGGAGGAGGAGGAAGAGGAGGAGGAGGACGAGGGGGAGGAGGACGAGGAGGAGGAGGAGGAGGAGGAGGAGGGAGGAGGAGGAGGGTAGGAGGACGAGGAGGAGGAGGGGTAGGAGGACGAGGAGGAGGAAGAGGAGGGGGAGGAGGAACATTCCAGTGTATGTGAAATGACCCCCTTCACTCTCTCTCTCTCTCTCTCTCTCTCTCTCTCTCTCTCTCTCTATGACGTCATGTACAAATTCTTTTCTCAAAATTGCTTACTGTAATTTTGCTCTATTTTCTTTCTTTCTTTCTTTCTTTCTTTCTTTCTTATATATTTCTCCTTTTCCTTTCTCTTTCCATCATTATTTACTTCTCATTTGTTTTCTTTCCTATTTTCCTTCTTTCTCCCCGTCTGTGTGTGTGTTTATCATGAGTTATTTCTTTATTCCTCCTTCCTTCCTTCCTTCCTTCATTCATTCATTCATTCATTCTTTCATTTCTTCCTTCTAATCTTCCTTAATTTCTTTCCGTATTCTGCTTTTTATAACTTCTTTCTTCCTAATCCTCTCTCTCTCTCTCTCTCTCTCTCTCTCTCTCTCTCTCTCTCTCTGTTCATTCTTAGATCTCTCTCTCTTTCTCTTCCTGTTCATTCTTAGATCATTTCTTTCTTTCTTCATATCATTTCTTTTATCTTTCTTCACTTCCTTCCTCAGCTCTCTCTCTCTCTCTCTCTCTCTCTCTCTCTCTCTCTCTCTCTCTCTCTCTCCCCACCACCACGACAACAACAACAACAACAACAATAACAACAAGGTCAGGTCAGCAAGCCAGGTCACTATTAAGTTTTGTTTTTTGTTTTTTTCTTTGCTTGCATTACGACTGTGAATTGGTATTACTCTCTCTCTCTCTCTCTCTCTCTCTCTCTCTCTCTCGCAGCAACAACAACAGCAAAAAAACACGTAATTGTAGACTTGCTATTAATGCACGCCTCTCTCTCTCTCTCTCTCTCTCTCTCTCTCTCTCTCTCTCTCTCTCTCTCTCTCTCCTCTGCAAACACAGCTTCAAAACCCTATCTTAAAGAGAGCTGAGGGAGGCACAGTAGGAGGAAGAAAAGGAGGAGGAGGAGGAGGAGGAGGAGGAGGAGGAGGAGGAGGAGGAGGAGGAGGAAGAAGAGGAGGCAGAAGAAAGCAAAGGAGAAGGAGGCATAGAGAAGTATCTTAACTCTATAGCAGTGTTGTGTGTGTGTGTGTGTGTGTGTGAGAGAGAGAGAGAGAGAGAGAGAGAGAGAGAGAGAGAGAGAGAGAGAGAGAGAGTTGGCACTTTTCCTCAGTTCAGTGCCAACCTTATAGACTTGCATGATGCCATTACTGTAGAGAGAGAGAGAGAGAGAGAGAGAGAGAGAGAGAGAGAGAGGTTTAAGACGTAACAAGGGAATCACCCAGATAAAACTTTGACCAAACTTTTAAATCACTGGACACTACCTATCATTTATCATTGGCTCCCTGACAACGTTCTATGCAAGATAATCATTTAACATGATTCTTTAGGTAGGCATGAGAGAGAGAGAGAGAGAGAGAGAGAGAGAGAGAGAGAGAGAGAGAGAGAGAGAGAGAGAGAGAGAGAGAGAGAGAGAGAGAGAATTTACATGGTGATAGTGGTGATAGTGGTGGTGGTGGTGGTGGTGGTGGTGGTGGAGGGTGACTGTATTAAACATAATTGCATAAACACCAGCTGTTGTGTGTGTGTGTGTGTGTGTGTGTGTGTGTGTGTGTGTGTGACAAAAGAGAGACAAAAAAATAATGAATGCTTGGAATTAAGAATGAGAGAGAGAGAGAGAGAGAGAGAGAGAGAGAGAGAGAGAGAGAGAGAGAGAGAGAGAGAGAGAGAGAGAGAGAGAGATGGACCGAGATGAAAAGAAATGGGAAGACGTTTCACTGACCCCTACCCCCCATCTCTCTCTCTCTCTCTCTCTCTCTCTCTCTCTCTCTCTCTCTCTCTCCCATATAAGGTGAGCCCAACCCTTCCATTCAACAGGTGTGAGTGAAAGTTAGGTGTTTGGGATGCTGCGTGTGTGTGTGTGTGTGTGTGTCTTCCTGTTATGATGCCACTTTTCTCTCTCTCTCTCTCTCTCTCTCTCTCTCTCTCTCTCTCTCTCTCTCTCTCTCTCTCGTTCTCTCGCTTTAATTTGCGTATTGCATCATTTCCGCTTCAGGTCAACGAGAGAGAGAGAGAGAGAGAGAGAGAGAGAGAGAGAGAGAGAGAGAGAGAGAGAGAGAGAATGGAAGAAAATGGAAAAGAAGAGAGAAAAAGAGAAGACAAGAAAAAAAGAAATAGAGAAACGAAGAGAAAAGAAAAAAGATGGCCATTCAAGAGAGAGAGAGAGAGAGAGAGAGAGAGAGAGAGAGAGAGAGAGAGAGAGAGAGATGCCATTACTTTCCTCTTCACCTTTAACCCTTTTGTAATGTTTCGTTTGTTCCGCTGAGATACACACACACACACACACACACACACACACACACACACACACACACACACACAGCTGCTTGTCTTAATATATGAGACAGAGAGAGAGAGAGAGAGAGAGAGAGAGAGAGAGAGTACTGCATATAGCTGATGGTTACTCTCTCTCTCTCTCTCTCTCTCTCTCTCTCTCTCTCACTCTTATATTAAGACAAGCAGCTGTGTGTGTGTGTGTGTGTGTGTGTGTGTGTGTGTGTGTGTGTGTGTGTGCGTATGGGATCCTATTTCAACACGCTGTCTCTCTCTCTCTCTCTCTCTCTCTCTCTCTCTCTCTCTCTCTCTGAGCATATTGAAATAATTAGTTTTTTTTTTTTTTTTTTTAGTTATTCTTGTTTCTATGTCAATGTGTGTGTGTGTGTGTGTGTGTGTGTGTGTGTGTGTGTGTGTGTGTGTGTGTGTGTGTGTGTGTGTGTGTGTGTGTGTGTGTGT
>NC_059288.1:5234316-5259316 GCF_017591435.1 Portunus trituberculatus
CCATTCATTCATCACTAGTGCCAAACAACAGTGCCAAACGACTATGCCAACAACAGTGACAACAACAACAACAACAACAACAGCTCTCAACAAACTGATACACAAGTCACGTATTTCATTAGTATTCTAACATTTTCCGTCCTCCGTTCATCTTATGGTATATCCTACACGTGTCCTGCGAGTCTTCATTGCATCCTTGAGGGGAGGTGTTAGTGTGCGAGGGACCCATCTCTGAACCTGCGGGTGGTATTAAGTTCTTGCCCTTGGTTTGGTTACGGTAAGGATGACAGAAGGCGAGGCGGAGGGGTGAAGACTATGTCGCTTGTGGTTTCGTAAGCTCTATCAGGACCATCATATGTTTTCGTATTCAGTTTACTTACTATTTGGTGATTTTATACAGCCTCAGGAACTTACGTGGTGATTAGAATAGTGAAGACTCTGGGTATTAATCTTCTGACCTCCATAGATCCGTGCTAATGTAAATGAAATAGTCTAATCATACCCAAAACTCATGGTAAAAATGCGTCCCAGTACTGAAGTGGTTAAGCTCTTCAGTACCATTGCACGTTTTCATTTCTAGTCTACTCATTATTTGATGATTTTATACACGTTCAGAAACTTGTGTGGTGATTAGAATAGTGAAGACTCTGGCTATTAATCTTCTGACCTCCATAAAGCCTTCCTAATGCAAATGAAATCGTCTAACCATACCCCAAACTCATGGTAAAAATGCGTCCCAGTACTGAAGGGGATAAGTTTCGTTCGTTCATTAAGGTTGTTTTTCTGGTGCTACAGAGAAGATAAGCTGGAATTTCTTAGTGTTCTTTTTGTCCTTTTTGTATAAGAGCTGCAGAATTCCTGTTACGCTATCACCACAACTATGTAAACAGTCTTGAAACTCCATATAACTTTTGTCAAGAGTGTTTACAAAGGACACTGATATGATGACTTGAGTTTTCGTAATGTTTTTGTGTAGGTGAGATGCAGAATTCTCGTTGAAATATCACTAGGATCACGAAAACGCCTATAAAAACACTAATATCACCCACTGCTTGCTGTTAGGAATGCTAAACTATCTCTATAAAGGCGAAAAAAATCCTTAGAAAAAAATAATAACACGCAAAACTTCAAAAACTAACAAACAGGACACGAGAAATGTTGAAGCATACCAAGGCATACACGAAGATAAAAACAACGCATAACATTACACATAAGCCACCATAAACACTAAAACTTCCTTACAAAATAAACAACACGGAAATACCCTTACAATAAACAAAGAGAAAGCACGTAGCAATATTTCAGCGTACCAAGTTAAAGGAGAGGGACATAAACAACACAGTACGTTACCTTGTCCATTCTGCGGACACGGCACTTCGGGTAAGACGGCCCCCTCCTGCTGCTGCTGCTCTTGTTGTTGTTGTTGTTGCTGTGGCTGTGGCTGCTGCACGGACATTTGCTCCACAGCCTCGGTCACAGCACGCACCTCCGCCATGCTCTAAGCTACTATCACACGGTACACAGGCACGGTACACAGCACGGTACAGAGTAATCCAGATGTCGGTGCGAGATCGGAGCGTGGAGGCGAAGACGGGTCGCGTAGATGGGGAGTGAGGCGTTACGCGTTCTCACCAGACCATCCACCGAGCCTGACTGAGTGACGCTGGGGCCGCCTCGACCATCCAAACTTCCCGCTGCCTGCCTCAAACCCCCACCCAGTTCTCTCTCTCTCTCTCTCTCTCTCTCTCTCTCTCACTGTTGCCACTTTGTCGTACACACCCACCCACCCTAGCCAGCTGCTGCCCTGTACCTCGGCCACTCGCTGGCTGACCGACTGCAGGCGTGCTCGTCACTTATCATCTCTCTGATTTGCGTTTTTCAGATCGTGGGTTTTTTTTTGGGGGGGTGGGGAGGGGGAGGGCGGGGGCCATTTGTCTCCTGTGTCTGCCTCCATATGTCGCCTGCTCAATTGGGTGTTTTTACTTTTCTTTTTTTCTTCTTTGATTCACGCGATCGTTTGGTAAAATTATTCTGCATTTTCTTTTTTCAGGTTTTTTTTTTCATCAAGGATTTTGCATTTCAAGATTTCCAAAGGTGGTTTTTATGTTTTGAGTAAGCGTTTGGCAAGGTCTCAGCATTTCGAGGAAGTTATCATAGTTTTCAAGGATATTTTCTGATCGATTACCTCTCTTATGCACCATTAAAGGGAAAATGCCCATGGAAACCTGACAAATAATCTCTGTAGCTTTCAAAAACAGACATTATAAAACAACAAAAGTGTTTAAGAGTGTCTACCATACACTGGTCACATCTTATACACACCTCCGTCGCCGAACTGACCTGCACATGTGTGACTTATTCCCTACATTGTATACCGAGACAAGCAATAATTCGAGAGGTGATCCAAACAAAGAGATAAATAACCGTATTCCGTACACCGCAGCTCCACTACAATCAAAACAAGTTCAAGTTATTTTTTAAGCGTGTTTTTACGATTCTTGTGAGAGATTAACATGATTTCTACATTAAGGACAGGAGAATCACTCATGACAACCAGGCTAATCATCTCTGTAGCCTTCTTTGAAAATAGTAGTGGTGAGAGAACAAAGCGTTTTAGAATACAGGTCAAACTCTTCGACCAAACTGAACCACCACTTAATCACGTCTCGGTCTTGACTCGGTGCTTCATAATGCTCAACTCTCGGAAGCCTGGCGTGTTTAGTGACCATTGTTCTGGCTAGTGGTGCTTTGTTGTGTTGTTGTCTTGTTGCTGCATTTGCCACCACGTCTCTTCTCAAATCACTAACTCTCTCTCAGACATCTTTTCTTGCGCATCTACTAATCAGAATTGCAAACCCGTCTTTTTTTTTTTTATTATTCCCTTCTTTCGTGTAGATGTTTATGATGATTCTATGCATTGCTTCCAGTGTTGTGAATTGTTGAATATTAGAGTGAAGGGTTAAATGTGTGGGTTAGCTGTATGACTGGCTGGCTGGCGACTGGCTGACAGGACTGGACTGCGTGTTGTAAAAATGGTAGTGGTGCGTTGTCCCTGCATTGGCGTGGTGCAGTGGTGTACCCTGGAAACTTTAAAGGTGTGGTCTGCCAGTCTGACTGTTTGACTAGCCGGATGACTGGTTGAGGAAAGAGGGAATGTGTCTGTGTGCGTGTCTGAACGAATCGTGTGTGTGTGTGTGTGTGTGTGTCCCAGACTGTCATGTTTAAGACCTAGATCGCGGCACTGAGTGTGAGAGGGGGAGTGTCTGAGTTAAGTGGCACTGTCTGGCACCACACCACGCAGGGCGGCGCGGCACTTCCCTCCGAGGCGTCAATATTACGCGCGTAGGGAGGAGGAAGAGGAGGAGGAGGAGGAAGTGTGGAGGGAGGGAGGGAGTGAGGGAGGGAAGGCGCCGCGTCACTCCCCCTCAATGGGCAGTGAGGAAGAGGTCATGAGAGGCGTGTCATTGCTACGGACGAGTGATACACTTAATGAGCTATGGCGTGACGCGAACCTGTAAATCTTACCTTGTCTTTTATCCTCCTTTACCGTCCTTCCCTCTCTTCTTTTTATCGTCCTTTCTTCTTTATAGTCTTTCCTTTACCAAGCTTCGCTGTACGAGCGTCTTCCAACAGCGAGTACACCTGTGCGGGATGCAGCGCACCTCAGGGCGTGGTGGTGTGGTGGCAGTGCGGCTCAGGCTGGGCTGTAGGCATTGGAAGGAGTGACTTTATAATATCCCTGGCGTGTGGGGTGCGGTGTGTGCTGCACCATCGCCATGGAGTGCCACTGACTCCACTCATATTGGTTCATTTAGGCCGAAGGGCCAGCATGACCCGCCTGCCGTTGTCCCTTGGTTCCACAGCTCTAACACACTCGTGAAGATCTCCAAAGTTTGCTTCCAGGAGATACTGCAGTATGGCTTATTCTATTTCACTCACCCCGTGGCCAGGGCGCGGCTGGCAGACTATGCTCTCCTCACCCATTATACTTATTTTATATAACAATAAATTAATCAATCAATAATTAATTTCACCTTGTGTGGTGGTGGTCTTGTTATGCTGTTGTCACTTTTCTCCACATCTTGCGCCAGAGTGCATGGTGGCGTGGGCTGCGGGGCTCGGGGCGCTGTCAGTGCCACACGCCACATTGTTGCACCAGCCTGCTCATAAATTTCTTGAGGTTCCTGGCAAGACAAAGGAAGGTCATCGGTTGTAGGCGTGGCTGTGGCAGGGAGCTTAAGTCTCCCTTTAAGAATCTGTCCTGTCCTCTGGGAAGGTGAAATGTATAGTACATGTCACAACACGTAAATTTTCAGTAAGCAAGGAGAAAAAAATAATGGTGATACATTTCACTTCACTGGAGAAATAATTGCATTTCATTAAGCAAACAGAGAAATTAATTGTAACCATGATGAATTTAAGTTCATGAAAAAAAAATAGTGGTCATAACAATGAATTCTGTGTTTACAAAGAGAAAGATTGAATCCGAAGATAAACCAGTTTACATGATAGTTACCAATTCATCTCAACAAACAAAATAATCTATTTCAGTGGGAAAGAATACAACCTGGGCAGATTTCAAATTACATATAAGCAAAAACAAAATGTTCACAAGAAATAAATAACTATTAAATAAAACTAAAACTGGGAGTCCCTTCACTTTCTGCTTTGACATAGGTACATCTTAGCTTGATACAGTAAACAAAGAGAACACATACACAAGAGAGAGATTAAAAGCAGGAGAGACTTCAGTATATTTTATTGATTATTCATTCTTGGACAGTAAGAATCATCATATACCTAGTAAGGCAAAGCTGGGTGCACTCTTCATGTATCACAGAAAACAATAATGAAAAAAGTCTCAATACTTCCCAAGGGTGACAGCGGCTATCTGTGAGTTAGCTCAGGCACGTGACTCATGACTGATGGCAAGGCGTGTGGCTAAGACTGCATTACAAACCTCAAATTCCTTCCTTCCTTCCCGTCATGCAAGTCTGTATTCCCTAATGCTTTGTTCTTCCACCTCACCTACTTTTAAAAGACCTCACAGGATTTGTCAAGTTCTCAAGGGAGTTTTTTTTCAATTCCAAATGTAAAACATTTTAATCAAACACTAGAATCATGAAAGCATCCTTGAAAACCTTAACTCTCACGATGGCTGTTTTCAAAGGCCACACAGAGGATAATTCAGGTTTTCATGGGTGTTTCTTTGCTGTTAATGATGCAACTAGAATCATGAAGATATCTTTGAAAATCTTAACAACTCTCATAAAGGCTATTTTCAAAGGCCACACAGAGGATTATTCAGGTTTTCATGTGTGTTTCTTCAAATGATGCAGAATCTTCTTTAATAATCACTAAAAATCACCAAAAAAAAACACCACTGAAGGCCTTGACAACTCCCACTACAGCCTGTTCAAAGTAGTGGAGGTATGAGACACTACAACATTGAAGAACACAGACCCAAACATGACTTCAATCAGTCACTCATAACCTGACTTCCACTGTGACTAATGAAACGTTCACAGAGTCACTCTTCACACACCTGACTTCAAGCGTGGCAGCGTCCAGTCATACAAAACAAGCTGGACTTCAACTAACACTGTTCATGAATTCATTTGTAGCAGACCTGACTCCTGGCAACACAACGCAGTGCTCAGAGCGGTTCCTAACTGACCTGACCCAGTGCGGTATAGCAATGGTTGTACTCGACTTTCTTTGGCAAAAAACCCAAGACCGCAACACGACGACAACATGTTACGATCTCAGCGGGAAGTTTAGTTTAGTTACCGATGAACATTACAATATATAAATCTCATGACTTGACTTATTTGCTTCATACATACATTAATGGTATAGAATAATATAGTTAACCTTTTTTTCCTCTCTTTAAATAAACCTCCAAAAAACGTATTTACAAACTATTATTTTTATACACATTTACAGTGGTAGCGTAACACTATATACACAATCAACAAACGCCATGTCCGGCCTTCAGAAATGCAAGGAGGAATGTCGACAAATTAATTTCACACATCCTGATAGTGAAAAGAAAGATCAGAGGTTACAGAAAGGGATGGTACAGAGTTACTTATTAATACAGGGAAGCAATACAGTATAAGATGGACTGTTGGTGAAAATAAGGCATCTTTTGTAGTAATACCAGAGTCTATCAAGCTTCACTCTTCCAATCTTGGGCTTCGAAATGAGTTTTGTTAGGTTAGGTTAGAATGAGATGCTTCAATGAATACATAAAAAAAAAAATAAATAAATAAATAAATAAAATAAATAAATAAGTAAATAAATAAAATAAAAAATTAATAAAAAAATTAAAAATCAATACTTTAAACTTTACCATTTTAAAATCTCGCCTTAAAAAAAAAAAAAAAAAAAAAAAAAAAATCTAAGTTAGGCCAAGATAATAGATTCAAGTTGGCATTGATTAACATAGCAAATAAAACAAATAAAACAAAAATAACCTTATTCAGCAACAACAAACCAATAATTTCTGAAGTCTCATCCTCGCCTTTCAAAAATAAGGAATTCAACATGTTACAAGATACACTCAAGGTAAGATTTGATTAATGAACCACTACGCTACAAAAAAAGAAGAAAAAAAGCCTCACTCACTAACAAAGGTGTGTATAGCTGTCCATCACATACATAACTATACAAGAAAGGGTTGATTCATTTGGCAAGATGCACGAGTTGCCTTCATCTACCGCGAGGAAAAGAAGCAAGACTAGAAATGCTCACTAATAGCATGGGTGAGAGAGAGAGAGAGAGAGAGAGAGAGAGAGAGAGAGAGAGAGAGAGAGAGAGAGAGAGAGAGAGAGAGAGAGAGAGAGAGAGAGAGAGAGAGAGAGAGAGAGAGAGAGAGAGAGAGAGAGAGAGAGAGAGAGACCTTTGATATTTGTTGATAGGAAAGTTGATAAAAGAGAGAAAAAAAGGGAAAGAAGAACAGAATGTAGATATAAAAAAAAAAGAGAAAAGAGAAAGAGAGAGAGAGGGATAGAGAGGTAGATACATAACATTTTGACAAAGAAATGAATTAAACACAAAGCTGTAGATTTCTCCTGTATCTAAGAAAGGCAATGGAGATGATGGTACAGAGACAGGTAGACCAATACACTACAAGAAGCTCATGTAACTTGCAGGGTACAGCGGCGAGGAACTAAGCTACATAAAGTCTTAGGGATTTAGTCGAGGCATCAAAAGTGTGCACATCAACAGACACATCACTGAGAAGCCCGAAGTAGTTTTAGATTCATATTTTGGCTTTGAATTTTACAGCATTAGTTATACCTGCTTTGTGGGGCCACCTGCCTGGTATACTGGTAGATAAACAGATCATTTAGATAACTCCCACTTCATAAGGTCCTGCTAACTTTTGTGCTAACAATGGTTCCTTTTACATATTCTCAAATGCTTTGCTCTCTCACCACGACTATTTTCAGAGACCATAGAGACAATTATTAGAGATTTCATGGGTGTTTTTTCCACTGACAGTGCAGAATTCTTGTCTAACTACTAATTAAATCATATACACTCCTGAAAACCTCAATATCATCCACAAAAGTCTGTTAAAGATCCAGAATCCTTGCTAAACTGCCAGTACAAACACATAACCACTCCTGGAAACTCCAACAACATCTACTATGGCCTGTAAACAGTAGGTGAGACATGACAGTGAGACAATTGGGAAAAGAGTCCTTCAAACACCCAGAGAGGTCAAGACTTCCCAGAGATGGCTTCTGATGCAACCATCCTGAATAGAGTAATATATAGCAGATAACAAGAGCCTAGAGTGCCACACATAAATGCCGTCTAAATCTGTGGACTATGTACAGACACACACGGTAAAGTCTCGCATCCCAAGGTTCCTTTATGCCAAAATGTGACCGTGGGATAAAAAACTTTGTTGCACTGTTCCAAGCTGCAACTTAATCTGCTCAGTGTATTTGTGTTCACTTACAGTATATTTGTCGTGAGTTGAAACGTCTTACAGTAACTGCGGAAAACGTGACTCAGTGCTTTTCATACATTTAATTATGGAGTGGAGCGAGGCAGGTAAGTCTGTACAGTGATTGCCATGCGTAGGACTGGCATTTTACAACTTCCCTCATTTTCTGGTGTATAAAGGTTGCTAATGTAGAGTCAGTGGTGAGCTTTTAAATATTAGACAAATTCATGGATGGGGATGGCAGGTGGAAGCAAGTAAGCATATTTCACACAGGGACTGACACATGAAGGTCTGATGGCTTCTTGCAGTTTCCTCTATTTTTTTACACAACTTCCTTTCTCCACAAGATTTACACAGATTTTTTCTCCAGGATCACAAAAACACTGATCTTTTTTTCCACATAACTTCCTTTCTCCACAAGTCAACCATTACACACAGATTTCTTCTCCAGCATCACAAAAGCACTGATCTATTTCTGCCATTTTTCCGCAGCTACTGTACAAAACGACAACTCTATTATGATTAGTAGTAGTAGTAGTATTATGGAGTGAAAACTGAGCATGATACAGTACAATATGATAACAACAACACTAATTACACTGTACAAATCCTCCACCATCTAATATTTGTGCTTTATCAAAACTCTGCACTAGATAAAAAATAAATAGAATAAAATAAAAATAAGATAAATAAAATAAAAGAAAATCAATAAATACATAAATACACATATATATTAGTAGGTACGAAAACACAGACAACTTTTTCAATGGGCTCACTATACAACAACTGAACAGAAACACACCCACAGTACTGGTGATTCGTATTAAAGCTAAACTAATTGTAACTCAGTTAGAATTAGAACTGTATATGTAGATTAAGAAAAAGTTTGAATCAGAACATAATGAAAAACAATCTGAATTCATAATAATAATAATGATAATAATAATAATAGATAAAAAAAAAAAAAGTAATATTAAAAAACTAAAATAAACTTCAAAATTAAATACATACTCTCTCTCTCACACACACACACACACACACACACACACACACACACACACAAATCTTATTTCCTAAGCATAGTTTGAAAAAAATGGTAATAACAATAATAGAAATAGAAGCATAAGAGAAAAATTAAAATTGAAAAAACATAAAATTGAATTACACACACAAAAAAAAAAATTCCTTAGACATGAGTAAATAAACAATAAAACACACACAAACAAAAAAAAAAAAAAAAAAACAGCAATAGACAAATTAAAGCTGGACGCAGAAACTGAATGAGAGTTCCGAGCCTTGATATGATATGTACACAGGTTAACAGGAGCCAGGGGAGGATGTGTAGAGGCAGGCCAGCTCACTTCAAACACACACACACACACACACACACACACACACACACACACACACACACACACAGAGTAGGAGTCTTCATAAAGCAATAACAAGAGGGCTGTTTTGAAATGCTTTGTTCTCTCACCCTGACTGCTTTCATAGGTCACACAGATCATTAGTTGGTTCTTGTGTGTTTTTTCCTATTACATTAGAGAGTTTTGCCATTACGCTAAAGAATTCTTGTTCAGCTATCACTAGAACCACATAAACTCTACTGAAAATCCTAGAAACTTCCACTACAGGCTGTTAAAGATACAGAATTCTTGTTAAACTATTACTAAATTCATGAAAGGCCCTTGAAAGTCCCAGCAACTTCCACTAGAGGCTGATGAAAGTGTAAAATGCTCATTAAACTAACGCTAATGCCAAAAAACCCACCAAAGTCTATTACTATCCTTATTAACATCACAAAAACACCCTTGAAAAACAAAACTAGATTCCATTAGTGGGTTAAAGATGCAGATCCTTACTTGAGCTATCACAAAGATCACAAAAACACCCTTAAAAATCTTCATAACTTCCACTAGCGCCTGTTGAGAGCGGTCACGATGAGACAACACAATGTTCAAGGGTACAGATGAAGCTTAAACCAGTTCCAAACCAGAATGAAGCAGAACACAGTACATGATAGAGATAACACAGTCTGGCCCACACTTCATGTCCTGTGCATAATATAACCCTATGTAATATGACCCCACAATGCAAAATTGCACTGTGGAGACTTGAAGATTATTGCATAAACTGGAACTCTCATCTCGCTCCACAAAATGAATCGCTGTTAACACAAGTAAATAAAACAACACAGCATTCCATCGCAGGAGTTTCAGGAAGGTTAATCTGAAGGTGCCACAATTAATTATTTCTTTGTATGCATAAGCAATCTGTCGCTAACAAATCATAAGTATCTCATATTTACAAAGTGCGAGTTTCCTGGTATCTCTTCACTGCTGTTTAGTTCAACGTCCTTGTTTTCCCTCATGGGTTTGGACGGCTTGGAGTCTTATCCACTTTCTGCACTAATTGATCATCCTGCCCTATGTTCAATCTCACTGCTACCTCATTACTACCTTCACACATCATCTCCAGGTCTTATTTGGCTTGTCTTTCTAACACACTGACACATATACTAGTCATTGCTATCTCTTTGCATCACCTTATTCAGTTTGTCTTCCACTTTTTGTAGTCACTGATAATCTTTACCTGTGTTCTTTTTATCACTACCTTCATCAGCACCTCCAGGTTCAGTGAAAGACGTGCATTCAGAAACACTTTGCTCTTTCACCACACACGTTTTCAAAGGCCACAGCAATGATCACACCAGATTCTTTAGTGTTCCTCTTGTTAATAATATGGAAACCTTGTTAATCTGTCACTAGAACCACAAAAACACTTTTAAAAACCTGTATCACTTCAACTAGAGCCTTTTGAATGAATGGAGGTCCAGCACAGAAGTATTTCAGAATGTAGCCTTAGTTTGATGAGCCCTTCGCTATGTTTCCACCTTTTTCTTATTGCTATACACTTCAAGTCTTTGGTCTTCCCACTGGTCTCAAGTATTTAGGCCGTGTACCCTACTATGGTTTATTTAAGGACTTTAATCTCACACTCACCAGCTTCAAGTCTTTGGTCTCCTCACTCTTCTCACTCCTTTAGGCAATGAGTGTAGCCTTCAGTTAATGGTTAAAACCCCTCACTGTCTCTCTCAGTCACCCACCAAGCTGCAGGAACAAAGGAACAGTCAAGCTTGTGTCCACTCACCACACAAGAAGCGAGACTCGAAACACCATTAGTAAAATAAAGGGAATATTTGTACACTATATGACATGTAAACTGGTTCACTACAAATGACAGCAGATACTTGCTAATTCAATGTACTCCAGCTTGTATCAAATTATCCAAAACATCCCTAGAACATGACAAATATCCAGAACAGCTTGGAATCAATGACAAAATCAGCCTGAGTCTACCATAGTGTTATTTATCTACTCAGAAGACAAGACAAGGGACACAGAAAAGCACTGGATCATAAGAAATGCAAGCCAGCACCAGATAAATCCTGTGGAAACTTAGCGTAAAAAAAAACTACCGTCCCACCAACCAACAGATCACCGCTCATTGAAAACTGGTTCCTATGGTTTATTTATTGCCTTCAGTGCACCTATTGCATCACCACTGGACAATCTGTGACCAACACAAAGCAAGATAAGAGGGATTCAAATGCAGTTCTTAGTTCAGAGGAGATACTGTGCATTAGTTTGTTGCCTTGTCATTCTGCAAAGATGTGACATTTTTATACATTCTTATTGTGTATTTCATTTGGTGATGCTGCCATACACTGCCCAGCCATACCATACACTTACAGGTAGAATGCTGGTGTATGACTGTATGAGGATGTATGTGGTTTAGTTTGTCATTCAGTAAAGTTATTTCTTTACACATTCCTTTTAGTGATGCTGCCATACACTGCCCAGCCACACCAGACACTCCTAGACTGCAGTGTATGGCTGTATGGATGTGCATGTGTGTATTTAGCTAGTTACGATTTACAGGAAACTAGATTAGACTCTGCCTCCATGTATCATTTAGTCTGCTGATTCTGGTTAGTGGAGATTAAGATGAACAAACAAACTCAGCATCCTTGGAGTCTCTTGTCCTCACTTTATCCTTATGGCCCCTTGTACTTCCCACAGCCCTCACAAACATGCCTCCCTTACCCTGTTACTCCAGTCTTTCCTTAGCTCAGTATATTGTTAATTTCTTCTCTCTCTCTCTCTCCCTCTCTCTCGTCGTTCTTTTTGTATCATCCACTTTTCATCATGTTCTCTTTCTTGCACCTCACAAACATGCTTTCCTTCTCATATTCTAGTCACTTCACAGCTCTGTATACCACTATTGCCTCCTCTTGCAGTGTGTGTGTGTGTGTGTGTGTGTGTGTGTGTGTGTGTGTGTGTGTGTGTGTGTGTGTGTGTGTGTGTGTGTGTGTGTGTGTACAACAAAGTTAAAAACTAGTACATGATTCCACATAATCCCTAACCCCGTGAAGCTACGTGACTCCACTGCGGCGACACCATGAAATAAATGGACACTCTCTCCCCACCTGCCCCTTCCCTTTCCCTCCCTCCCTCCCTCCCTCCCTCCCCGTCCCATCCCTTCCCTTCCCTCAGCACAAAGATACGCAATGTAAAAATTTACCTGACAAGATGGACCACACAATTACATAAAATGGAAACTTATTATGGATGTCTCAGTGGCGCTTTCCTCCCCATTATTACCGAGGAGAAAGGCTAATAATATGTACAGTTGCCTCGAGAAGTGATGTCAGGGAGTCTTGGTAATTTCATGTCTATTTAGATAGCTAATGAAGTGCTTTACATTACCTCCACAAAGACAAAGAGGAACAGATGTGATAGATTGTGGAATATAAGCATCAGTTCTCAAGACAACTGTAATGACAAAGAGCACCAACAAAATATACACTGAATGACTTTGGTCGCCTGTGTTGCACTGGCCTCGATCTCCACTACGCCACACGTCTCTGCCAAGCAGTGCGGCGGAAGTGGCTCACTACTCTCAAGTTCCCGACGACCACAGACAACGCCACATCAACTCAACGGGAACAAAATCGAGTAACTTCCTTGCATAGATATCAAACACTGACTTACAAAACAACGACCAAAGGATACAAACTTACTCCATGGCCTTTGATTAACATGCATGACTCAAAACGGAATAAAAAAATGGCTTTTGCTGCACAGAGCAAGACGGATCCTGAAGCCCCTCGCTCTCTTCACAGCAAGGTGTTCTGGTGTCAGTTGTTCCGGAAGCGGTTCAGCAGGGCGTACTTGTACACCCAGTTATCAGCCACCAGGTCAAACAGTTTTGTCTCCCATGTGAGTCCGTTTTCCTTGCGGTGTTTGGCCTCCTCCCTCTGCCGCTGCTCCAGGGCAAACTTGGCACTGGTCGCCTCGTCAATCTGGTTGAATCTGTTGGTGTTTGGATGTGTTAGTGTGGAAACTCCTTTATAAAATCTATTAAAACTGGATCTATTCATCTATATGGTTTCAGTCTGTACTCTATCTTATCTATTCTATCAAACCTTTCCCTGTACATACATACCCAGAATGTCTCCCATAAAAAGAAGCATAGCCAAGACAAGACTATCAATAAACAACACATCAGTAAACACATTCATTGACCATAAACAATATTCATAAGTACATTCCCCTTTGTTGTGTATCATTCTCCAACATACTTGAGGCCAGCCGTCACTTCCTTCCACATAAAGCGGGACTCATTCTCCGCCTGCTCTGCGATGGGCTTCACATTCTTCTTGACGGTAGCCATGCTCTTTGTGTCCACAAACGCCATACTCTCCGACTGCAAGAAACAACACTTAGCAACCATAACCCAAGTGTCGCCTCTATCTGATCAACATTTAGTGACCTCACCAGGGAAACATAAGCCTAATAATCATCTCTACTGGACCTAATGTTCTTTCAAACTAATGAGACTTGACCATAACCCAAATGTTGTCTATTTTACCAACATTCAATTGTTTGCTTAGCCAGTGAAGCAAAATGAAAGAGACAAAACTAGAAGGAAACCACAAGCTTGAACGATGAAAGACAAAAAAGTCAAACAAGGGTGAGGAATGAAAAGGAAATATATCATAAAATCCCTTGTTAAAGAAAATAAAGAAGGTAAATGAAGATTCAGAAACTTGAGGAATGAGAAAAAACTGTGACAAGTAAAACAAGGGTGAGGATTGAAAGGATGACAGAAAGATGATAAAGTTACTGGTAAAAAGAAAATAAAGAATAAAATGAAGGCACAGAAGCTTGTAGAATGAGAGGAAGACAACAAAACAAGGGTGAGGAATGAAAGAATGACAAACAGATTATAAAGTTACTGGTAAAAAGAGGATAAAGAAAATAAAGGCACACAAGTTTGAAGAATGAGAGGAAGACAACGAAATGAAGAATGAAAGGAAGACAACAAAACAACAGTGAGAATTGAAAGAATGACAAACAGATTATAAGGTTACTGGTAAAAAGAAGATAAAGAAAATGAAGGCACATAAGCTTAAGGAATGAGAAAAAGACAACAAAATACCACAAGAATGATGAATGATAGGATGACAGAAACAGATGATAAAGTTCCAGATAAAAAAAATAAAAGAAGGAAATGAAGACACACTAGTTTGAGAAATGAGAAAAGACAAGAAAGAAACACAAGACAAAGTAACACAAGAACGGATTATCAAGTTACCGAATCTCTAGCCTTCGCCACCATCGCTCCATTCCACTCGCCATCCACTGTTAAGAAAGGTTTCCGCTCCCCAGGACTGAAGACTTCCGCTGAAATCCGATGCTTCTTCCCACCATAGAAAGGCTGCAAGCAAACATTTTTTTATTTATTTATTTATTTATTATTCTTTTATCTCTTCAAGTACCAGGACATGTTTCCATATTCATTCTGCTTACTATTTGGGGATTTTATACAGCTTCAGATACTTTTATTAGGATTAAAATAGTGAAGACTCTGGCTATTAATCTTCTGACCTTAATAGACCCTAAATAAAATCGTCCAATCTTACCCCAAAAACTCAGAGTAAAAAAATTATGTCCCAGTGCTGAAGGGATTAAATGTAAGAGGGTAAACAAAAGGATAAAACAAAAATGGCCCACTTAGATGCCAGTTCCCGAGCAGGTCCAAGAGAGTTAGCCAAAAAGAATGAGATGCATGTCTTGAAACAGCAACATAGGTAAGTGTGTCTGTGGGTTTGCATGCCTGATGTGACTAATTCCAGCAGGTTTGTGTGTCTGTATGCCTGACCTGACAATTCTCACCAGTGCCAGAGGTCATGTGGCACTCACCTTGGTCAGGAACTCCACATTGGCACTGTAGCCGGTCTTGTTGCAGGTGATCTGACAGGTGCCACCCAGCTCCACCCACGGCACTGTCAAGATGGACCTGTGGGCAGTGACAGCATGAGTCTGGGTTTGGGTCAATGTGTTAAATTTTTTATCTCTCTACTTGTCTTTTTGTCTTTATCTTCATTTCTTCTCTCTCTCTCTCTCTCTCTCTCTCTCTCTCTCTCTCACCTCTATGTCTCAACCTTTCACATGCGCACACACACACACACACACACACACACACACACACACACACACACTCTCTCTCTCTCTCTCTCACACACATATACACAGCCACATACCTTCCATAACCACTAGGGAAGTTCAGAATATACTCCTCATCATGGTCCAGGAGGGAGACACAGCCCTGACCGATATTGTTCACACAGATAGAAAGGCCCAGAAACTTTGATTTTGTCCAGATGTGGCCACAGAAGGAGATGCGTTTACTCTTGTGCTCGGCGTAGAAAGCAGAGATGGGTGGGTGGTGTGACACTTGCTCTGCCACAAAGCACAGGTTGTTACTGGTGCCCCAGGGTATTGGCCCATCAGGCACCTTGTCACCCTTGGAGTCTGTGCCAGGGACGTCCCAGTAGCATCTGTCAAATTTATGGGTGTTAGTAGTTAGGGAGGGAAACAGTGAGGTGGTGGTGAAGAAGAAGAAGAAGAAGAAGAAGAAGAAGAAGAAGAAGAAGAAGAAGAAGAAGAAGAAGAAGAAGAAGAAGAAGAAGAAGAAGAAGAAGAAGAAGAAGAAGAAGAAGAAGAAGAAGAAGAAGAAGAAGAAGAAGAAGAAGAAGAAGAAGAAGAAGAAGAAGAAGAAGAAGAAGAAGAAGAAGAAGAAGAAGAAGAAGAAGAAGAAGAAGAAGAAGAAGAAGAAGAAGAAGAAGAAGAAGAAGAAGAAGAAGAAGAAGAAGAAGAAGAAGAAGAAGAAGAAGAAGAAGAAGAAGAAGAAGAAGAAGAAGAAGAAGAAGAAGAAGAAGAAGAAGAAGAAGAAGAAGAAGAAGAAGAAGAAGAAGAAGAAGAAGAAGAAGAAGAAGAAGAAGAAGAAGAAGAAGAAGAAGAAGAAGAAGAAAGAAGAAGAAGAAGAAGAAGAAGAAGAAGAAGAAGAAGAAGAAGAAGAAGAAGAAGAAGAAGAAGAAGAAGAAGAAGAAGAAGAAGAAGAAGAAGAAGAAGAAGAAGAAGAAGAAGAAGAAGAAGAAGAAGAAGAAGAAGAAGAAGAAGAAGAAGAAGAAGAAGAAGAAGAAGAAGAAGAAGAAGAAGAAGAAGAAGAAGAAGAAGAAGAAGAAGAAGAAGAAGAAGAAGAAGAAGAAGAAGAAGAAGAAGAAGAAGAAGAAGAAGAAGAAGAAGAAGAAGAAGAAGAAGAAGAAGAAGAAGAAGAAGGAGAAGAAGAAGGAGAAGAAGGAAGGAGAGTGCAAGGAAAACAGTTTTATATTCTGATAACATTTATAACCCCTAAAAATTAATGGCTATATCACATAAATCTATAAACCACCACCACCACCACCACCCACCTGAACACCTCTCCTAGAATTGGGTTGTACGGCTTCCTGGCCACCTCACTCTTCCTGCCGGCGTGGAAGGCTGACAGGTACCACTTCACCACCTGCACCATGCGCTCCTGGGGTGTGGCCATGTCTGCGATGCTGCCGGGGGACCAGGGGACGTTAGTGCAGGGAGACACCAGATGGAAAGTAATGAAGAGGACGGGGGAGAAGGAATGACATGTGTAGGACTGGAGGATCCTTGCAGCCTCCCTTTTATCCTTAACCCTTTCAATACTGAAACATGTTTTTACCTTGATTTTTGGGTAATGCTTAGATGATTTAATTTGCATTTGAAAGTCTAAGGAGGTCAGAAGATTAATGGTCTAATCTTCACTATTTCAACCCTCACCTGAGTTTCTGGAGCTGAATAAAATTGCCTAATAGTGACCACAATAAATATGAAGTCATGTCACGGTACTGAAGTTCTCACATACAATACTATAAAATAAATAAGCTTGGAATATTTTACTTCTCTTTTTATATAACTTAATCTTTTTTATATGAAGGAGCTTGAATAATCTATCTTCTTTTATATAAATTCTCTTTTTATATACTAAGCTTGAAACATGTAATTTTTCCTTTTATATAACATTCATAGCACTATTAAAAATTATCTGCATGGATGTACAGGAAAGAGAGAACAAAAGGTTAATATTCCCTTCCACAGCTACATACAGAAAGATTTGAAAAAAACTGTACAGGAAAAGTGACTGAGAAGTGTCAGGAGAGCCACAAAGCAATGACCGGCCACACAACACACCTGCAGAAGAGGTCAGGGTGTGCGAAGAAGTCAGCATACATCTCAAGCAGTGACCGTCTCTCCAGGATAAAGGTCGGAAGCACAACCTTTGTTAAGTCCATTCCTATCTTAACCTGAAGGATAGAGACGATAGTTACAATGAAGTAAATATCCAGCAAGGTGTTCAGCAATGTGTGCCTTAATAATTCAAACCAATCCACGTTAGCTCTGCAATCTTGTGTTAAAATACTACAGAAATTTACCTAAGCAGTAAATAAACAGATCTTTTAACTCATCTGTAGTTAACACATACAAATTAAAATAAGTGTACTAATTAACCACATTTCAATAGTTCAGCAGCAGTCACCACTCCATAGAATCTTGGTTCTAAGTAACACGTTATACAAGCTAAGCACTAATTGATCAAGATGTCTCATAGAAGAACCCTATCCAGTATGCATGTTAGGTTAGTCAGTCAGCCAGCGTAGCCCAGCGTAGCCCAGCCTAGCCCAGCCCGGCCCAGCCAGTGACCTGAGACAAGAGGTGGTGGATGATGGAGCCGTGGCTCTCCATGGACCCCAGCTCTGTGTCGTCATCCTCTTCATACATACGGTCGTAGTCGAAGGAACCACTGCCACTCTTGAGTGGCTGCTGCTCCTCCCTGCGTCCCTCTGCCCCCAAGACCAGCAGTGTTAGGCAGACCTCACCTTCTATTGCTACAGTACAATGTCAATTGATGTGAATCTATTTAAAATTACTGATTTAAAAGAAAAAACTCCAATTCCAAGTGATTTTATATTGATGCACATTGTTTTCCTGCACTTACCTGAGTCCCTGGAGGAGGCAGAGACACTGGCTGACCTGCAGGGGGACTGAACAGGGGTGCCAACCGTCTGTCCCTCGCCACACACATCTGCCGACATGCACATAAGCAGGTTAGGGTAGGTTAGGTTAGACATAAGTTAAGTTAGGCTGGGTTAGGTTCCTTGACCATTAACTTTGCCAAACACATCCACAGACACACACACACACACACATTACTAGTAGGTAGGTAAGTTAGGTTAGGTTAGATGATTATACAAAAACACAAGTTACAAAACCCACACAAACACAGCACAGTAAGCAGCAGTAGTGGTAAGTCATTTCTATCAACCACAAATCATTTCAAATATTCAAATCACCAAATTTCCACCCACATCAAACACTCCCAGCACTACACCCACAACACATAGAGGGGCTGCTGGCTTACCCTGGGGGCTTGGGGAGGGCTCCAACAGGGGGCTGTGTGCCGAGGGGTCACCGGAGGCCTTGGTGGGGCTGGTGACGGTCTCGGTGTGCACACGGCCTGGGATGGTCTCCACAGCATCCTCAAAAAGACGCGGCCCACTGGAAGGACGGGAGGATGTTTGTTTTTTATTTCAATTTAAAAGTTACACACATTGTGGATAAACCAATATAAAATTTAAAAAAGAAGGTGTGTTTTTTGAGCCGAAACTGATGTCTTGTGTTTATTTCAGAACTAAGAGGAATAGGAGATAAAAAAAAAGGTAAGATACTAAAAGCAGATGTAATTTTGGGGTTAGAAATGGTCACTGTCTTGTGGTGTTTATTTCAAAGCTGAGAGAAATAAAAAAGAAAGACGTGAAGAAATAAAAACAAGATGAAAGTAACCCGTGTCTTGTGTTGCTTAGTATTTTAAAGCTGCTCTACTCAGTGTGAAATGAAAGAAATAAGAAGTTAAAAAAAAAAAAAAAAAAAAAAAAAAAAAAAAAAGAGAAAGAGAAGAGAGGGAGAAAAGGTGGGTTCTTAATGTAATATTGGTCATTGTCTTGTGTTATTTCAAAGCCAACCCCATTCATAACAAAAAAAAAGAGGAGAAAAGAAGGGTTCTTAAACTAATATTGATCATTGTGTTGTTATATCAAAACTAATCTCATTCATAACTCTTCTACTCCATGTCAAGTAAGAGGAAGGAAGTTTTGTTTGCACGTAAAGCAGCAAGTACTGGTGTGTTCGTTGCATCCTAACACCTACACATACATTCACTCGAGTTTTATGCAACACTTTAGTTTATTTATGGCCATTAAAGTATTTCTCCCTTTACTTATTATACAGAAATACAAAATGAAAATAGCTCTGAAGGTAATCATCATGGATAGATTTAATCAATACAGGCCATTAAAATGTTTCTTGTTAGTAATTATAAAAAGTTGAATATAGAGATGGTAAAAATCTTTCTTGATTTAGTCATTATAGAAAAACCTTAACTTAAATGTATCATTAAAATATTTCAGTTACTAAGTAATTATAAAAGAAAACAAAATATATAAAAACAATCTTTTAGTTAACTGTTACAAAAAAAAATTAATACTTTCAGTACCATGATGCATTTCTATATTCATTCTGCTTACTATCTGGTGATTCTATGTAGCTTCAGAAACTCATGTGGGGGATTAAAATCATGAAAACTGTGGCCATTAATCTTCTGACCTCCATAGACCCTTCCTAATGTAAATAAAATTGTCTAATCATACCCAAAAACTCACGGTAAAAATGCATCCCAGTACTGAAGGACTTAATTCGAATAGATGAAAAAAAACTGTCTTACTCATAATGAAAAAACTAAATTAATACAATACCACTAAATTAAAAATATATCTCAACTACTCAATATGTAAAAAGATTATAATTCACATAAACAAACCAAGTATTCCTTCACTCCTTCCATCACTCATCACAAAGCACAACAACTCACACAAACACAACACAAATTCTCTACCAACTAGCAACACTTCCACCCTCACTGCTCACACTCCACCATGCACAACACAACACAAACACATTGCATCTGGCACTACTCTGGCTGGCTACTCAATAAGGTGCCACAAGGGAGCACACACCACTGATTGCCACTAACTAGCATCTCTATCTATTATTACTACTATTAAAGAAAGGGTCACCAAGCTAAACTGGCTTGTCAACGTGCTGTCACACTAACCCGTCCTCAATCTTCAGGTCAAATGTTGTGCTTTGATAAATAAAATGAGAATGATACAAAAGCAATGATGAAATTTTTGTGTTGCTTTTGTTTCATCTCTGGGTAAAACATTTTGCTACTTAATTTTTTCCTTCTTCAGCTGCCTCTCTGATCTCTGCCACTCCAAATTTCAAAATTTCCAAAATTTCTGCCAATGATAGAAAAATGGATTCCAAAATTTCAAATTTCTGCTGACAATAAAAAAAGATTTCAAATTCATGCCAATGTTTAAAAAAACTGATTCCAGGTTACCAAATTTTTGCCGTTGATAACAAATGAAACATTTCTCCCGGGGATAAAAGTTGTATTCCAAATTTTGTCAGAGGAAATAAAAATTGCTGATGAAAATTGGTTTAACCAAAGAAAAAAGTGAAAATAGGAAAAAATTATACCAATGAATTAAGTACACACACACACACACACACACACACACACACACACACACACACACACCAAGAGAAAGAAACTAAAGGAATTAAATAATAAACTTGTGAGGAAATCAATGATTATTTCAACCAAAAAGAAAAATTTTCCTTCCAAAAAATGTGAAAACAAAAACAACCTTGGACAATGGGAATAATCAAAGATGGAGACACACACACACACACACACACACATCCCAGCCTGTCATTTGGCTGGTTATACCACAAATAAACCAACAACAATAACAATAACTACTACTACAATAACAACAAAACAAGAACCCAATGCAGATATACAATATAAGATAACACACAATATACACAACACAGTATACAGGAACACACACACACACACACACACACACACACACACACACACACTACTTTTACTACTACATCCCAATATAAGTACATACAAGTACAAACGTTAACACCACAAACACAGGACACTTCAACTATGCACTTTTAAACAGCAAAACACTAGAAAAAACAACTGAGCAAATGAAAAATAAACGAACCAAGAAAAAACAAACTAAATATTTCAGCTGCCGGGCACGAAAATAAACGAAACGAAATACAGACTCCAGAAAGATCTATATGGAAAACAAAGGCTAGTAAATATGCAAGGCTTCATCTACACTGACTTGCCAACGCAGCAAGGGAGGGGCAGGTATGAGATGGCCAGGTACAGGTGAGAGAGAGAGAGAGAGAGAGAGAGAGAGAGAGAGAGAGAGAGAGAGAGAGAGAGAGAGAGAGAGAGAGAGAGAGAGAGAGAGAGAGAGAGAGTATAATAAACATAAATAGGCAAGAAAAAAATTAAAAACAGGTAAAAAGACAAGATAGAGAGAAAAGAAAGAAAGACAAATGAGAAACAGATCAACGAAAAAACAAGAACAAAGAAACAAGGAAGGGAAGGAAAAGCAAAAAAAAGAAAAAAGCAAGGAAAAGTAAAACAGGGAAAAAAAAAAAAAAAAAAAAAGGGCATGTGTGAGACAAGGGTGTAGTAGTATAGCAGGGTGTATGGCGCAGGATGGTGGTGGTGGTGGTGGCAGGGCGGCAGGGTGGCAGGGTGTGACAAAGAGATCCTTACCACACTTTGAGACGACGAATATAATCCATGACAGAGGAAGCACTGGGCCTCCTCTGCTTGCTGCCAAAATAGGACCACATGACTGTCTGTATCATCAGCGGAAACACAAGCAGAGGGCGGGCCAGCAGGGGCCAGACAGGGGGGGCGGCACTCAGCAGGCTAGCAGAGGTCAGGGGAGGTGGCCCTGCATGACTGGCCAATTGGACGTGGGCAGGGGAGCCATTTTTCTCTCGGCACTCTAGCTTGGCACTCCGCACTTGGCACCTTCTGTTTCTGTGTCCTCGTCAAGACTATATTCTTGTTTCTGTTACTATAGGTTCCGGCGTTTATTGTTTGCTAAAGGTTCCTGTGCTTATTGCTAAAACTTCCTGCATCCTCATTTACCTTTAGTGCGTCTTTTAGTTATGATGTCTAAGTTTGTTGTTACAGTCTCCTCATTACAGAGTCTATAGGGGTGTTGGTTTCATGGTTTCCGAGTCCTTCAATGTACTGGCAAGGTTACAGAGTCTACAGATCAGTTGGCAGCATCTTAGTAATGTTTCAGTGTTTCTGTTATGAAGTCTAGAGTTTGTTCAGTTTTTCAAAGCGTAAGTTGCTGTGCTGAGTTAGTCACTAGTGCCATAACACACTATTTCCGAGTCTTCCTGTTTATACAACCAGTACTGAAGTTATCGTCTCTCACTCTGTTCACTTAATTACTAGCTTTTCCATGTCATCTTTTTCAATGCAACTCTATTTATTTTTCACGCTGACTTCTATTTCTTCAAGACAAATTGTAGTTTCCAAGGTTAACTCTACTCGATATTCATTTTATTACTAGTTTTCCAAGGCGAATTCTAGTTTTCAAGGCAAATTCTAGTTTTTTAAGGCAATTTCCAGTTTCTCACAGTGAACTCTACCCAACATTTACAAGAAGCAGGTGTGTGTCGCAGGAAAACACAAGTGTCACAGTCACAATTAAGTATTCCCCAGTCACTCAGCCACTCATGACCACCCTGCTGACACACACCGAGACTCTATTACTTTTCACACACTATTCTTGCGGTAAGCTCTCTTCAGTATTCCTGTGAGGTGTGAGAAGACTAACATTAACCTTCTGTCTCTTGCCTTCCTGTGTGTGTGTGTGCAAGCAATCTCTAGTGCTGGCAAGATTAATAAACCAATGTCTGTTGAGATGAATAGATTAACTTTGTCTTCTCTCTTTTTTGTCTCCAAGCAAGTTTTAGTGTCAGGATATTTTCTTTTTGTTTTCTTTTTTTAACCCCTTCAGTACCATGACGTGTTTCCATATTCATTCTGCTTATTATTTGGTGAATTTAAACTGCTTCACAAATTTTCATGAAAATAATGAAGACTCTTACCATTAATCTTTTGACCTCCATAGACTCTTCCTAATATCAATAAAATCATCTAACTACACCCAAAACTGGAGGTACAAATGCATCCTAGTACTGAAGAGGTTAATGTAGGAAGAGTACCAGCAAAGACAACATAAATTACAATAAAAAAAAAGACCCCTAGAGAGACCAGACTCATACAAATTATTAAGACCACCACACCACACCAGTGAAAAAAGTTGTCCTTAGCAGTCACTCTATTTCCATCACTCTGCTAACACACACTGGCACTTTACACTTTTCCGAACCACTTCTGCCCCACACCTCCTCTACATTCAAGAGGCTTTAGTTGATGTGATGTGAGTTTTTTAGGGTGTTTTTATGGTTGTAGAGACTAAATAGCAAGATTTCTACATTACGGACAGGAAAAAGTCTTGAGAATCTGGTTAATCCTTTCTGTGGCTCTGAAAATGGTCATGGTGAGAAAGAGATAGAAAGAGAGAGAGAGAGAGGGCTATTACAGATTTCAGGACTTAAGCATGAGTGTTGTAAATTTCTCCCAATCTATCCCAGTACCCAGTTAACATACATTTAGGGAAGCAAGCAAAGGTAAATCTCCGTGGCCTTTGAAAAACAGTCGTAGTGAGAGCATAGCCTTTCAAAAAACAGGGATATCACACATAAGTTTCTCCCAGTTTATCCCAGTACCAAGTTAATATACGCTGAAGAAAAGTAAGCTAGGGTAAACCTGTGGCCTTTGAAAAACACTCGTAGTGAGAGCATAGCCTTTCAAAAAACAGGGATATCACACATTAAATTTCTCCCGGTTTATCCCAGTACCAAGTTAACATACAATGAAGAAAAGTAAGCTAGGGTAAATCTGTGGCCTTTGAAAAACACTCGTAGTGAGAGACACGCAGCCTTTAAAAAAAAAACAGGGATATCACACAAGTTTCTCCCAGTTCATCCCAGTACCAAGTAAACATACACTGAAGAAAAGTAAGCTAGGGTAAATCTATGGCCTTTGAAAACAGTCGTAATGAGAGAAGAAGGCATTTCAGAATACAGGGATATCACACTAAGTCTCTCCCAGCTCCAAGGTAACATACACAAAAGGAATGCAAACAAGAGTAGTGAGTGTATGGGCTTTGAAAACAGTCGTAGTGAGAGAGCAAGTCTTTCAAAATAATGTCTTTCACAGTTAACATACAAAGAGAAGCTAGCAAGGATATTCTCTCTCAAACAAGGATGGCAAGTTTGTGAGCTTTTAAAAACAGTCGTAACGAGAGCTGATCTTTCAAAATACTGCTGAGCCTTTCCCAGTTAACAAAGAAAGGAAAGCAAGCAAGGATTTTCTCTCACAAACAAAGGTACTGAGTTAGATGGCTTTGAAAACAGTAATAGTGAGAGAACAAGTCTTTCAAAGTTGAGTTAATTCCTTCCCAGTTAACATACAAAGGAAAACAGGCAAGGATATTCTTTCCCAAACAAAGGTACTGAGTTAGATGACTTTGAAAACAGTCAGTGTGAGAGAGCAAGTCTTTGAAAATAGTTTAGT
>NC_059288.1:5269316-5319316 GCF_017591435.1 Portunus trituberculatus
ATTCAAAAGTCCACACATCTCAATCAACATTATAGCGAACACTTTTCAAAAATTAGCGCAATCTTTAGAAACTATCAGAAGCTTTTTAGATGGCAAAATAAAAAAAAAAATTATTTATGTAAGGACGTTTTTTTTCAATTTTAATAGGGCTACAAATCAGTCTTAACGTCCACATCCCCAGCTTATCAGGAACCCAACACATTTTTACAGTCAAACTATTGTTTGAAACCACAAGCACTTCATTACAAGCTCTAAGAAATCATCTATGGCGAGTTGGAAATTTTTCAAAGGAAACTGGGCTCATATTTACGCCATAAACCACCTCTAAATCAGCGTATTTCACCACATATACGCATGGAAAACACTTAAACCATCACTAAATATCTTTGGAAACCACTAAAGGTAACTCATAAGCCAAATAAAAGACCCAAGAAAATAGGAACACAATGTTTGAAATGGACAGGCTGGGACAAGTTGGCCAATCACAGCGGCAGATGTTGATGACGTCATAACATGGCCGCCCATGACTTCACCTCCTCAGCCTCTTGGCCTCCATCGGCCTTCATGACACGTAAATTACGCTAAGGTGGACATATTTGAACAGGACATGAAAGACTATAGGCCTGCAGCTCCACTTTGTGACATGTCTGGCGTATAATGAGGGAGTGAGGAGGCAAATAATGGCCGAGAGATTGGCACCGCTCTGTCGTTCGTTTACTTATTTATTCTTTACTCGTTAATTGGGGAAATATACATCGTGTGCAGGTGTTAGTTCACTGATATGTTGTCCTGGAGATTGGGATAGGCTGATTGGAGGAGGTTTGGGAGGGCAAGCACTGTTTTATCTATAAACACTGATTGGAGGGCACCTTGTTCACTGACCTGTTATGGTCAATTCGTTGATGTTTCGTCACAGTACCTTATGACACAGCAAAGACACGAAATGATGAGTTACACTAATATATTACTTATGTTGCCTGGTGAGGACTGTCCGTGTCACCACCACGCACCACTTTGAGCCTTTAGCTATATATATAAATAGTTAGCCTTTGTTTACTAAGAGGCTACAAATGCGCCACTACTTTCGTTATTATCGTTACTAGTTAGGTCTCCACTCTCACTATAGCTGCCTCTCTCCACGCCGCTTTACACCACCACCACACCTCACGGCTCACGGAAGACTAATGTTTGGTTGGTTGGCAACTTGGCGGTTTGGCGCCTTAACGCTTGGACGGGGAGGGTGGCGACGCGGCTATCATGGCTCCGACCACAACGAACACTAGTAATAATGATATAATGTACCTTTGCATTATTTCTTAGCAATAATACATAAGAGAAACGAGATTAATTATTCAAATATATCGGAAACTAGTGAATATTACGGAACAGAAGATAAAAGCTTTTCGTCTCATCAACTATCCTCTCATCTGTCTTTTCAGCGCTGACCAGAAGCTATTAAACTGATTATTAACTTTTAAACTACCACTTGGTGTGTGTGTGTGTGTGTGTGTGTGTGTGTCAATCTGCCAGTACAAATCAGGCAGAGCTTAATCATTGCGAGGAGTGAGGGAGTGAAGGTGCTGACTTAACTCTTACATTAGTTAAGGGAGGCGGGGGCAGAACATGCTGTACCTTATATGGAGGTCCTGGCGAGGATGGAGATCACAGCTCGTCATTATCACAAACAAAGTAAGTGAAATAAACAACCAACTAACTCTGAATTAGTCTTTTTTTTTTTTTCTTTCACACAATCATCAACAATATTTTGATAAGTTAGGTTAATAGTACAGTCACTGAGTAAAATTCTCTCAAGTTTCTTATTATCTTCTTTGATGTGTCACTGTCAGTAAAAACAACAGTGTGTTTTAATGGTGCAGCCTTTCCGGTGGTGCAGCCTTCCCAGTGAATCATGTATCCTGTTGCTTCTTCCTTTCTGTGTGCATAGCAAACAATCTCTTTTAAGTAACTCAGTACCCTTGACAAGATCAAATGCTATTCTCTTCTCTCCTGTCTTCCTTCCTGTGAGATTACTGGCGAAAAACTAAACACAATCTCTCTCTCTCTCTCTCTAGTGGGATTGATAGTGTTACCAAAGAAAACAGTATTGGAAAGAATTAAACAACTATCCCACTGTTGTATGATAGTAGTGAAAATAAAGAACAGGACTGATGAAAGAGACTATTTTTCCAGCAGTGTGTGGTAAAGAAAACTGTATTAGAAGGAACTGAACTATTTTCCCAGAGTTGTATGATGGCGTTAGTAAAGAAAATTGTATCAGAAAGACAAACTATTTTCTGAGTGTTGTATGTTAGCACTAGTAAAAAATAGTGTACTAGTAAAAGAATTAAACTATTTCTTCAAGTGTTGCATTTTAGTAAAGTAAAATTAAGTAAAGTAAAATTAGTTAGTTGAAAGAAAGTGTAATACTGAAAGAATGAGACTATTTATCAAGAGTTGGATATTAGTAAAGTAAACTTAAATAATGAAAAGCAAAATGCATTAAGTAAAAAAAAAAAAAAAAAAAAAAAGTGTAATAGTGAAAGAATTAAACTATTGTCCCAGTACTATATAATAATAAAAAAAAAGATAAACAATTTTCCCAACACACTACGTTCGTAAACACTTTGATCCACACACCACTGGAGGGAAAGACAGACTAACACACATCTAACCTAACTCCACCACCACCACCACCACCACCAATGACACAGCAAACCTATCACTGCCTCTCCCTTACCACCTCCTTCCTCCTCCTCTACATGTTGCATCACTCCTCTTTTCCACCTCCTCTGTAAGTATTAGTAAAATTCCTCAAGTCATCTCTTAAGTAACAGCAAGCAAGTCATTTCAGTTTCTTGGTCATATAATTAGGGTGCTCTAGTTTCACATCTCATACATTCCTAGCTGGCTGTAGTGGAGGTTATTGGGGTTTTTAAGGGTGTTTTTATGGTTCCAGTGATAGATTGATGAGTTGTGGTGGAAGTTATTGGGGATTTTAAGAGTTTTTATGGTTCCAGTGATAGATTGACAAGTGGTGGAAGTTATTGGGGTTTTTAAGTGTTTTTATGGTTCCAGTGATAGTTTGACAAGTGGTGGAAGTTATTGGGATTTCTATGAGTGTTTTTATGGTTCCAATGATAGATTGATGAGTTGTGTTGGAAGTTATTGGGGTTTTTAAGTGTTTTATGGTTCCAGTGATAGTTCGACAAGTGGTGAAAGTTATAGGGATTTCTAAGAGTAATTTTATGGTTCCAGTGATAGTTTGACGAGTTGTGGTGGAAGTTATTGGGCTTTTTAAGAGTGTTTTTATGGTTCCAGTGATAATTTGAGAAGTTGTGGTGGAAGTTATTGGGCTTTTTAAGAGTGTTTTTATGGTTCCAGTGATAGTTTGACAAGTGGTGGAAGTTATTGGGGTTTCTAAGAGTGTTTTATGGTTCCAGTGATAGATTGACGAGTTGTGGTGGAAGTTTTTGAGGTTTTTAAGAGTTTTTATGGTTCCAGTGATAGATTGACGAGTTGTGGTGGAAGTTTTTGAGGTTTAAGTTGTGGTGGAAGTTATTGGGGTTTTCAATGGATCGAATGAGTTCAACAGGTTGTAGTGGAAATTCTTTGGGTTTTCAAGGGTCTTTTCATCATTCCAGTGATAGTTTAACAGGGTGTGGTGGAAGTTATTGAGGTTTTTCAAGGGTGTTTTCAAGATAATTAAATAAAGATAATGATAGTTTAACAGGCTGTAGTGGAAGTTATTTGGGTTTACAAAAATGCTTTTATGATTTCAAATAAAGTCAGTCTCCTCTCTTCCTTCCCTTCTATCTCACTTTCTTTTCTTCTCTTCCACCTCCTCCTCCTCCTCCTCCTCTTCCTTTTGCTTAGCCTCTCCTTAAATGACGCCACAAAAACAATAAAGAAAATAACGAATGAAAATTTATTGACAAAATATTTTGGGAAGTGCCAATAAACAAACATAATAATAAACATAAATAACTGAAGTTTTTCACACAAATTCTTCCCCAATAAACATTAACCATCACTAAAAAAAATGGAAAAAAAAAAACAAAAATAAATTAATAAAATCATAACATTTTTTTTTTCAAAACTCATTTTTCTTTAAACAAAACATCAATAAAAGAGAGAAAAAAATAATTTGTTTTCTCATTTATCGGTCTCTTGAAAACCTAAAAACCTCAAACATTTTTCCATAACTCCAATAACACAAACAAACACAAGGCATGAATTAGCCCTGTACAAATAGAGATAGAGACACACACAAATGTTTATCCCACCAATGAACAAATCTATAAAACAAGCACACACACACACACACACACACACACACACACACACACACACACACTTAAAGACCTTCACAACAATATTTCCTTCACACACACACACACTCACACACACACACACACACACACACACACACACACACACACACACACACACACACACACACACACACACACCACATAGTGAAATGGTTAGCACAATCAACTCACAACCAAGAAGGCCCTGGTTCGAGTCCTGGGCACGGTAAGGCAAATGGGCAAGCCTCTTAATGTGTAGCCCCTGTTCACCTAGCAGCAAATAGGTACGGGATGTAATAGGAGGGGTTGTGGCCTCGCTTTCACGATGTGTGGAGTGTGGTGTGATCTCAGTCCTACCCGAAGATCAGTCTATGACCTTTGAGCTCGCTCCATAAAGGGGAAGGCTGGCTGGGTGACCAGTAGACGACCATGAATACACACATACACACACTCTAAGCTCCATCAAACTCAAGTGAATAGGAAAAATCTCAAGAACCACCCTATTAAGTAACACACACACACACACACACACACACACACACACACACACACACACACACACACACAGGGACACAGCAGGACCATCACAGCTTTCAGTACTCACCTCGGGCTCTGGGAAGGCGTGGCACTGCTGGCGTTGCTTGCAAAATCATCAGCATCAAAGAAGTCTTCATCCTCGGAGCTGGAGTATGAAGTCTCCGGGATGACATTGCCAGGGGGAACAAGAGGGCAAGGAACTGGGAAGGAGACAAAGGAAGAGAGTTGAGTAAAGTAAAGGTAATGTTTGGGCATTTGTCGTGTTTTTGGCAAGTCTTGGGCTAGTTTTAAGAGGGTCTAATGGGTGATTTTGGTGGTGTCAATAGTGTCTTTAAGAGAGGAACAAGAGGACAAGGAAACAGAGAAAGGAGACAGTGGAAGTTAGAGTGAGGTAAATGTAATATTTGGGTGCTAATAGTGTTTTTGGTGAATCCTGGGTGCTTTTAACTGGGTCTAGAGTGTGTTGCTAGTGTTTTCAATGGTGTTTTTGTGGTTCTGATAGTTTAACAGGCAATAATGGGTGTTTTTGTGATTTTTAAAGGTGTTTTTTTTTTTTGGTTCTGAAAGTTTAATAGTGCGTAGTTAGTGCTGTTGTACTTTCAAGGGTGTTTAACAATAATACAGGCCTCTCTCTCTTTCTCTCTCTCTCTCTCTCTCTCTCTCTCTCTCTCTCTCTCTCTAGCTGTGTAAACCACAACTAGGTAAAATACAATGACAACACACACACACGCACACACACAACGCAGAGTTAACCACTACTCTCAGTCTTTCATACCTTTCTCCGGTATACTCTGGTACTCCCTGTCTGTGTCTATATTTCCAACTTCCTATGACTTGACTTCATTCAAGAGGGAGGTTTCAAGACATTTGTCCCTATTCTTTGGTTAATCCTATCGGCTCTATAAGGACACTGGCAACTGAGTGGGTCTTATTTTCTTTATATTTTTATTGCTCTTGGCCAGTCCTCCTCTCTTACATAGAAAAAAAAAAAAAAAATACATACACACACACACACACACACTCAACTCACCCATTCCTCTCTGCATGACGCCAGCAAGGGAACCAGCGCCTTCTGCACACTCCCGGCCAACCTCTATCCCTGTTTGCACTGCTGGGGAGACCGTCAGGGGCACACCATCATCCCCTGAGACCCCCACCCTCTCCCCTGCAGCAGTGGTGGTGGTGGTGGGAGCAGCAGCTGTGGTAGTAGTAGTGGTGGTGGTAGTGGTGGTAGTGTTTGAGCCTTCAGGTATGGCATTGCAAGGGTGGTAAACGCCATTCACTGGGAAAGCTGTGTTCTTGGCAATCTGAGGGAGAGAAGGTAAGTTTAGTGTGAGATGAAAGAATGGAGGAGTTGTAGAATTATCATTGTGATTTTTTTGCAGTTTGAAGGGATTGTAAAGCAAGATGAAGCTGTGTTCTTGTTCTGAGGGAGACAGAAGGTAAGTTAAAGACTAAATGAGGTTAATGAACATAAGAACATATTTAAAGAGGGAAGCTGCAAGAAGTGCTAGGCCTACATGCGGCAATCCCTATATGAGCAAAGCTACCTAATTCCATCTCATAATCAGCACCCAATAAATTCACCTAATCTTCTTTTCAAGCTTCCTGTTAACTCAGCACTAACAACAAGACCACTGAGTCTGTTCCATTCATCAACCACTCTGTCTGAAAAGGATGTTGTAGAAATATTGTGTTTTTTGCAATTTGTAAGGAATGGAAAGCAAAATTAAAATGTGTTCTTGTTCTGAGGGAGAGAGAAGGTAAGTTGGGAGTAAATGAGGTGAATGAATGAAGATAAGAGAATGTTGTAGAAATGTTTTTGTGTTTTTTACAGTTTGAAAGAAATGACAGGAAAGATCAGTCACTGGGAAAGGTGTGTTCTTGTTATGTGAGGGAGAGAAGGTTAGTTAGGCATAAATAAGGTGAGCGAACAAAGATAAAAGGAAGATGTAGAAATATTGTGTTTTTTTGCAGTTTAATAGGAATGTAATAAAAGGAATGTACAAGTAAGATGAAAGAAAAGGAAAACAAAATTGTGTTAAATCTGATAGGAAACCAACAAATAGATAAATAAATGAATAAATAAACAAATAACATAAATACTAAAAGATTAAAAAAAATAACAATGAACTGCCAAAGATAACAAAAAATAAATAAATAAATAAACAAAAACAAAACAAACACACCAATAAAACAAAAAGACACCAGCACACACCGACAAAATACCACCACCATCACCACCAGCACCACCACCATCGAACACACACCTGTAGGAGAACGATGGAGTGTTTGATGGACTCGAGGACACTGTTGATGTTATTGACGACATCCTGGCAGCGGCGGCGGTCGTCCTGGTCGTCGGTGGAAAGCATGTGTCGCTCCAGCACGCCACTCTGTTCAATGAGGAGCTGCAGGTATGCGTCGCTCTCTGTCAGCTTCTTGTCAAAGTCTGCCATGGTGGGCGCTGGCTTGCTCGGATCCCATCGCTAAAAAGATGTGGCTTTGTACACTTTGCTTTGGGATTTTTTTTTATTATTACTTATTTTTTTCACTATTTTTTTTTTCATTTTACTCTATCTATTTTTCTTAAGAACATAACAAAAAGGGAAGCTGCAAGAGGTTGTCAGTCCTACATGTGGCAGTCACTGTATGGGCAAGGCTACTTAATGCCACCTACATATCATCCCCATCCACAAATTTATCCAATCTTCCTTTAAAGCTACCTATTGACCCAGCACTAACAACAATCAAGTGGCCCTTTTTTTTTTTCTTTTATTTGTCCTTGGCTGGCTTTCCCTCTTACATATAAAAAAAAAGAGAGAAAAAAATACTGAGTCCATTGCATTGATTAATCACTTGTATTTGTTGACTACTAACCTTGTCTATCTTGGTATTGTACATTTGGATTTTGTTGACTTATAATAATTCTGTATCGGTACTGGACATTTTACTTTAGTTTTCTGGTGACTATAAATATCTGTCTATCTGCTTATCTAAGTTTGTCTGTTTATATCTGCTTGTTTTATCTACCTATTATAAAAAGCTATTGTTATTACTACTGTTTTTACTACTACTACTACTACTACTACTACTGCTGCTACTACTACTACTACTACAACTACTACCTTTCTAATCTAACTATCAAACTATCTGTATTTTCATCAACTCATGTCTGTTTATCTATCTATCTATCATGAACACTGCAACTACTATTACTACTACTATTACTACTACTTCTACTACCAATTATTACCACTACATCACACACTCTTAGCACCACAATGGCCCTAGAAAGAGATAGTTTCATGGACCACCACTAGTACTACCACGACTTCTACCACCACCACCACACTCACCCTGATGGAGGGGGTGTGCCTCACGATGGTGTCCTCAAGCCCTCGGATCCACTTCTCCCTCTCGTCTGGATCATGCGCCTGGAACAACATAACACTGAACCAACACAAATTTATACAGCTTTTATTAAGTAAGAATGGCTGACCTAGAGCATGTTTCCTTTGATTTTTTCTGCAATTCAGCCTTTTTCAAGTAAGAGTGGTTGATATAGAGCATGTTTTTTTTTTTTTTTTTTTTTTTTGCAATATAACTTTTTTGTAAGTAAGAGTGGCTGGCCTAGAGTATGTTTTCTTTAATTTTCTCTGCAGTTTCTTATTGTTTTACCTTTTATTTCTACAGTTAGGACCAATGAACAAGGATAAACTGTAGGAATTAGCATCATCCACTTACAGCAGTTGGAAGACATAGAAGACAGTAAGGTGAAGAAAAGTTACCTGCATTATCTTACCTGAGCAAGACCATCCACAAGACAGAGACAGACAGACGGACAGTAAGAAGAAAATATAACCCACTTTCCCATACCAAAACTAACAAAACAGCCCACAAGACAGACAGACAGACAGACAGTAAGATGAAGACATTACCTGCTTTAGCAAACAAAACTTTAACCAAACAACACACAAGAAGAGACGGACAGACAGACAAACAGACAGACAGATAGACAGACAGACAGACAGTAAGATGAAGATATTACCCGCTTTCCCAAATAAAACTTTAACAAGACAACCCACAAGAAGAGACAGACGGACAGACAGAGACAGACAGACAGATAGACAAACAGCAAGATGAAAACATTATCTGCTTTACCAAACAAAACTTTAACAAAACAACCCCACAAAAAGAGACAAGACTGACAGACAGACAGACTGACAGACAGATGGAAAAATACCCTCTTTTATGATACTAAAACAAAAACAACCCCACAAGACAGACAGACAGACAAACAGTAGAATGAAAAAAATAGCCTCCTTTACCATACCAAAGCTAACAAAATCCACAAGACAGACAGACAGACAAATAGTGAGTCACAATACCTGGAAGTGGAAAGTCTTGGTGTCTACAGTGATGGTGAAGGTGGAGTCGTCATCATCATCAATGCCCACCACGGCTCCCTTCAGACGCACACAGCCTCGCCGGGCGCCACGCATCATCTTCTCCTTCGACTGTGGGAATGAAGGCACATGAGTTTTTATTTTTTTTTATTTATACCATGTGAGCTTTTCACGGGAATTTATGGGCTAAAGGGGATACTTTTTGGGGTACCTCCTATCTCAAAGCCCACCCGCTAGGAAACCACTGCCCTGAGTGAGGAAGCCCAACCTACACTCGGACTGTGGACAGGATTCGAACCCGTGCACTTGGAGACCCCTCAGACCCCAAAGCACGCATGGTTCCACTGTACGCATTATAGTTACTCTCAATACACTAATAATACAGATGAAGCAATATTTTTTTTCTTTCTTAAACAATGTGGACTTTTGGGGAATTTCAGGCTAGAGGAGGTATTTGTAGTTACAGTTAATCTCAATGTACTAATAACTTGAATTTTTCTTTATTTTCTCAGGTAATGGAGACAAGGTAAAAGCTATAGTTAAGTACTCTCAATACACTAATAATAAAAATGTTCTTTATGAAAATGGAGGTGAAATAATAGCTGTAGTTAATCTGAATGTACTAATAACTTAAATTTTCTTTGTGGGAATGTAGACAAAGTAATAGCTGTAGTTAATCTCAATACACTAATAATAAAAATTTTCTTCCACTGCATGACTAGTGATGAAAGTTACAATGACACAGTTACACATGATGAAAGGAATAAGGAAGCTCTTCTCAGTACACTAATAACAAGTCTCTCTCTTCACTGGTGGAATGAAGACCAAGAAACAGCTACGGATATTATCAACACGCTGATAACAACATATTTTTTGCTTCAAATTTACAGTCATACAGTTAATTATGAAAATAGTAACATAAAAAATCTTGTTTAACTGTGGAAATAGACTGAATTAACCTCAATATGCTAATTATCAAAAACTTTCTCTTTGAATGACGGGAATTATCAAAAACTTTCCCTTTGAATGGTGGAAATAAAGGTGAAATTACAATGAAGAAAACTTGCAATAACAATCTAAGTCAAACTGCACTTGTTTAAAAGAATGTTGTTTAGTCCTAAAAGAATAACAATCACAGTTTTCTCTTTAAATGGCATGAATCAAGATAAACTTACAATAAGAAAGAAGCAACAACAAGCTGATAAAAGTGAAAATGATTGTGTCATACATACAAAGATACTTTCTCACCTCAGATAATGCAAGATAAGATAAAAACTCTCACCAACAAGCTAAAGATCGAAAAAAAAAAAAATACACAATAAAAAGACAAAACACCATTATAACTTAGCTCACCAACTCTCTACATCTAAAAAACTTGGAAGACAATTCCCCATCACTGACATCAGTTCGCCTCACTCTAGCATAAGTTAATGACACAATAATACAACAATACCAGACCAACTAGTCACCCAACAAGACGTATTTGTACACTGTCTCTAACTAACACCGATACCAATTTTCAAGAAAGTTTGTTCAAGTTTGGGGTCACACTAAAAAATGAATCTTTTGCCAACAGAGGAAACCTAAAGTGATGCTAATTTTTCTTCTTCGTTGGGGTCACAAAAAAAAAAAAAAAAAAAAAAAAAAAATGCATCTTTCACCAACAGAAGAAGAACTAACACTAATTTCTGCCACACACCCCAGTACAGTTAACTCCCCCAGTAACACCCCCAGTAATGACAATATAACACACTACCAAGTCAAAACATGGAAAATTTGAGTAAATACGAAAGCAAAAGTAAGATCACAACACCCACCAGTAGCCCCCAGTCCACCACACACCCCAGTACAGTTAACTCCCCCAGTAACACCCCAGTAATGACAATAAAACACAATACCAAGTCAAAACAAGGAAAAAAATAGTCTAAATGAAAACAAAACTACAAACATAACACACACCAGTAATCCACCATCATCTACACACCCCAGTACCGCTAACTCCCCCAGTAACACCCCAGTAAAGACAACAAACCACACTACCCAATCAAAACAACAAAAATTATACATACAAAAACACACCAGTATCCCCCAGTCACCCACACACCCCAGTATGGCTATTTCCCCCAGTAACACCCCAGTAATGACAACAAAATATCTTATCAAGTCAAAAAAGGAAAAAACATAGTCGAAATGAAAACAAAACTACAATCATAACACTCACCAGTAAACCCCAGTCCACAACACACCCCAGTACAGCTAACTGCCCCAGTAACAGCCTAGGAAAGACAGCAAAACACTAACCAGTCAAAGCAACAAAAATCAGACTAAATACAAAAACACACCAGTAACCCCCAGTCATCTATACACCCCAGTTTGGCTAACTCTCCCAGTAACGCCCCAGTAATGACAATAAAACACACTACCAAGTCAAAACAAGGAAAAAAAAGTCAAAATGAAAACAAAACTATAAACATAACACACACCTGTAATCCCCAGTCATCCACACACCCCAGTACCGCTAACTCCCCCAGTAACACCCCAGTAAAGACAACAAAACACACTACTCAGTCAAGACAACAAAAATCAGACTAATTACGAAAACACACCAGTAACCCCTAGTCATCCACACAACCCAGTACGGCTAAAACCCCCAGTAAAACAATAACCACACAACCCAAGTCAAAACAACAAAAATTAGATTACGAAAACACACCAGTAAACCCGTCATCTATACACCCCAGTACGGTTAAAACCCCCAGCAACACCCCAGTAAGGACAAAAGACACACCGTATAATATGAGAGAAGGCCAGCACCATCATCCAACACGAACCAGCGGTACTGCCAACCCTTCATTACATTTGTCCACTTGCTGAGCGGCCCTTCCATCACAGCCATCTTGCCAACAGCTGGAGGGAGGAGCGGATTGTCACCACAGTGTTCAATCCCATCCTCCTCCCGGCTCTATAAAGGATTGGGATGAAGTTATTATTGTTAAAGGGTTGGATTCTGTTTTTCCTTGGGTTTTGTTTAGTGTTTACATTCATGGGTGTTTGTTTTTTTCTATTATTTTTTCTTTTTCTTTTTTCCTGATTTTCAAGGAGGGTGTTCAGGGAAGGGGTATTTATGTATAATGTGGATTTAGTTTAAGTTTTATTATTATTATTATTATTGTTTGCAATTCTGGAAGATTTCATGTTTTTTTTCGTTTATTTGTTTTAAAGGGGTTTGGGAATGGGTGATTTGGGGAGATTATATATACTTATTTTCTTTTTTTACAAAATCCTGTTTTTCGGGAGGGAGGAGGGCGATAGTGATCTAAGAATAGGAAGTCGGCTTTTTTTCAAGTTTGCTGGGTTTGTTTAGGTTTCCAGGTTATTTAAAGGGAAGGTTAAAAGGATTTGGGGAGTATTTGGCGGTTTAGGAATTTTTTGGGGCGTTTTACAAAATATATGGGTTTAAGTCTTTTTTTATGTTTAAATAAACTAAAACCATAATAACACTGAATATTCCACATATAATTCCGTGATAATTTTCAAACACTGAGAATTTAAAGGACATAGTATTGGAATTTATAGCGGGCAAGGAGAAGAGAGTTACAGGTGATGATGGCGTCGGTACCTCCCGCCAAGACACACGGTTGACCTCACTGGAGTGCCGTTATATTTTGAGCCTGTATAGAGGTGACAGTGCCGTGACAGAGGTGGTGGAGGTTATTAATGCACCAAGGAACAGGTGTGTAAGGTATGGCAGTGGTGTTGATAAGGGATTAGTGTGTAAGGAGGGAAAGAAGTGTGGTGGGCCGAGTGCACGTCTGCTCCATGTCAACAAACTTATGGTGACGGCCGTGTGGTGTTTGGTGTTGCTTATACACCCCATAAACACACTCAAACACCCCGCAACATGCCCATATACACCCACACACACAAAGTGAAGTGATGACATTCCCGACAGCACCAGCGGCGAGACAAGAGAACAATACAACTCTTCACCACGACTCTCTACAACTCCTCACCATCATTTATTTCAGGTATTTCTAAGGCTACTCTCTTATTTGTAGGTTTTCTTTGCATATGAGAGTGAAAACAGTGCCCAAATGTTGAAAAGGTGATGGGTATAACGAGCAGTTGTCAGTATTACTAGCTATTATTTGCTTCTTTGACTCACCGTAAGCCAAATGTGTGTCGGAATGGAGCCACCACTACTCTACCATTGCATGTTCCCTGGGCAAGTTTTAACGATGGGGCTTGATTTTTTTGTGGTGAGATAATAAGTGCAACATAAGGATTATAGAGCCCGCGCTGCAGTGTTCCCGGATGTTGCCTCCCGCCCGGGCCCCGCCCCGTCCCCCGAGCATCTCCCCTGTCCCCCCCGTGGTAACTTGCGGGTTCCAATACTTTTTTTTATATATTCTTTAAAAATAATATTACGCTTCCATGATGTGTTTTTATTGTTTCTCTAAATATTTCGTTGTGTTTGAAGTGTGTTTCGCGCCTGTGTTCGGTAAATATGTGGCGTTTAGTGGTGTTTTACAGCTTAAACATGAGCTGCCATAACCGTCAAAATTTTCCATCTACCAATTTAAAGTTTTTTATTTTGAGGTGTAACTGGGCCTTTGTGGTATCAAAAAATTGTTTGTGCTATTTTTAAGCGTGAAATCAATCCATTGAGTGAAATATGTGGACTTCGAAGTGGTGTCTTGTCCCGTTTAACGTAAGTTTTATTTTTTCGATTTTATTTGTTTACGTTTCTGTTTGACGGTCAAACTCGTTGTAGAATGCCTTAAAAGAAAGCTCAGACTTTGTAGAATGTGTTAGAATACTCACCAAGTGAAAATAGGTGGACTTTACAAGAGTTTTTAATGAGTTTAGAGTTTAATGGTTTTGTTTTACATAAATGCTCTTTCACTCGTTCACTTCTGGTTCTAGGTCAGTGTTGGATGCCTGAGAAGAGAGTTTATATTGTCTAATATTTTTCGAAAGAAATATAAAGTCGAAATGGCTGGACGTTTTGGCAGCGTTATAAGTGGAAATGTTTATATACATTTTATATACTTAATTTAGACAGTTTTTTAAAACTAGTTAAGCAGGAGATGTTTTGATGTTTTGGATATTAATTAAAGTATCTATCAAGTCATAAAAAAGTAAGCATTCGGCCTTGGCTTCGTTTTTTCTTGAAGTCATTTTTAAAATTATTTACGTAATTCAGCCAAGTCACCACTGTTCCCGCGCTCTTGATGACGTCACAGCCAAGGTGGTGACTCATCATAGCCCAGGCCGGCGTCCCTCCCTCCCTACCGCCCAGTTCGTCTATATTTTGCCCAATATCTAGTGATTTCTACGTGTTTTCCCGTATTTCTTGGCTCAGGTGTGTAGATATTAATAGCAGAAGGAAGAAGGAAGGAGAAAGGGAGGAAAAAGTGGAGGAGCAGGCAAGCCACAATAGGTACTCTCCCTCCACTTCCTGAATATTTTGCCTAATATCTCGTGTTTTCTAAATGTTTTGATGTGTTTCTAGGCTCAGACGTGTAGATGGGAGCAGTAGAAGAAAAAAAAAAGGAAGAGGATGAAGAAGAAAGGAAAAATGGAAGTGAAAGAAGAGGAGCCAAGCCACAATATTTAGGTAAGTCCCCTTTTTAGTGTTACCGTTCTTTATAACGCATTTTGGTGTTTTTGGGTTATATCTGAAGTATTTTGAGTGTGTTTGATAGTGTTGCAGGGTGTTTTGGGTGTATTTTGTGTGTTTTCAGTGTGTGTTAGATGTTTTTAAGTATATTTTACATATCTTGAGGGTGGTGTAGAGGGGTCTTTGAATATATGGGTGTGTTCTGAGTGCGGTTAGGGGAATTTTAAGGTGTTGTATGGTGTATTGAGTGTGTTTTAGGTTAGTTTTAAGGGTTTTAAGTGGTTTGTGCGTGTGTGTGGAGTGTGTGGGGATGATTTTGGTGTGTGCTGGGTGTTTTAAGTGGTCTGTGCATGTGTTT
This sequence comes from Portunus trituberculatus, assembly GCF_017591435.1. NCBI lineage: Eukaryota > Metazoa > Arthropoda > Malacostraca > Decapoda > Portunidae > Portunus > Portunus trituberculatus. The sequence goes on from NC_059288.1 coordinate 5,284,554, forward strand.
GGAGTGTGGGTATGATTTTGGTGTGTGCTGAGTGTTTTAAGTGGTCTGTGCGTGTGTGTGGATTGTCTTGGGAGTGTGTGGGGATGATTTTGGTGTGTGCTGGGTGTTTTAAGTGGCCTGTGCGTGTATGTGGAGTGTCTTGGGAGTGTGTGGGTATGATTTTGGGGCACTGTCCCCAAGAAACCGTCTCATCTCAATTCCCGGCCTCCCCTTCGCAGCTCCTTCACCCGGCTGATCACATAAAATGACAAATGTATGGTATATCATTTTGTTTGTGCGTAGGGTTTCCTTCAGACTTGTCATGTAATTTAAGGGTTATGCAAGGGTAAAAAGGTTGAGAAACGCTGCCTTATTTGTTACCATATTCTCTCTCTCTCTCTCTCTCTCTCTCTCTCTCTGTGGCTTCATATTATGTGCTGTCAAATCAGCTGGGTGGAGGAGCTTCATATTATGTGAGCTCAAATCAAGCTGGGTGGAGGATGGTTTCTTGGGACAGTGCCGATTTTGGTGTGGACAGTGCCGATTTTGGTGTGTGCTGGGTGTTTTAAGTGTGTGTGTGTGTGTGTGTGTGTGTGTGTGGAGTGTCTTTGGAGTGTGTGGGGATGATTTTGGTGCATGCTGGGTGTTTCTAGTTGAGTTATGGGCTTATTTATTAATATTTTGAAGTGTTGCATAGTGTTTTTGGGTTAATATCCTCTCTTACTTTTGTTAGTCTTGTATAATTTCATGGTATGATGGACGCAGCTGAGGTGGGCCTCCGCTGTGGCCAGGCAGTTCAGCCTTGCTGTTAACCCTTCATGTGATGAGTGAGTTGCCGGTTGAGCTGGAGTGTACTGGTATTGGGGGCTCGTCTGGTATTGTAGACAACCATCTGTCTAACCTTTTCGTGAAGAGGTCCGGTGTGACCCCTGGCAGGTTCCTGATGGTGTCCGGCACAGCGTTGAAGAGGTGAGCACCATTGTGTGAGAAGCAGTTGTGCATGCAAGTCTTTATTTTATGAGCCGTTGCTTCTTCCCTCTTCACATAGCACAACCGCCCTCTTCTTGGATGTGGTCAAGTTGTATGCCCACATTTGGTACAAGGCCCTCCAGGATCTTGGGATTTTGAGCATTTTAAAGTGGTTTGGGTGTGTTTTGTGGTGTAGGGGTGTTATTGGTGTATATTCTGATTCTGATTTGTAAAGCGCAGGGCAGGCATGTTTTTTGGGGGTGATTGAAATATTAGTGTTGTCTTTCATTAACCGTGTTACTGAAACAGGAGTCTTTTAGAAATACGACTTAGGCTGTCCACAGTTACGAGGAAGTTTGTTCTTAAGAGTGTTTCTGCTTTTGATTTGATAGATATCATGTTAATCTGTCAATAGATCATCAAACATCCCTTAAAAACTGGAGGGGTTTGGCTGTGTCTTGGGGTGTTTGGGGTGAGAGAGTGTGTTTTTGTGGGATTTGGGGGTGTTTGAGTGTTTTGGAGATTTGGGGATATTTGGGTGTGTGTTTGGGGTGTTTAGGAGTGTTTTTGGGGATTTGAGTGTGCTTTTGGTGTGTTTAGGATGTGTTTGGATGTGTTTGGGTGATGTTTGGATGTGTGTGTCATCCGCGTGTTCAATCACTAGCAGGGGTGTGACTTCATTTTTTTCTTTTCTTTTTTTTCTTACTTTTCAACAATCTCAGCCTTTTTTCTAACCTAACCTAATGTAGCACCCCATAACCACTCCCTCTCTCTCCCTGGCAGGCCCAAACACTCTGCAGCAAACTATGACTTTTTTTTTTTTTTTTTTTTTTTTTTTTTTTTCTTCTTCTTCTCAATAATTCCCCACCCATCCTAGCCTAACCTAGTGCAACAACCCCAGTACTATTCCCTCCCTCTCTTCTGCAGTTCCATTCGTGTTTTTTAATGTTTTTCTAATATTTTCTTGTTTTCTCTTACTTTTTCAAGAATTTAAGGGCATGCTGTGATCCAGATTTGAAAAATTTATTTTAAAAGAAGTTATAGAATTTATGACCTGAAATTTTTTGGATATTGTAAGCTATTGGTTGTCTGAAGTATTTACCTTGTTGTATTGATATGATAATCCAAATATCTTACTTATGTGTTTTTAGGGGTTCAGATTTTCCTGTATAATCACTCCCAGATCTTTTTCCTCTTTAGTCTTCATTATTTTTTCCTCTCCCATCAAATAGTTCCATACCGGTCTTCTCTTACTCTTTCCTAGTTCCATTACATGACATTTGTTGGCATTAAACTCCAATTTCCACTTGTTGCTCCACTCCTAGATCTTGTTTATATTTTTCTGTAACAGAAAACAGTCCTCCCTGGTTTTGATAACTCTTAGCAGCTTTGCATCATCACCAAACATATTAATATAATTGATTATCATAATGTGAATGTCGTTTACATAAATCTGAAACATAATGGGGGCTAACACTGACCCTTGTGGCACTGCTGGTTACTTAACCCCAAGATGAGTATGTATCTCTGATCACAGTTCTCATTTCCCTATCCTTCAAATAATCTCTTGTCCATTGGAGCAAGGTTCCTCACAGTCCTCCTATGTTCTCTAGTTTCCAAATTAGTCCTCCATGCGGGACTTTATCAAAAGCCTTTTTTATGTCCAGGTATACTGTGTCCACCATCCGTCTCTGCTTTCCAGTCCTTCTGTAACTCTCGAGTAGAAGCTTAATAAGTTTGATACACATGACTTCCGTGTCTTGAACCCAAATTGTCTTTTCAATATGACTTGTTCTTTTCCAGATGTTTAACCCATTTTCCTTTGATAATGATTTCACACAACTTCCCCAAAACATTTATAAGTGACACTGGTCTGTAGGTTAGTGGTTCAGTTGCCTTTTCTCTTTTAAATATCAGTATTACATTATCTCTCTTCCATTCTAGTGGAACTTTCCATTCATTTAGTGAACTTGTAAATATTTCCCAAATTGGTGTGTGTGTGTGTGTGTGTGTGTGTGTGTGTGTGTGTGTGTGTGTGTGTGTGTGTGTGTATTTAGCTAGTTGTAGTTTTCCAGGGCCTGGGCTTTACGCTGGTGTGGCCCCGTCTCCATATCTACACTTATCCAATTTTTCTTTAAAACTATGCACACTCGTTGCTGACACCACTTCTTCACCCAAACTGTTCCACGTCTCAACACATCTTTGCGGGAAACTATTTTTTAACATCTCTCAAGCATCTTCCCTTCCTCAGCTTTTTACTAAGCGATCTTGTTGTTTGAATGTCATATTCTTCTATCAATCTAACCTAACCTTGTAATTTTATTTATTTATTTATTTATTTTTAACTAACCTAATCTAACCTAACCAAACATTTGCAGGTCCGCAGAAAGCGACACGCCGATTTATTTGAAGTCAAGGACGGAGATTAAAACGGCCTTGAAAAACACCACACCCGTTTTGTCCACCGCCTTCACCACCTTCTCCCAGATCAAGGACAAAGTGTATTACAGACTCACACATAAGGAAGTGGTGCATGTGAGTGTGTTTGGTTGTGTTTGGATGCGTTTGGGTGTGTTTTGAGGTGTTTTGAGTGTGTTTGGTGTGTTTGAGGTTCTTGGGTGCATTTGAGGTGTGTTTTGAGGTGTTTTGGATGTGTTTTCAGTGTGTTTAGATGTGTCTTGGTATGTTTGAGTGTGTTTGGGTGTGTTTTGAGTGTGTTTCATGTGTTTTTTATGCATTTGAATGTCTTTTTATATATTACAAGTGTTTGGGTGCAGTTTTGGGTGTGTTTGTTTGTTTCAGTGTGTGTTATGATGCTAATGTATTCTAAGCTAACCTACCACCCAAGACTCTCTCTCTCTCTCTCTCTCTCTCTCTCTCTCTCTCTCTCTCTCTCTCTCTCTCTCTCTCTCTCTCTCTCTCTCTCTCTCTCTCTCTCTCTCTCTCTCTCTTGTAAGAGTTTTTGTGCTATTGATAGAGTAAATGTCATACTAATCTGTCAATAGAACCCTCAAACTACCCTTAAAAACCCGTGTGACTGAAATTAGTCTCTTTAAAATATAGGTTATGTTGCCACAATTTTCAACGCCCACATGTGGCTTTTGATAAGGTAGATATCAATGTTATCTGTCAATACAGCCATCAAACCTCCCTTAAAAACCCATGTGATTCTGATTTGTAAAGCGCAGGGCACACACCTTTTTAGGGGTCAGTTTTTGCGGGTGATTGAAATAGTAGTGTTGAAACAAGTGTCTTTTAGAAATACAACTTAGGCGACCACTGGTTTTCAAAGTCCACAGTTAATATGACTTTGAGGATCTTTTTCAGTGGTCCTTGTTTTTCTATGTATATCACTTACGCACTTATTTATTTTCTATATAGGGTTTTGACTTTTCTGGTATATATCACGGGTAGATAGTGTTTTTTTTTTTTTTTTTTTTTTTTTTTTTTTTAGGTTTGTTGGAGAATTTACTTAGGGTTTTCTTAAGGCTTCTTGTTTCTTTTGAACAGTTGTTGCAAGAAATAAATAAATAAAAAAAATATATAAGAACACATTCCCTAGGGTAACATTCATCATAATAATACAACATTTGATAAGAAACACATATATATTTTCTATGTAATCACAAATCTAACAATAATCATGTGTCAGTTACTCTTCAGTCAGTCCATGCCTAACTTAATGAACACATCCAGTCATCTATATGTTCATAATTCAGTCACATACAGTAATAGTTTCAGATTGCATGTTTGTATGGTATCTGGACACTCTTCCCTATCACTTTTATGAGAATGTGCATTATCTTTTTGTTCTTTTGTTTTTCTGCCCTCCCAAACTCCCAAAACTTTCTTCACATATAAAAAGTAAAATATAAAAAAGTAAAACGATGCGGACATAATGTCCCTCTCAAATATACTTACTCTCACTTGAATCCCTAAAAAATGTATTAACTTATTACCCTAAAGTTTATCAGATTCATTTTTCTGTGGAGTTAAAAAGATATAATATTCTTAATTTACATGATGTCAGTCTAAATATATAACGAGCCAATGAAAGGAGGAATCTACAGCTAAAGTGAGCAACATAAATGATTAACAGATGACACCCACTGACAAACACTAAAAGCATTGAACACTAAGATACTAAGGTTCTGTTTGCACTCAATGAAAACATACACTAAACACCTCACAAAGCATTCAATACTCTCCTAATCCTCTAACAAACATACTGAAACCACGCACAAGGCATCAAATATTACATATTTGATGCATTTAAACACTTCTTACAATATCAAATACTATCTAATGCCCTTATACTGAAAATACACACGTCTTCATAAAGCACTGAATACCTCACATTTCCACTCACATACTAAAGACACACATCACCAATTCATAAGGCATCAAATACTGTCCCAATCTCCTTATACTGAACACAGTACAAGGGAGAGATGGATGGGTTGACATGGTGTATTTAGATTACAGGAGAAGGTAGTAGACACCTACCAAAACACTAACTTACTCCCAGAGAGATCTAATAGCACTAGTTCAGGGGGTGCTGTGAACCTTCCATTAAAGCTAGTTGTGATCTCGCTGAACGTTTCCCTTTGTGTCTCAAAACTCAAGGGGGCAGTCACAGCCTACCCTCTAAAGACAACTCTCTTCACACAAAACTATATGCACTTACCACACATACACCCTTCACTTGAAAATCAACATTTAAAAGAAAAATGGGAACTCATAACAATAACAATGCCTTGGAGTCCCCTTCTGGGGAGGGGACCAAAAATGTCCCCAGGTTGGATGCCTCTCTTGATAATGACCCCAAATGCCTTGACACCTCCCTCAACTTTTTCTACATTAACTTTTGCAACATTCGCAGTCTTAGATCTAATTTTCAATCTGTAGAGCACCCCTCTCCTCTACTAAACCTCATCTTCTTTTCCTCACCGAAACACAGCTGTATGAGGCAACTGACAGTAGCCCCTTCTCTGTTCCCTCCTACTTTCTCTATTCTCATTTTCATCCCAAAGCTGGATGTTGCGTCTACGTACGCAATGACTTAACTTGCTCTCGTACCCACGCTCTTGAATGTTCCGAGTTTTCCACCATCTGGCTTCGACCTAACAGTCACTCTCAAACTAAATTCATCTGTGCTGTTTATCTCTCCCCTAACTCTTCTGACTATAGTAAATTCTTCAACTACTTAACTTCCAAAGTGGAGGATATTCTGTCCCTCTACCCTTTCGCTACAACAAAGGTTTCATTTTACTACCATCTGCTCGTTTAACGAACACCAAACTCACTTTAATGAAGTTTTATCCAGGTAATTTTTTCCAAGTTTGAAAGCCCCGCCATATCACGCAAGCCGACAGGATTTTGAATACACCAGCGCCTCTCGTGGACGACACGCACACCACTCACTCCCCCTGTTCAAAACAATAACAGCGTCTGCAGCAGCTCGTCTTCCCTCGCTCAACTTACCACCAAAACGCCCTGCAATGTCGCTTAGCATTGCTAAAAAGACCAGGAAGTCTCTTACTCTCGAAGTGAAGCTGGATATTATTCACAGACACAAGAGAGAGAAAACTAATAGCATTGCTCGCCACCATCTTGACTCCATCTACTGTCTCTACTATTTTCAAGTCAGCAGACTCTATTTAAGAAGGCTGGTGAGACCATATCTTCCTTGCAAGCTAAAAGAACCACCTGAACTCGTGACTACAATGGATAAAATGGAAAGCCTTGTGGAAATGTGGTACATAAGTTTTGTATGTGATACAATGATGCGCCCTTTGATTACATTCCACAGGTTGCCGGTTAGTGTCTTTCCTATTTCACTCTCCCTCCCTTCATAAATTTAAGATCATCAACATTTTAAAGTTACGTACATACATACATTACTGTACATTATAATGACTAAATTAAACTGCCTAAATGTTTAACTTCATAATTTTTTTCAATTCATTAAAACTTTCACTGTACTATGATGCACTCTTGCTTTGTTTACTCTCAATGGAAGTTCAAGTCAGGGTTTAAACTTGTTATAATCGGTTCGCTTAACAAAGTTTTCCTTAATGAAGGGTTTTTAGGAACGTAACCCCTTCATTAAGAGGGGGTTGCCTGTACTTGAGTCTTCCATCTCCTGAATCTCTCGCACTTTATATCTCTGCCCGGAATCATGCCAAGCCTGTTCTTCAACTTACCAAACAATCCTTCATAAGTACAAAATGTTAAAATCTTTCAAACTCAAACTCCCCTTGAGACTTCTGGCATCTAGCCAAAAACATCTCAAATAGCTTCACTTCTTCATCTTTCCCTCCTTTATTTTCCTCCAGATAGGGAAACTAGGGCAACGATAAGAGACACCCCACCACGCTGGAACACAGTTACCAATGGAGTACCACAGGGTTTGGTGCTGGCACCAATTATGTTCCAAGTATATGTCAATGATATACAAAAGGGTTTGAGTAACTACATAAATTTGTTTGCTGGTGATGTGGAACTTTTGAGAGTAGTAAGGACTGTATGGAATTGCAGAAAGATATTGACAAGATATGGAACTGGATCCAAAAGTGGAAATTATAATTTAATACCAGGAAATACCATGTAATGGAAATGAGTAAAACTAATAGAAGACCTACATGGGAATATATAATGGGAGAAGAGATTATAATGAAAAGGAGTGAAGAGAAAGACCTGGGAGTGATTATTTGAGACATCCTAACTCCAGAAAGACACACAAATGGGCTATTTGCATCAACATATGAGACACTAACTAACATCAGGGTGGCGTTCAATTACATGAATAAGAGTATGATGGAAAAGATAATAACCACTATGATAAGACCTAAACTAGAATATGCAGCAGTGGTGTGGTCACCATACAGGTAAACTATAAAGAATCCAAAGGACTGCTACAAAGATGATCCCAGAAATAAAGGATCTTCCCTATGAAGAAAGACTGAAGGAAATGGAATTACCAACCTTGAAGGATAGACAGGAAAGAGGGGACCTAATAACGATGTATAAGTTAGAAAACCATATGGAAAAGATAGCTAGAGAAGACCTGGTAACACTAATGGAGGATGGAGATAGACGAACAAGAGGACATTCCAAGATCATGAAAAGTCAGTGCCTGAGAAACATTAAAAGTTCAGTTTTCCACATAGGATGATGAATGTCTAGAATGGATTAAGTGATGAGATTGTAACAGCAGAAAGTGTGCACAAATTTAATGAAAAGTTAGATAAAATGTAGATATGGAGACAGATCACTATAATCCCCACTCGAACCCTGTAACATACATCTACGTAAACACATACGGTATTGAAAACTGTAATACCTCTTCTCACACTCACACAGAAGACTTAAACACCAGAGATTTCACAATGCACTCAATACTGTAGTCATTTGTTCATAGTTAGAGAGAAGAATGTTAAAGATTTCACAAAATAATAAACTCATTTCAAAATACACCCAAAAGATTTCACAAGGCACTGAATATTCTCGTTTGTTAACCATAATACTGAAAACACACTCAAGAAATTACGAGACACTCATTTGCGTATAAACCTCCTGAAAACACACACTGAACACTTCACAAGGCACTTACATTTGTTCTGATGGCGCAGATGCACACACACACGCAGATACACACTCTTAAGTCTTCATTAGCACCACCACCACCTCCACCTGTTCCATAAACAAGAGGCGATTGCAGAGTTTACATCACAGTGTTGTAGCAAGGGAGGTGCAAACAATATTAAACTTAGCAATGAGTGGAAGGCAAGATTAAGAGGAGATCTGAAGGTACTGAAGTCTCCTATGGTGTATAACAAAAGGCAACCAAATTCCAAGTTAGTAAATCAAGATAGGGCAAGGTTATGATGAGATCTAATGGAGATTCTCATGTCTCCTAAGGAATATAACAATGCATGGAAAAGATTTCTACACTTAGTAATCAAGATGGAACAAGATTAAGAGGAGATCTGGAGGTATTGAAGTCTCCTATGGCATATAACAACAGGCAGACAAGACTCCTCAAGTTAATCAGAATAAGGTAAGAATTATGAAGTAACAGATACAAGCTTTGATAAACATTAGATCTAGAAGGAAAGAAAAGGACAGACAAGATTCCTAAAGTAAGGAATAAGAATTTGGAAGTACAGTAACAGATACAAGCTTTGATAAACATTAGATGAAAAAATACAGTAGGAAGAAAAAATTGTAAAATGTGCTTTCAGATTTTTAGAATAGACTCAATTAATTCAGGATCAGGTAAGAATTAAGGAGTAAAAGATACAAGCTTCCATAAATGTTAGATATGAAAATAGGGAGAAAAAAATCATCAAATGTGTTTTCAGATGCTTAGAAAAGACTCAATTATATTACTAGTCATGGCAGCAATGGAAAGTTCTTAGATATTTGGACAACAGCAAGACTCACTCAGGGTGTTAGTATGGAGTCAAAGGAGTTTTAAAGAGACCACACCAATACATAGATGGAAGTGATAGGCGGACATGACTCTAGAAGCATTAAAGAACCTCTAATAATGTGTACGCTGGCTTGCACCTTCCCTTACGTTCTTATGTCCTACTTGACTTCCCTTGGTGTTCTTATGTCCTACTTGAGCTTCACAATATCAATACTATCAATATGGCAGTGATCTCTTACCTATTGCTCTGTATATGTGGCTGGCAAAGCACACACACACACACACACACACGAGCATAAAGCCCAGGCCCTGTAAAACTACAACTAGGTAAAACGGTAAATACACACACACATCGCCTAAGACCTTATACCACAGCTGTTCATGACCTTACCTAACCTAACTAAACAATACTAGGTCTGCACTCTTTACTGGTGGGAAGGGAGTGCTTGGTGGTGTCGGACATGGGTGCTAATGGTGCTGGGTCCTGAGGGAAGGTGGTGGTGCTGTAGTTGCTGGTGAGAAGACTGGTGGCGCTGGCTGTCTGGTACCCGGTGTCCTGGCTTGCCATCTCCTCCCCTAGATGGCTCTGCTGAGGGTGAAAAGTATGCATATAAGAGATAATTAAATGTGTCAACTGTTTGAAATGTATTCCTATTGTTTTTGTGTGTGTTTTATTTATTGTTATTCATGTTTTGTTCATTGTTATAAGATTATGATTTGGTTTTATGTTATGACAAATGTTTTTTTATTATTATTATTTTGTGTGGTTTGATATGAAGTCATGATTGTTTTATGGTGATGAGTGTTTTGATTCGTTTTTATTTTTTTATTTATTTTTTTTTTATTTTCTATTTTTATTTATTTATTATTTTTCTTTTCTTTATTTATTTATTTAGTTGTTTAATTTATTATCATTATTATTATTATTTTATTTTATTTTATTATTTATTTATTTATTTTTATTTTTTATTTATTTATTTTTTTTTTTGTAGGTGTAAAATCATGATTCAGGTTTACGACAAGTGTTTTTTCGATTCCTTGCGTCTATTATTGCAGTTCTGTTGTGGTTATGAAATTGTGATTCAGTTTTACGACAAGTATTTTCTATTTCCTCAGTCTATTATTGCAAGTCTGTTATGGTTATATATTCAGGGTTTATCTTTTTTGGGCAGGTATACAATCTTAATCTACCACGTGTGTTTATTCCTTAAGTCAATTATTGCACTTCAGTTGTAGTTATCAAGTCAGAATTGATTTTTTTTTGGCAAGCATACAATCTTACCTACCACACCGCAACACAAGACACAGCTACAAGTATACAAGGTTAATCCACCACACTGCAACACAAGACACAGCTGCAAGTATACAAGGTTAATCCACCACACTGCAACACAAGACACAGCTACAAGTATACAAGGTTAATCCACCACACCACAACACAAGACTCTGCTACAAGTATACAAGATTAATCCACCACACCACAACACAAGACTCTGCTACAAGTATACAAGGTTAATCCACCACACTGCAACACAAGACTCTGCTACAAGTATACAAGGTTAATCCACCACACTGCAACACAAGACACAGCTACAAGTATACAAGGTTAATCCACCACACTGCAACACAAGACACAGCTATATAAAATTACAACACAAAACACAGCAACGAGTATCCTATCTCAACCCACAACAACACAACACAAAGCTAACTCCATTGTGGCGCTGAGCTCACCTCCACCAAAGGCTGAGAGTCCATTTCCACATCACAAAGGGTGGAGCAGCGCGGCAGTGTGGTGGTGGCGGCCGCAGGGACACAGCACACCTCGCTCTCCTCCATCAGGGTCACCTCCAGCCCGCCCTTCACCTCTGGCACCAAACAAGGTTCGTCAAGGAGTGTGTTTGGTTAGGTTAGGGTAAGATTATTTAGGGTCTGGTGGAGGTACTGAAGTGTTCTTAGGGTTAATAATGAGGACAGAATAAAAAAAAGGGTCTATCAATCATCACTGCAAAATTAAAATGTATACAAGAGACCAATGCTATTTTAACTAACTCGACTATGACTAGGCAAAAGAAAACATTAAAAACATGAGAAAATCAATAAAAAAGCCAATTATTACTAGAAAATCCAAAAAACACAAAATAGATACAAGAGACAAAGCCTACAATAACTAACTCTTAACAATGACTACACAAAGGAAAATGAAATGAGATATAAAAAATCAATAAAAACACCAACTATTACTACAAAATCTACAAAACAAGAAAATCAATCAAAAATACATGCAAGGGACAAACACTACATTAACTAACTCTCAAAAATTACTAAGCACGGAGAAAGAAATCAAACATAAGAATATCAATAAAACACCAATTATAACGAGAAAATCCACAAAACACACACAAAAAAATCACATGCAAGACACAAACGCTACTTTAACTAACTCAAAAATTAATAAGCAAGAAAGAAACTAAATACATAAGATAATCAACAAAAACACCAATTATTACTAGGAAATCCACAAAAAACACAAGAAAATCAATCAAAAATTACATGCAAGAGACAAACACTACAATAAATAACTCTCAACTATGACTAAGCAAGGAGAAAGAAATCAAACACACAAGAATATTAATAAAATACAAACTATTACTAGAAAACAAATTAATACTACACAAACACACCTTTCACACTGACTAACTGAGGGCGACAAGACAGCTCGGCAGAGAACACTAAAACAAATTATCACAAGAAAATCCAAATTAATGCTAAACAAACATACCTTTCACATTGACTGACTGAGGGCGACAGGACGGCTGGGTGGGGAACAGTAGAGGCCGGCAGAAGATTGGGGAGAGAGGAGGGGAGACTGAGAACTTCCTGGCGGGGGAGTCCACCTCGAGGGGGCTGTGGGAGAGGTCTTGGCGGGGACTAGAGGAGAAGTGACCCTGGGATTGAAGGTGGTGGTGTTAGTGCTGTTGTTTTTCTTTTCTTTTTATTGGTGAGTGAAGTAGTGGTAAAGGATAACAAAAGAAGCAAAACAAGAAAAAACAAGGAATAAAATAGAAGAAACAAAAGAAGAAAAAAGCTAAATAAGAAAATATAAAAGAATAAATAAAATAAATAAAAGATAAGCGTTTTATATAAAAGAGAAGTAGTAATAAAAAAAATGGAAAAGACAAAAGTTAAATAAGAAAAAATACAAGATTAAATAGAAAAAATTAATAAAAGCAATAAAAGATGAGGGTTTTGATGAGGGTTTTTATGCAAGAGAACCAATGATAAAGGACACTAAAAGAAAAATAGGATAAAAAAAAAAATTACAGAAAAAACTAAGTAGGAAAAAATAAAAGAATAGAAAAAATAAGTAAAAGAAAAAGATAAGAATTTTTATGTGAGAGGAGCAATGGTAAAGGCCAACAAAAGAAACAAAAAAGACAGAAAATAGAAAAAACAAGAAAAATAGAAAAAAAATAAAATAGATAAAAAAATTAAACATAAATAAAATATAAAACAAGACTAAAGACCAAAAATTAAGAAATATCACCTGAAATTAGAGAACAAACATATCAAAATCTCCTTCTAAATCAAAATTCAAGACACAGGAAGGAGGAAATACAAAAACAAAGAAGAATTGCATAGCTTACCAGGAAAACGGCTCAACGACAGAGAGTTCTCCTTAACGATTACATTGGAGAGGTGGACAGAATATGTAAAGCTGCACAGTTCAAATCTCCAGCCTTTCAACTCTCTCAGACCAGACTGGAGACTGGCAGAACAGAAAGAAAAGAGAAAAAAGAAAGAAAAAAAAGAGGGACAAAAGAAAGAAAGAAAGAAAAAAAAGGTGAGGGAAGGAAAGAAAAAAAAGAAAGAAAGGAGAACATGAGAAAGAAAAATTGAGACAAAAAAGAAAGAGGAAAAGAGAAAAAGAAAACAAAGAAAGAAGAAGAGAAAAAGAGAAAAAAAGAGAGAGAGAGAGAGACTTACAGAATTCGAGGAAGCCCTGAGTTGTGCAGTGGGTGAGGAGGTGACAGGCGACCGACACTTCATATCCTGGTCATCATCTTGGGAGGAGAAACTGTCCTTCATGCTCACTATCTTTTGCCTCTCATCTTCCTCCTCCTCCTTTGCCGCCTCCTCCTCAGTTCCCATAAACACCTCAGACCCCATAGCTTCCATACAGGGCTGCTGGTGGTGCTGTGTGCTGCTGTGTGTGGGTGAAAACGTGTGCTGCTCTCCTGTGCTTCTTCTCCACTGGTTCCCTGTACCTGAAGGTGAATGAGTGTCTTGGTAACTGTGGTTTGTAAATGTTGTGGTTTTCAATTGTCTCTAGTGTTGCTAGTGATGGAGTCATGTTTTATAATAGTAATGAAAACAAAACATGAGAACATCTACGAAACTCAATGTACAGCTTCAAAAATTAACTAAAATGAAAAACAAAACTAGAAAATTAACCAGAGTGAAACACAAAACTGAAAAATTAATCAAAATGAAACACAAAACTCGAGTAGTAATGAAAGCAAAGCAACACCAACAACATAAGGATACCTAAGAATCTCAATCTACATTTCGGAAAACCTACAAAATGAACAACAACACTCGTTTCCTTCCCTGGTATTGTTGGTGTGATGAAGTCAAGTGTTCTAGAGTAGCCATGCAAACAAAGCAACACCAACAACACAGGAACTAGGAACCTCAATTTACATCTTAGAAAATCAATGAAAGTGAACAACAAAACTCACTTCCTCCTTTAGTATTGTTGGCGTGATGGAGTGAAGTGTTCTAGAGTAATGAAAGCAAAGCAGCAACAGCAACAACAGCAACAGCAGCAGCAATAATAACAACAACAACATAAGAACTAGAAACATCAATTTACACCTTAAAACTAACAAAAAAATAAATAAATAAATAAAATAAAATAAAATAAATTAGAAAATAAAAAATAAAACTCCACTGGTACTGTTAGTGTGATGGAGTGAAGTGTTGTAGAGGAATGGAAACAAAGCAAGAACACAGAACTAGGAAACTCAATTTAAACCTTCGAAAATCAACAAAAGCAACAACAAAACTCACTTCACAGCCTGCACACAACTTACAAAAACAAAAACAAAAAAATAAATAAAGAAAGAAAGAAAGAAAGAAAACAAAAACCTCATTTCACAAACTGCACACACCTAAGAAAACAAAAACAAAACAAAAAAAACATAAATAAATAAAATAAATAAATAAGCAAATCAATCAATAAATCAATCAATAAGATAAATAAATAAATGAATATAACAAAAACCTCATATCACAACCTGAACATTCATTAGAAAAACAAAAAAATACATAAATAAATAAATAAATAATAAATAAATAGATAAATAAATGAATTAATAAATAAATAAAAAAAACTCATTTCCTAACCAGCACACCTTGACACAAACTCACCTGAGGACTCACCAGCACCTGACACTAACGAGGCACTGAGGTGAGGACCAGACGACACAGCAGACACTTTGTTAGCAAAGGCGAAGGTGTTGGTGGCGTGTGGCAGCTCCAGGTAACTTCCTTCCAGCGACACACACGACACTGTCTGCTTTACTTCTGTGTCGCTGTACTGGTGATGGTGGATTGGTGAAATATCTGGTGACAGCAGTTTATCCTCGGTGTGTGGCCTGAGTGCTGCCTGTGTGGTGCTGGAGAGTGCTGGGCCATGGGCTGAGGGGGATGTGTGAGGGGACTGTCGCATTTTACTTCCACCTTCTATCTCCTCACTTATACTTCCAGGGGCGAGGGGAGATGTACACCACACCAAGCCTACGTCCTCCACCTCCTCCTCCGTGATCTTGTGGCCCTCTGCTGCATGTGTGGGGCTCCTGAGGTCATGGAGGGAGCGGGGAGGTGATGGGGAGGAAGGCTCGCTGCCACCCTGAGAGCTACTGGGTGAAAATAGAGTGAGGTTTGGTTCGCTGTTATTTGTTCTTCATTTAGCGTTATTTTGGCTTTCATCTTTACATTACACTTTTTTTTTTGGCTTTCATCTTTACATTACACTTTTTTTTTAAGTTTGTTTAAGTGTTATCTGTTTTTCATTAGTATAGTGTTACTCTTTTGGCTTTCATCTTCAAATCATAGTTTTCTGAGGTTAGGTTAGCTGTTATTTCTTCTTCATTTAACCTACACAGTGTTGAAACATAATGAGTAGCAGTGAATAATGTGGTGTTTCTGATGAATAATGAGTGAATGACTTAAAGCTGTTTAAAAATTAGGAATGATAGTGAATGAGTGTTGCTGAATGACTGAAGTGTTGTCTAAATATAATGAATAATAGTGAATGATGTATAGTTTGATGAATATTGAATTAATGATAGTGAGTGAGTGTTGGCGATGAATGGTGAATGACTTACGGAGTGTTGCTGGCCAGGTCGTCGTGCCCAAACAGTAACTTCCGACGCAGTGTTGTGTTGTTCAGACAGCCAGCCTCGTCTCCCTCACTGGACCCCTGCCAACCCTGATTCTGCAACACAACACACTGTCAACACACCAACACTCCTCATTCTACAACACAAATACATAACACACCATCAGCATACCAACATCCTCATTCTGCAACACAACACTCCATCAATACAGCAACATCTTTCAGTTCACAAATGTTCCCTTGTTTTAACTGCCTTGTCTTCCTCTTCCTCCTCTCCTTCTCCTTCTCCTTCTCCTCCTCCTTCTTCCTCTTCCTCTCACTGATGAGTATATTCCGCTTCCTTTCAATGAAGAGGAAGAGGAGGGTGACTCTGATAGTGAAGCTACATTAGATGATAGTGATAGAGATGAAGATTATATTATGCCACATTTTCTTTTTATATTTCCTGTTCAGAATTACTAGGCTATTTTGATACAAGTGTTCTCATAGCCAACTGACACACTATCATAAGAAAAGTAAAAAAGAATAAAGAACTGTAGGATGATTAGACAAGCACTGCCACCATCGTAACAAGACAGTGAAAGGCAAGACCACTGTGAACCAGACTCCATGTACAAAGATGTAAGAGGAAAACCAACCTGGGTGAAGGTACAGAAGGGTTTGAGTGCCTCTTCTAAGGCCACGGGCAGGACAGGCGGGAGGGTGAGCTCTGTCTGACACCACACTGAAACAAAGGAATGGTTAGGTTAGGTTAGGTTAGGTAAGGTGAAGTTAGGTTAGGTTCATACTGCAAGAGAGGAAATGCAGTGAAGTTAGTTTATGTTTGGTTAAGTTAAGTGAAGTTAGGTTAGGTCCACACTGTAAAGAAGGAAATGAAGTAAGGTTTGGTTAGGTTAGGTTAGGTTCAATTCACTTAGATTAAGTTAGGTTAAGTTACTTTAGGTCCACACTTAGAGGACGGAAAAGAAATAAAGTTAGTTCAGGTTATGTTGCTTTCCAGCCTTTCACTTTTTATATCAACCTAATTCTCCTTCTCATGTCCACATTACTAAACAACCCAAGCACATTTTCTTTCCCACCTAATATCTCTTCCACCTTCTAACTCTTAACTTTTACACAAACTCACACTAATAAAGCACATTTTTCCCACCTATCATCTATTTTCCACCTTCTAACTTTCTACTTTTACACAAACTCATACTAACCAACCACATTTTTCCCACCTAACATCTCTTCCACCTTCCAACTTTCCACTTTTACACAAACTCATACTACCCTAGCACATTTTTTCCCATCTATTACCTATCTTTCCACCTTCCAACCTTACAAACTCATACTTAACCCCTTCAGTACTGAGACACATTTTCACCTGGAGTTTTGGTGTAATCAGACAATTTTATATACATTAGAAAGGGTCTATGGAGGTCAGAAGATCAACGGCCAGAGCTTTCACTATTTTAATCCCCCACATAAGTTTCTGCAGCTGTACAAAATCATCAAATAGTAACCAGAATAAATATGAAAACAAGTCCTGGTACTGAAGGGGTTAAACAAATCATTTCCCTCAGTCCCCAATCTTTCAATCCTGAGTGTGTTAACCTGATTGAGTGCGAGGGAGGGGCAGGGAGGGGCTGGCCTGGGACTGCTGCACACACATCTTCTTCACCACACTGACTGACTTGTTACTGCCAGTCCAGGGGCTCGGAATCACTGACTGGGTGAAGAACCTGCCGGGGAAAATGTCACTCAGATTATGAACCAGATGAAGAACCAGGAGTGTGTGCTGTGGGGCCTTGCTGTGGATGTTTGGGTGTGTGGCTGTGGTTCAGATGCTCCACAAGACTCTTTCCACTGGAGCTGATGTGGATATGAGTGTGAATGATGAGTGTGTGTGTGTGTGTGTGTGTTATGAGGGCTGCCTGATGTGAACCCAGCCTGATACATACAAATAAATAGACAGATTATTATTGTTATTATTATCATTATTGTGCATGTTATTGGGTCTTGTGTTGGAAGCATGCAATTGGTGTGTAGTGCCTTGCCTGGGCCACTATATGAGACTGCCAGCCTGGTGCACACATAGATAGATAGACACATAGACACATAGATGGACACATACACATAGACATAGATAGACATATACACACACAGACATACAACACATATAGATAGACATAGACACACATAGATAGACAAACACATGTAGACACAGATAAAGATAGACACAAACTCACATAGATAGACAAACAAACAAACAAACACACAGACTGCTAGATAATCTTGACCCACACACACACACAAACACACACACTGGCACGAACTCACACACACACATATGGCAGAGACAAATGGCACATACAAAGACAGACATAAAAACAGACACACAGGCAGACAGACAGACGCAGCGCACACCTGTCAATGGCATCTTGGGCTTGGCGTTCATACTCAGGGTCCACGAATGTCTCCACCTGCATGAATGGCGACGTCTCAATATTCACGGGTTCCAGCGTCGCCATCTGATCTATGGACCAGCGGAAGTTCATGTCAGTCTTCTGGCTCGGCGACACCACTTGCCGGAACAGAGACGGACTCACCGCCGACAGATACAGGCTCTCTGCCCCAACCTCGAACGGATTGACGTGCCCCGAGGCAGAAAAGGCCACACGCTGCTGCTTTGGGGTCTGTCCGCCGCGACTCTCCCATGGCCGACTGCTGTGTGTTAGGTTAGGTTAGATTTGGGTTAGGTTTGGTTAAATTAGGCTAGATTGAGTTAGATTTGGTGATGCTAGGTGAGGTGAGGTTTAAAAAGGAAGAAAGGAAAGAAGGAAAGAGAGAGAGAGAGAGAGAAAAAAAAAAAAGTTAGGTCAGGATTGGGTAGCGTGAGGTGAGGTGAGGTTAGGTTACGTTAGGTGAGGTGAGGTGAGGTGAGGGAGGTTAGATTAGGTTAGGTTAGATGAGATGAGATTACAACTAAATTTCTTACTTCTACATTTTTTTTTCATAATACAGTAATCAATACTTTTCAACTAACACACTAAATAACACCTCACTCACTCACTCATTCAGTCTCTCATCTCTGCATTCATTCATTCACTTCTCACACAACCAAACTTCTTCCATATTTTCTTTTCATTGTAATCAGTACTTTCAACACTAAATTACACACACACACACACAAACTCATTCAATCATTCACACACACATACACACATACACATGGACTCACCTGTGCATACTACTGGAGGGCGTAAGGAAGAGCGAGGAGGTGTTACTAAGTGTCTGTGTGTGTGGGGCCTTGGACGGCGTGACGGAGGGTCCATGGCAGGCAACCTTACTGAGCGACACTTCACTACTTGACCCACTTCTGTTCCTCACCTTCCCACCTCCTTCTTTCCCTTCCTTTCCCTCCTCCTCCTTCACCTCCTCCTTGGCCTGGCTCTCTGTGGCCCTGTAGTGGCTGACAGGGCTCCTCCAGGTGGTCAGGTCTGCGATAGGCTTCTTCTCGGAGGGACTGGAGGAGGTGGTGGAGTGTGAGGCTTCCCAGATTAATGGGTAAGCAAATGGGGAGGAACCAGAGCCTGTGTGTGTGGTGTTGGTGTTCTCCGGGGACATGCCACTAGACCTGTTGGTGGTATGGGGGTATTAGGTTAGGTTGGGTTGGGTTGGGTTGAGTCTGGGTTGAGATAAGTTAGATTAGATTAGATCAGGTTTGGTTAGGTTACGTTACGTTTGTTTAGTTCAGAATTGGAGAGGTTAGGTTAGGTTAGGTTAGGTTACAATTGGGTTAGGTCAGGTTAGAATTAGATAGTTTAAGTTAGTGTAGGTTGGGATTCATTTTTGGGAGGCTTAGCTTAGGTCTAGTTAACTGATACCAGATTAGGTTACGTTAGACAAATAAAAACAAGACAGCAATAACAGACTCACTGACAACTCTCAGTACAAATCACAAACAGAATAAAGGGATTAAGACAAGTACAAAGGAATCTAACACTTACTTCACACTGACACAAGACTCCTGGATCACCTTACTGGCAGGATCAATGTTCTCCTGATCCTCCCTCTCCTCTGGTATTGCCTTGCAGCCATGGTACCTGAACACACACACACACACACACACACACACACACACACACACACACAGGAAGACAAAACAATATATCAAAATCTAAATACCATACGAAAACATACAAACAGTTTACCATAACAATATTTCAAAGTTGATGTAATGGTGTTTAACTAATCAATCAGTAAATACACACAAATGTAACACAAAAATCTAATCATCACACCAAAATTTTAGTATAACAAGAGTATTTCAAACTTGACGCAATGATTTTTTGATACATTGATACAAAAATACACACAAACGTAAAGGAAGACGAGCAATACATAATACAGTACTGTAATCTAAACGCCACATCAAAACTTTAGCATTAGAATATTTCAAATGATACAATGCTTTTTAAATACATAGATACAAACGCTTTATTTTAACCTAAACGCCACGCAAAAACTTAACCATTATGAGAATATTTAAAAATGGCGCAAAGATTTTTTAAATACACCGATACACGAATAAAGAAAAAACAAACGCTACATAGTAATCTAAACGCCAGAGCAAAACTTAACCATTACGAGAATACTTAAAAAAGATGCAATGGTTTTTAAATACATTGATACATGAAAAAATAAATAAATAAATAAAATAAAAAAACCTACATACTCTAAACCCCAGAGCAAAAACTTTACCATTACAAGAATATCTAAAACAAGGCGCAAAGATTTTTAAATACATAAATTAAGAAAAAACAAACGCTATATAATAATCTAAACCCGAGCAAAACTTAACCATTACGAGAATACTTAAACAAGACGCAATGGTTTTTAAATACACTAATACATAAATAAATAAATAAATAAAAAATAAATAAAAAAAAGCTAGTACGTATTCTAAACCCCAGACCAAAAACTTTATCATTACGAGAGTATTTTAAAAAGAAGCAATGTTTTTTTTAATACAGTGACCTATAAATACAGGACAAATACACAACACAATGGAATATGTAAGGAAAAAGACTTCGATACCATCCTCGGAGTCACCTCACAACTATATTTCGATTTAACTTCTTTAGGGACCGGCTCCTCAGTGGGTTTTTTTTATCAATTTATTTTATTTATTTATTTTTGATTTGTTTTAATTATTTATTTATTTTTTTTTTTTTTTGCCCTTTCTGGTTAGCAATATTACATAAAAAAAAAGCTAGACAAATAACATGCAGTAATTTAAAGTGCATAATGATTTGATATTAAAAAAAAAAGAACATTTCAAATAAGGCTCATTTTATAATACTTCAATGCAAACACAAAAAAAAAACACCAAAAATACATGATACACCTAAATACACAAGACAAAAAACAAATAAATTAATAAATAAAAGTGCAAATACTAAAGAAAAACATTTATAAAGCATCAGACACAAATTTTGATGGATGTACAAACGAACGAACAACAAAATATTTATTACCTGTATGGGGTGAGGGGAGGCCTGGGAGAGGCTGTGTTGAGGTGCTGGAGGGGGCGGCGGGGTGGGTGGGGGGTGGAGGTGAGCCAGCCTGCTCCCCCATCCTCACACACACTGATGCCCCCGTCCCCTCCACAGTTGGCACCCTCGCTGGCACTCTTGCACTCCATGGCACTCAACACACTGGGGAAACATAAAGCACTGCAATAACACTCAATTTTTTGCTCATATTCGTTTCAAATTAGTGTTTTTGTTAATATTTTGGTATAAATATCTGAAGAATAAAGTTTTTTCTGGGATACATTTGAGTTATTTAGATTTATTAGGTTAACTCACTTCATTATCTATCCCTTCATCTTCTATGTTCATCGCCTGGTTACCTTAAAAACTCACCAAATTTCCTAATACACACCTTTAATTAAGAACATTTCAACCCTCTCACAGTTGACATGATTAATTTTAAACGTATTTCTGGACTCACCTGTACTGTTTCTGCGAAGTTTTTAAGCACAGGTAGGTCAACACGTCCCTATTTCGTCTTCTCCACCAATTAGAAAGGTCATCTAAGCAGCATGGCGAGGAATAAAGGCGATAAATATGTAGATTCGTGGTTTAGTGTCTCACCGCCATGTTTACGTTTTGAATCTCTTCAGAGACCGCCAGAACAATTAATTCCTTACCAGCTGTTTGAGAGACCTAAGGGTTATTTTTTTATATTATTATTTTTCTTTTATTTAGTATGGTTAAATAAAAAGAGCCTAAAAAATAATGAGTGTTGCAAGAAGCCTTCAGTCCTATACGTGATAGACCATCTATAAAACATCTCGTAGTAGTAGTAGTAGAAGTAGTAGTAGGGTAGCAGCAACAGCAGTATTGTATTTATTGATTTATTCCTCACCGTTATCAGGATAAGAATTTAGCAGTTATTGATTGCTAGTCATCACTGATAAGATTATTCATTATTTATTAAAGGGATAATTATCTTCGTCATCTGCCCAGCTATGACTAACACGAGGGAAGCTGCAGCAAGCCATCAGCACTGCACACACCAGGTCCTTCATAAAATAAGCCAGCTCCTATTTCCACTTATGTAAGACTTTTAAGAAACACAGGCCATGACCACCAAGAAGGAAGAATGAAGGCAAAGGCATTGACAAATAAAATAAACAATAAAACGTATCATCATATATTTCTTATGCTATACACTAGGAAAAAAAAAATCTTTGGAATTAACACTAGTGGAAATTAAGAACATCAGGTTGTATTTTCAAAGTATATAAAATTGAATTAAACTTGACACTTTGAAAAACTAGATAATAACAATGTGTGTATGTGTGTGTGTGTGTGTGTGTAAGTGTGTGTGTGTGTGTGTGTAGAGAAAGATAGCTTATTATCACAGCTTTTCAAAGTGTCATGATACTAATAATACATAACAACATACTGGAAGCTTATAATTAATAGAAGGATCACAATAACGTCACCTGTAGCACTGCAAAGGAACAAAGGAACAAAGGATCTCTGAATGACTTAATGATACAAGGATGATACAGAGTTAACAAGCAGAAGCACCTTTCGATTCCGAGACTGAGGAAGCTTAGATCTGATACTCTTTGATACCCTCACTGCTTCAATAACACACTAACTCCCACCACTGTCTGTTTTCACTATCTTCCTAACACCATTAATTTCCAACTTCCTTTCAGTAACTTTCATAACCAGTAATCATCTGAACTCCTTTTCAATCACTGTCTATTTTCACTATTTTCCTAACACCATTAATCACTTGTTCGTTTGTTTTTTTCTCAGTAACTTTCATAACCAAAAAAAATTTCACTGCCTTTCTAATCTTCCTAACTCCTTTTCATTACTCACTATAACTTCTATCACCAACATGTCCTACTTTCACTCTTTTCCTAACACCATTAATCACTTTTCCTTTTTTCCTCAGTAATTTCCACTGCCTTTCTAATCTTAACTCCTTTTCATTATTCACTATAACTTCCATCACCAACAAAAGTCTTATCTACTTTCACTATTTTCCTAACACCATTATTCATCACTTGCTATTTCTATCAGTAACTTACATAATCACTACAAATTTCCACTGCCTTCCTAACTCAACTCTTCACTGCTTTCCTACCACTGTAACTACCATTACTATCACCTTTATTCATTTTCACTGCTTTCCTAATACCAATAACTTTCACAATCAACAATACGATTTTTTCACTGTCTTTCTAACCTAAGGACACACAGCTATGAACGGGAATGAGGGCAAAACATTTCAAAACAAAACCACTTTCCTTGTCTAAATAACCTCTCTAAATAATGCATATATGTCTGTTTACTCACTGAAAAACACAAGCTAGACAGTGTATAACAGAAAACACTAACATTTTCTCTCCATCTATTTTTTTCTATCTCTTTACCAGGTACTGACAGGGATAAGAGAGAGAAAATGGTGTGTGTGTGTGTGTGTGTGTGTGTGTGTGTGTGTGTGTGTGTGTGTGTGTGTGTGTGTGTGTGTGTGTGTGTGTGTGTATGGTACTTTGTCTGGCCATCCTGGTATAGATCGACTACTACTATTACTAATACTATCTGAAAGGGCTAGGAGAGAGAATAGTGTGTGTGTGTGTGTGTGTGTGTGTCTAACCCTGGACTACTATTATTTGACAGGACTAAGAGTGAGAATGTTGAGTGTGTGAGTGCGTGTTTGTGTGTGTGTCTGGCCCTGGTATGGACTGACTACTACTATTACTATCCAAAAGAGCTAAGAGTCAAAATGTTGAGTGAGTGTGTGTGTGTGTGTGTGTGTGTGTGTGTGTGTGTGTGTGTGTGTGTGTGTGTGTGTGTGTGTGTGTGTGTGTGTGTGTGTGTGTGTGTGTGTGTGTGTGTGTGTGTGTGTGTGTGTGTGTGTGTATGTTTGGGGTACCCTGTGTGTGACTGCCAGCCTGGTACAGAGATAGATCAAGTTCCTCTAAGCTTCCTCACCTCAATACAATAATGCTTGGCAGTGTAAAGTAAGTCTATCAATAAATTATCAGAGAATACATTAGGAATTCATACATAAAGAAATAAGAGTCATGAGGAAAGAATAATTAGTGTGATGTGTGTACCAAAGTTTTGAGCGTCGCTGAATGAAGAGAAATGACGAAAGAAAAAAAAAAATGTGTGAATCTGATTAATCGTTTTCTTTCAGTTGATTTTCTCACCCCAAGTAATCATTAGCATTAGTGAGGAATGAATCAGTTGTGCGCTCTCCTCTCTCTCTCTCATACGCGTGCGCGCACACACACACACACACACACACTCCATCTATCTTTCCAACTCACAAAAATACACACTTGACCTTTGTAACACACACACACACACACTAGGTAAATACATTCGAACACATATTATCTCTCATTCGCTCATACACACATACAAACATACATAAACTAGGTAAATATACACAAATGCACTTCTCTCACACTCCCACAAACTCTCTCTCTCTCTCTCTCTATCATTGCACAAATACACACACACACAGGCTTGCAAAAATTGGCACATTTTAAACCCCTCCTGCTTAAAACCAAATACCACATGCATTTCAGAACCGAATAACAAAACAAATAAAAAAAACCCAGCCAATTTCCATACAAACCCAACACTTTTTTCCTCTATCTACCCAACACACACACACATACGCACACACACAAACATACATACACATACAAACATACACACTTAACAACAGCAAGGCCATTTGACTAAGTGTCCATAACAATAAAATCACCCAGCACGCAGCAAGGAGGTGGCGGCGGCGGCGGTGGTGGTACTTGTGGTGGTGGTGGTGGTGGTGGAGTGTGTCTATGCCATGGCGCCAAACACTGGGTTGTGCCGGCAGATGCTCGGGCCCTTCTCCTCATACTCTGCCTTCGTGTGACAGACTTGGTAGAAATCAGGCTGGAAGTAAAAATGGACATAGTGATTAAAACAGAGTAATACTGATTGATGTGTGGGATTAATGAAGGACTTTTTCTTTCTTTTTTTTTATGTAAGGGGAGGAAAACTGGTCCAGGGTAACACAAAATGGGGAAAAAATGCCCACTTAGTTGCAGGTCTGACAGAATTAGCAAAAAAAAATAAATAAATAAATAAATGCCCACTTAATTGCACGGCTGAGAGAATTAGCAACAAAAAAAATAATAATAATGCAAAAATAAATAAATAAATAAAAATAAAAAGATAAATAAATATCTTGAAACCTCCCTCTTAAATGAAGTTAAGTTATGGGAAGTTGGAAATGCAAAAGAAAAGAGATATGCACTTCATGGCCAAGAAATAATGAAAAATATGAATATATCTTAGTAGTAAATAAATCAAGTAATGAAAAGCTCAAATAATCTTAGTGGCCAATAAAACTTTCATGGCCAGTAAAAAAAGACATGAAATAATGAAAAGTTTAAATATATATCAGTAGTAAACAAAAATTTCATGACCAGTGACCAGAACAGGACAAAAAGTAGTGAAAAGTTTAAAAATATCTTAATAATAAATAAACTCTCAAGGCCAGTAAGGAAAGGATAAGAAATAATGAAAAGTTTACACATTTCTGCATAGTAAATAAAACTTTCATGACCAAAAAATAATGAAAAGCTTAAATGTATCTTGATAATAAACAAAAAAACAAAAAAATTCATGACCACTAGGCAGAAAATGACAAATAATGAAAAGATTAAATATTTCTAGGAACGTAAAAAAAAAAAAAAAAAAAAAAAAGATTAATCACAAGTCACTATTGTCATCATTACCGTTGACGCAAGCATTGATCCTCCGAACCAGACGGCATAGCGCTGCATCTTGTGGGCGATGACATTCACGTCAATCGGCTTGGGCTGAAAAAAAATAATAAATAAAATAAACACTACTGGAAAATTAGTAAAACATTTGAGATATTTCTAAAGGGAGTATTAGCAAGCAGACTGACTGGTTAAGTGAAAGACTGACTCCTTTCTAAATAAATAAGAAAAGGAGAGAGAGAGAGAGAGAGAGAGAGAGAGAGAGAGAGAGAGAGAGAGAGAGAGAGAGAGAGAGAGAGAGAGAGAGAGAGAGAGAGAGAGAGAGAGATAGGTGGGCAGAACAACCACAACAACAAACCCATCATCCTACACCACTATCTTGCCTCACCATCATCCTTACCACAACAAACTTTAATCCTACACCACTATCTTGCCTCACTCTGCCCCTAACAAACCTTCATCCTACACCACTACCTTGCCTCACCTTAATCCGGCCGCCACTGAGCTGTTCCGTGATGCGCAGTCGAGCGTCAACAATGCGCTTTACATCTCGCTGCAGCCGCCGGTCAAAGTCCTTGAACATGGTGGAGCCACCGGACAGCACGATGTTCTTGTACAGCGGCCGGCGAACGTCAATGGGGCAGTTCTGGATCACGTTGTCCACCACCTCGCTGATCGGGGTGGTGAAGTCTGGATTGGCAAACTGGAAGAGGGAAGTATAGTGAGGTTATGTGAGATGAGGAGAGGTGAGTTGAGGTTAATTTGGGTTGGGTTGGCTTGGGGTTTGCAGCAGGGTTAAGGTAAGTTTGGTTAGATTAGGTAAAGGTTAAGTTTTAGTTTGGCTTGGGTTGGGCTAGGTTAGGTTAGGTGGTCTACTACAACTAATAACAATGTGAAAGACGTGTGTCCATATGTGTGCTAGTCAAGGAAACCCCACAACTACCAGGTCAATATAAACAGAGACAGACAGAGAAACACAAAGACAGACACAGAGACAGACAGATGCAGAGACAAACAGACAGACAGATGCAGAGACAAACAGACAGACAGAAACAAAGAAAAAGATACAGACAAACAGACAGATGCAGAGACAAACAGACAAACACAGAGACACACAGACAAATAGACAAACAGACAGAAAGGACAAACACAAGTGGGAGGCAGCAGCACACCACACACTCTCACCTCAGGATGGAAGAATATCTCAGGGCCCAGGAAGCGCTCGTAGCCAATGTCAATAGTGAAGGCCTGGTTGTTGACAGGGTTCTTGCCGTCGTATTTCTTGATCCACTTGGCCGGGTCACTGTCGTACTTGTTGAACTCCTTGGCGATGTCCGGACAGATGTAGCTGAACCTCTCTGTGTGTGGGAGGAAGGGGAGGGATGGCGGAATTTACTTAACAACATAGGAAGGTGCTGGAAACTATTAGGCCTCTCCTACACATCCCAGGAAATTATTAACCCCTTCAGTACCAGGACATTTACTTATTCATTCTGGTTATTATTTTGGCAAT
Source organism: Portunus trituberculatus (assembly GCF_017591435.1). Lineage (NCBI taxonomy): Eukaryota > Metazoa > Arthropoda > Malacostraca > Decapoda > Portunidae > Portunus > Portunus trituberculatus. The sequence goes on from NC_059288.1 coordinate 5,312,164, forward strand.
TTCATACAGCTTCAGAAACATATGTTGGGATTAGAATTGTAAAGACTTTGTCCATTAATCTTCTGACTTCCATAGATCTTTCCTAATGCAAATAAAATAGTCTAATTATATCCAAACTTCAAGGTAAAAATGTGTCCCAGTACTGAAAGGGTTAACAGTAACATCCTCAGAAACACAAAATACCAACAAGTCTTAACAGTAACGCCCTCAGCAACACAAATACCACCAAGAAGCAACACAAAGTCACCCTCCTCACCCTTGACAGCCTTGGCAGTCTCCATGCTCATCTGTGGGGGGATGTTTGGCTCCCTCTCCCTCAGCAGACTCTGTACAAAGTAGGTGATGTCCCTGCCGGCGATGGGGATGTGCTTGATGCAGCTTCCTATCACGTACCGTCAGCCTGTAAGTGTACCGGCGGACCTTTACAACACTGACACCTTTGATGTTTTTAATTTTTATTTATTGATCTTTTTTATCTTTTTTTTTTTTTATTTAAGGTAGACCAGCCAAGTGCAACAAAATTATGATAAAAAAGAAAGGAAAAGTCAACTGCAGTGCCAGTCCCCCAAGCAAGTTGAAAAGAAAATCACTTGAAAGGGGACTCCAAGGATGGTAAATGAGTCTCCTTCTCTTCTTTCTTTTGTGTGTGTGTGTGTGTTTTTATATTTATAATGGTAAGATTGATGAATATAAGTAAATAAGTAAAGAGATGAAGGACTGATAATACTGGTGATGGTGTTTTCGTGTTCATACTGGCAAGATTAATGAATGTAGAGTATATAAATAAATTAATAAATGGGTAAAATAAGAATACTAGCAGTGGATCATGATAACACTGATACCTTCAATGCTGAGTGTCTTTCTGTTTATTCAAAGATTAATGGATGTAGATCAATGCTGGTGTTTTTGTGTTTATACTGGCAAGATTAATGGATTCATAGGAGAATATAAGTACATCAATAAAGAGGTGAAAGACCGAGAATACTGGCAGTGGACCATTACAACACTGATACCGTCAATGCTGGGTGTTTTTGTGTTTATACTGGTAAGATTAATGGATGCAGAGTGTATAAGTGAATCAGTAAAGGGGTGAAAGACTGAGAATACTGGTTAACTCTTGCATTTGAGGGATGGGCAGAAAAGAATGGAAACAGGAAAGGGAGTTACAGTTTAGAGTGAAAAGGATCAAAGATTATGAATACTGGTTTTCATGTTTATACTGGCAAGAATAATGGATGCAGAATCAGTAAAGGGATGAAAGACTAAGAATACTGGTTGACTCTTGCATTTGAGATGGACAGAAAATAATGGAAACAGAGCAGGGAGTTACAGTTTAGAGTGGAAGGGCATGAAAGATTGAGAATACTGGTTAACTCTTGCACAAGGAGAATGACCAGGGAGTTTAGAGTGAAAATGGTGAAAGACTGAGAAAACTGGTTGACTCTTGCATTAGAAAGTTTGACAGTAAAGAATGGAAACAGGGCAGGGAGTTCCAGTTTAGAGTGAAAAGGATGAAAGATTAAGAAATTACTGGTTGACTCTTGCACTAGGGAGGTGGACAAAACAGTGACCAGAGAGTTCCAAATTAAAGAGAAAAGGCGTGAAAGATTGAAAATACTAATTAACTCTTGCACTGGGGAGGTGGACAGAACAGAATAGGCAGAGTTACAATAGTGAAAGAGATGAAAGACACAGGTTAACTCTTGCACTGGAGAGGTGGACAGAATAGTGATGAGCGTGGAGTGACAGTGAGTGAAGACAAGCCCCTGGACGCACCACAGGGATAACGTGCGTCACACCGTCGCCAGAGTCAATGACGGTGCCTGTGAGAGAGCGCTCCGTGGCCTGCCGTGACGCCCAGGATGCCGCCAGGGACAGCACGGCCTGCACTGCGATGTACAGCCCTGGCACATTGAACGACTCAAACATGATCTCTGAAAAAGGAGAGAAAAAAAATATATAACATTTTATGTGTGTGTTTGTGTGTCTATTAATAATGCATGTATTGTTGGTATACTGTGTGTGTGTATGTTTATTGATACTGCATGTATGTTAATGTGGTTTTCTTACACTTTCTCTAAACAAAGCTAAGTGTGTTGAAGGGAATACCCTGGGTACAGCTGGGGTAAACACTAATCCCATTCGTTTAGCTAACTCTCTCAGACCTGCTTGAGAATTGGCATCTAAGTGGGCCTTTTTGCTTAAGAGTTTTTGTTGCTCTTGGCCACATTTCCCCTATATAAAAGAATACAACTAGGTACACACACACACACACACACACACACACACACACACACACACACACACACACGGGCCAATACAGTGCAATCCCCATCATGGTGTGTACAATAAACCATTAGACTGGTGTGCTATTCTTAAACCTCCCCACCATCTCCACATGTATATTTTCAGCATGTATGAACTACAATTCAAATAAACCGTATACTATCATTATTATTACACACACACACACACACAGACGGATGGACAGACAGACGGACAGACAGACCTGCAGTGTATTCTCTGTTCTCTGGCGTGTTGAGCGGTGGTTCGGTGAGCAGGAAGTAGTGGTCCTCTGGCTCTGCTCTCAGGTACTTAAAGATGCACTGCTCCATAAACTTCTCCATCAAGTCCCAGTCCTCCACGATGCCATGTCTCACTGGGTACTGTCGGGGAGGAACTCTTGTACACACACACACACACACTTTATGAATTCACAGTATATTTATCTTTATGGTTTTATTCTTTAAAGGTCAATGGTTTCCTGTCTTCCTGGTGGCTTTTCTTCCTCCTCGCCTTGTCTAACCTAACACAACCTCCATCTCTATCCCTTGCCTCACACCATGAATAACCTAACCTTAACCTATCCCAGTCCAGCTCCGTGCCATAGTTGGTTAAGAAGGCTCATATTCAGGCTTCTGGTCTAGGCAGCCTGGGTTCGAATCCTTGCCAGACCAAGCTGCCTGGTGGGAGATGTACTGTTGACCCTCGGTAACTCAGACTAAGAGAGAGAAAGAATGGTCTGACAAACACAAATGTCCGACTTATACAAATCAATTCCCCTGAAAAAGCATCAGCTAAAGTAGTTGGAATAAACTCACCTCCCTACACCTGTGTTTCTCTTCACCTCCTCCTCCAATAATAATAATAATAATTCATTGGTTTATTTGCCAAACAAGTTACAAATGTATGCAGTGAAGTATTCTGACATGACAATTTGGCTGAATTATTTCAAAATAGTCAACAATTAAAACCATAATAAGAAAATAAGAGTAAAAATCATACAATAGATGTGTTTCCATGAGATAAAATATAGTAAAAAGTTCAGACCAAGATAAAAAAAAAAAAAAACATGAAATACACCTAATCTTCCCAAGTCTAGCTCTTCTTCAACTCCCCTCCTCCATCACACCTCACCTTGAGAGCATACCTGGTGGCGTCCCTATTCCTTACCTAATCAAACCTAACCTAACCTTTCTACCTATTCGTTACCTAACCTAATCTTACCTACCCCAGTCCAGCTCTCCCCTCCCCCAAGCCTCACCTTGACAGCATACCCGGTGGCGTCCATGGCCTCGTCGCCAATGAAGAAGTCGAGGTCCTCCACTCCCTTACAGAGGCGGCGCTGGGACTGCTCCCCCACCTTGGCCGTCTCCTTGATGGCCACCGCACTGGGAATGATCATTTGCGGTTCATGGTTCCCCGCAAACCCCAGCTTGGTGTATCTGAAGAAGGCAAGGCGGTGTGTGGGTCAGAATACGTAATGGGTTAGAAAAAAGGTCATTCAAGGCTGTGAGACAATGACGGATGAAAAAAAAAACAGGTTTTTCAAGACATTCAAAGTAGGGAGTGAAGGTGAGAAAATGGTGTTTTTGGAAATCAACACACTGCACCAAAAACAGAGTTAGGCTTCCTTTAGATATTTTTTTTATGTCCTGGCCTATAGTGCCTGTAGGTAACTTGAAGAGTATTTGGAAGTGTTGTTAAGCTTCTACCCATTAGTGGTAAAAGTAGTTTTATTTACAGTGGCAGCCATATCAAGGCCCATATCACCACCCAAGTGCATCTTTGGGTATCATAGTGACATGTAGGTAATTTTAAACCACTCAACACTAGGCTCATTTAGATATGTGGTTAGGTTAGGTTAGATTAGATTTAGGCTTAAGTTAGGTTAAGGTTGGATTAGGTTAGATTAGATTTAGGATTAGGTTAGGTTAAGGTTAGTTTTTTTGGGGGAGGGCTTAGTTGATGGGGGAAACTGAAATAGACCAAATTTTGTATTTCCCAAAACAGTGTAAGGAGACAAGTGACCACATTTGCCATACAAAGAACTTATAACTTTCAATTGTGTCTTGGAAGGTTGTGTTGAAATAAAGTGATTGAAAACTGTCTTGCATGCTAGCAGTGTTTTGTGGTGCATATAAATCTCTCTATCTGTGATGCTGTGGCAAAACAAAGGTTAATTAATACATCTAAGGTCATGTGGCACAGAAAAACTAGACAGTACATAGAAATTTTCACTTATGTTAAATTGCAAGGTGGCAGATTGAGTTAGGACAGCTGTGTTAGGGAAGCTGTATAGTATAAGGATCGATTAAAAAAAATAAATAAACAAAAAAAAGACATTATCAAGAACCTAAGACAATAAGCAAATAATATATATAAGTTATCAGTGTAGAAAAAACTAAACATACTGGAAATAAAACTCCACAAACCACCTAAACTCACCAAAACCCAATAAAAGAGACAGCCTCACCTAACAAGCAACACAGACCAGTAAACAAAACAATACAAACAACAAAATAACAACACAAACAGACAAACTGATAAGAGAAGTAACACCCATATCAGAGTGCCCCCTGTTTACACGCCCATATCTCCCTTATTTAAGCCACCCGCGCCCTCCTTACCCTGTGCCCACGTCCACAATACACGGCGGCAGGCGGCCCGTCATGGCGGCAGGTGCTGGGGGACTTGGTAGAGGTAAAAATAAGGGGTTATTGAGGTATTAGTCACTCCCTGGGCGTCACCAAAACACTTCCTCTGTGAGTGTCCCACCGGTGTGTGTTGACAGGATGACACTGCACGCTGATTGGCCGCCGCTTCACCTCGCAGGATGTCACTACGCGCTGATTGGCTAATGGCCTATGACGTCATTAAAATTCTGCGTGTTGATTGGTTAGTTCTCATTTCTCTTCCTCTCCCTCTTCTTTTGGACTTTTTATTCAGTGCTTTTAAGTAAAAATAATGTTGAAATATGTTATAATAAAATATTTGATGATGAATTAGCGAAAAAAATTGCGAGATTATTGTCATTGTGGGATGTGGATTTGCAGGCTCTGGCGCTCTTCTTCTTCTTGTGGCTGTCTTCCCGTGACAGAATGAGACTACACGGTGAATGGCTGGCCCTCTGTGCCGTCATAGAAATCTTATTTGTTGATTGGTTGGGTGTCATCTTTCTTCTCCTCCTCCTCCTCCTCCTCCTCCTCCTTATCCTCATCCTCTTCCTCTTCTTCTTCTTGCGGGCTTTCCCTTTCCTTATCCTGTATGTAAAAAGTTTAAAGAACTACTACTACTACTACTACTACTACTACTACTACTACTACTACTACTACTATTATTGCTACGTATTTATTCATTCATTTCATTTCATTTGTTTATTTTCATGTCATTCAAGCCACACCTCATTTCTCAATCCCAGAATGGTAGTAGTAGTAGTAGTAGTAGTAGTAGTAGTAGTAGTAGTAGTAGTAGTAGTAGTAGTAGTAGTTGTTGTTGTTGTTGATGTCCTTTAATGAGATTTATGAGAGTGGGGGAAGAAGGGCTAGGGAGGTGGTGCACGGGGAGTGAGGGAGGAAGAAGACAGTTTATGATACACTGATACATCAGAGGCAGCTGTAGACAAGCACAGCTGCCATGAAAAAAATAAATGATGACAGGTAACACTTGGTAGAAATACTGGAAGGAAAACCGCTTCACCAGGTAAGGAAGAGAAACTAATTAACTCGTTTGGCTTGCCTCGTGATGGATAGAAATGAACAGGTAAATAGATAGAAAGATAGACAGATACATAGCTAAGGTAGGTAGATAAATAGATAAATAAATAGATAGATAGATAGACAGATGCATACATAGATAGATAGAAAGATAGAAAAATAGACAGACGTACAGACAGACAGATGATAATTCAAAACAGCTAGGCATACATAAATAGACAGATAAACACATAGCTAGGGTAGGTAGGTAAACAGATGGATAGATACATACATACATAAACAGATAGATAAAGAAATAAATAGACATACAGATAGATAATTATTCAAACGCAGACATACATAAATAGATAGATGAATACATAGCTAGGGGTAGATATGTAAATAAATAGATAGATTGATAGATAGATACAAACATACATAGACACACAGAAAGATAAGGAAATAGACAGACATACAGACAGATAGATAATGTCTCAAAACACAGGGATACATAAAAAGACAAACATATACATAGCTAAGGTAGATAGATAGATTGATAGATAGATAAAAAAATAGACAGACATACAGACAGATATTTAATGACTCAAAAATACGTAAGCATGAAAGAGAGGGGGACGCACAGGTGTCTGGTCGCACCTGTCATAGTTCCACAGGTGAAGCACGCGATTATTTACTTCTAGCACAGCACACCACAAACCAGTTCACCACCAGTTGTGCTGCCATGGCGGTGTCTTGGGTGATACTGGTGATTCTAGTGCTAAACGTGGTGCTGGTGACTTCTTCCCCTACACCTGTTAACAATTACCAGGTCCTCGCAGGTCACCAGGTGTGTATTGATCTAGTTGTGGCACACAGGAAATGAAAAACACGCATCTTTAATCCATTTTATTTTTCTTGAATTTATTGATTGTTTTGGTACACACATAGTCTCTGTGTGTGTGTGTGTGTGTGTGTGTGTGTGTGTGTGTGTGTGTGTGTGTGTGTGTGTGTGTGTGTGTGTGTGTGTTTAGTGATGGTGGTGTTGATGGTGTTCGTGCTACTGCTACTATTACTACTACTATCAAGAATTTGTATAGCTATTTATTAGTGGTGGTGTAAGTCGATTACTACTACTACTACTACTACTACGACTACGACTACGACTACTACTACTACTA
>NC_059288.1:5321816-5334316 GCF_017591435.1 Portunus trituberculatus
GCAGAACACTAGTGCTAGGCTACTTGCTTATTCAAATCTTGTCACAGGAATCCACGCCAGGGAGTGGATATCAGAAGCGGTCACTCTGCAGCTGCTGGACAGACTAGCGGCAGACAATACCAGCTTGACGAGAAACATTGACATCTACAGCGTCCCTATTGTAAACCCGGATGGCTACGAGTACTCCAGAACCACGAACCGAATGTGGCGCAAGAACCGGTCCATTGACCCGTCTGTGAGGCAGGACTGTCCCGGGGTAGATCTGAATCGCAACTGGGATGAAGGATACGGTGTCGGAGCCTCGACCAACCCGTGTAGTGATACATACCAAGGGAGGAACCCGTTTTCCGAGTTGGAGACGCGCGCCCTGAAGAAGGAGATGGAGCGTGTTTCCTCAACGAACAACTTTAGACTGGTGATGGCGGTGCATAGTTACGGCCAGAAGCTTTATTACCCCTGGGGATATACGAGAGAGAAAGCTCCCTACACTGCGGAAATGAAAAGTGCAGGAGAGGCGTTTGCTCAGGCCGCGAGTGTGAGAGGCAGAGGCAGGAGAGGCACGCAGTATGAAGTGACATCATCCAGCGACCTGTACTTGGCATCGGGCGCCACTGATGACTGGTCCAAGGGTGCCCTCAATGTTAAGTATGTTTACACGCTGGAGCTTCCCGATGAAGGCTTCCATGGCTTCGCACTCCCTCCCAGCCACATCAAGTCAGCTTCTCGGGATGTGTGGAGAGGTCTTAAGAAGCTGATCCCACTGGCACGCGAGAAATAGAAACTACATGCTTTTAATGCTAGTTATACATACACAACCACCACTGCCCTGTCATCTGCCATCACTGGCATGATGGTATCACTTTGTATTTGAAAGAAAGGGAAGAAAGGAGCTTTAATCAGTAACTGTATACAGCCACCACCAAAAACAGTATTTTAATCTTTTGTCACTTGCTGTTACTTCACCTTGCATTGAACAGAGGGGAAAGAACTTGTTTTCAATATTTGTTTGAGTCACGTACCTACTGGCGACCCTGCCGCCACCACCGCCACCATTTTGTACAATACACGATAATGTTATCATTAATTGTTACTTACTTTATTACATCCTATGTATATCAAAAAATGAATATCAAACCACTCGGTTGGTAATCATCATAACTAATTAGAATAAACCTTTACCATTCTACAGTGTTGAAGATCCTTTACGAGAGAGAGAGAGAGAGAGAGAGAGAGCCTGTGTTTTCAGTATCTTTAATACAAACTCTTCTTTTGCAAAAAATGTGAAAGGAGAGGGAAATAAAGACATGGAATCTGTCATGCGAGAAGTACTGGTTTGAATGATACTATAGTATAGCTACTGTATTGGTACTACCACTTTGCTTCACGCTACGGAAGGGCACGGTAATGATGAGACAAACTCCTTCTTTCTATCTTTAGCAAGGGTTTTATTGTGCAGCAAGTGATAGAAAATATAAAACAAAACGACTGTAGTAATAGTGATAGTAATAATGATAATGATGATGAGGATGATAATAGTAATGATAATAATGCAAAAAAATAATCATAATAATAATTTCCTACATCAATTTTGACCATCATGTGCTATATAGACACCAATAAAAGATGATTGAAAAGAATAATGCCAAAACACACACACAAAAAAAGCTCCACATAAGTTTTGAACATAAATATAAAACCATCTATTTACATTGCTTTTTTATCATCATTTTCTGAAGCATTCATAAAATTATTAATATGGAATACTGAGGTTACTCATTTTGGTCACCACTCATGCAGCCACACACCACACACCTTACACCACACACCAGTCTTTGGTCTTCACACCATAACATCACAGAATTTATATATATTTTCTAGGCAAGTGAATGACTGTGCAATGTTTATCAAGTGTTTATGTTTTCATTTATAAATTTCCTTTCTTTATCCAGGTGGTTCAATAATGTACAGTAATGTTTGGTATCCTTTTCTCCCAGCCATTCATTTCTATTATATATTAACCAGATTTTTTTTTCAGTTGATTAAATGTTCACCTCTATTTATCCATTCTGTATTATATATTAAGCAGATTCTTTTTTTCTCATTTCTATTATATATTAACCAGATTTTCTTTTTCAGTTGATTAAATGGTCACTTCTATTCATTTCATTTATCCATTCTCCAATTTTTAGTAGTCAAATGAATGTAAAAGAAAAATGTCCACCACTTATTTGGTCACCCAATTTGTAGTTTTCCAGGCGAGTCAATGTACAATCAATGTTTGCCACCTATTCACTCATTCAGTCATATACATTTCCCATGTGAATGTATACAAATGCCCTGCACTTTTTTCATTTCAAGAGCTGCAGCATATACAGTACCTATTTATACATACTTTTCACTCCATCAATTAAATCTTTACAGTACCCAAAAATATATACACAATATTTGTCATGTTACTCTATAAAAATAGTAATAACACAGCATTGTCTTACATCCCACACATCTCACAGGCTCACAACAATTAATGGCTTGCACCACTCAACACTTCACAGTTTGTAGAGGATAATCTCAAAAAAACAAAAAGATCATTATTCAGACTCTCATGGATATTTCTTTCCAGTTCATAGCATAGAATTCTCGTCAAATTAACACTACAATCACAAAAAAAACACTCTCAAACACAAGTAACATTCATTAGAGCCTGTCAGAGATATGGATCACTAAAAAAATAAAACTAGAATCACAAACACACTCTTAAAAATCTCAAGTAATATCCACTGGAGCTTATTAGAGACATGGAATCCTTATAAAACCAAAACTAGAATCAAACACTCTTAAAAAAACTCAAATAACATCTGGAGCTTATTAGACATGAAATCCTTATATATAAAAAAAAAAAAAAAACTAGAATCACAGACACTCTTAAAAACCATAACAACACCCACTGGACCCATTCAAAGATATATGTGTGGAATCCTCATCAAAATATCACTAAAATCATATCAACACCCTTGAAAAAACAAAAAGAAAACATCCACAAGAGCCTGTTAAAGATTAGATATTCAAACATTACAAGATAACTCTCTATTTTTGTTGTCCTGATAAGCAGTAGGATGTGAGACTCTGCTGTTGTAATAGGAAATAAAAAATGCCATTAATCTTGAGGCCAGTGTTGCCTTAAATGCTATGGAATGGTTGGTGCATTGTAGCGTATCACATCTCCATCATTGTGTGCACTCTTGTCTCCAGTGTGTATCTTAGCTGAGGACTTGAGTGGTTTATCAAGGGAGAGAGAGAGAGAGAGAGAGAGAGAGAGAGAGAGAGAGAGAGAGAGAGAGAGAGAGAGAGAGAGAGAGAGAGAGAGAGAGAGAGAGAGAGAGAGAGAGAGAGAGAGAGAGAGAGAGAGAGAGAGAGAGAGAGAGAGAGAGAGAGAGCAGGTACACAAAATCTTTCAGTATCATTATATATTGAATTGAATTGATACTTATAGATAGATAGATAGATAGATAGATAGATAGACAGACAGACAGACAGAAAGATAGGCAGACATTCCAACAGATTGATAATTAGAATTAAAACACATAGAAATGAAGTAGAACAGAGAGAGAGAGAGAGAGAGAGAGAGAGAGAGAGAGAGAGAGAGAGAGAGAGAGAGAGAGAGAGAGAGAGAGAGAGAGAGAGAGAGAGAGAGAGAGAGAGAGAGAGAGAGAGAGAGAGAGAGAGAGAGAGAGAAAACAGGTATCCCTCTCTTCACCTCAACAAATCCAAGGAACTTTTCTTCAATAGTCAATGCCAACTTTCTCAGCAACAGACATACAGACGAACATGATACACAGCACACATAACTGCCGGCCACAATACTTAATGAGGAACTATGGAAGCAAATTAGGAGGAACAGGGCAAAAAGGAGAAACAAAATAATGTTGTGTCTATTTCAGCAACACTTGATCACTTCCATTACATCAGGAGAGAAAGATACAACATTAACCCATTCAGTACCAGGACACATTTCCAAATTCAAACTAGTGTACTATTTTGGTGGTTTAATACAGCTTCAGAAACTTATAGGGAGGATCAATATAGTGAAGACTTAGGTCATTAATCTCCTGACCTCCATAGACCTTTCTTAATGTCAATAAAGTGGTCTAATTGCCCAAAAATCAAGGTATAAAATTCTGGTTACTGTTTGGTGGTTTTATACAGCTTCAGAAACATAGGGAGGATTAATATAGTGAAGATTCAGGTCATTAATCTTCTGCACTTCATAGACCCCTTCCTAATGTCAATAAAATGGTCTAATTGTACAAAAAAATCAAGGTAAAAAATTCTGGATATTATTTGGTAGTTTGATGCAGCTTGAGAAACTTATAAGGGGGATTTAAGACTCAGGCCATTAACCTTCTGACCTCCATAGACCCTTCCTAACGAGAATAAAATGGTCAAATTGTACACAAATCTTAAAGTAAAAATGTGTCCCAGTACTGAAGGGGTTAATGTCTCTTCTCAGTCTCACTCAATGGAATGACACTTTATACTGTTCTTCATTACCTGAACTAAAGTAGAGCTAAAATACGTATATCACATTTTAATACAACAACTTAACTGTAATGTAACGAATGGAATTTCAGATATGTGTTGTTTTAACTCATATATTTTCACTTTTTTCTTCTTTTTTTTTTTACTTCATTCATTAACTTTTCTTGTGTAGTTTTAATTTCTATACTTTTTTCTATTTTCTTTTCTCTTTATTTATTTAATTTTTTGGGGGGTGGGTGACAAGTTTATATAAATTTTTGTAGTTTTCTTTTCTATGACATTTCTTCTGCTCCTGCCCCTGCCTGAAGGAACACACACACACACACACACACACACACACACACACACACACACACACACACACACACACACACACAAATAACTTAAGAACAAACACCCCAAAGAACACAACACAGTAAACAGCATTGAAAGATATCACAATAATAAAAAAAAAACCTAAACTCAATATAAAAAGAAAAGAAAAAGGAAAAAACAATGTACAAACAGAAATATCCTTAACAACTACTTTCACAACATGTACAGACGATGCACGAATGGTAATAGTACGTACATAGTGGTAGTACACCTGTAGTAACTCTGTGTGTGTACAAATAAGTTAATGGTAATAATAATGAAGATCCAGCAGTAAAGTAACCTTGACACTTCTGTTGATTATTCTGCCAGTGGAGGTCTGCTGGCTGGTTCACAAAGGTCACATGCACACACACACACACACACACACACACACACACACACACACACACACACACACACACACACACACACAAACACATACATATTAAAACAAAGATATAAAAAAAAAAAAAAGAGGGAAACTGCAAAAAGTTGTCATATCTCCTCATGGCAGCCCCTTCACACACACACACACACACACACACACACACACACACACACACACACACACACACACACACACACACACACACACACACCTATACTTGGACACTCCCTGCACTGTCTCTGTGTGATAGAGACTACTACTGTTTATATCACAGTGCACATTGGATAAGAAGTGAAGTCCACTCCTAACAGCTTGTCATGTCATCCCTGCTTCCCTTCCCTTCTCCTCACTGACTATAGGGGTTTCATATATAACTATGCCTATATATACGTACAGCCACACCAAGAAGCAATGTCACTGATCAAAACATTTCGCAGTATGAATGAAGTGAATGAAATAAAAGGAAAGTTATAAGGATAGTGTCTTGTAATTTCAATACCTACTTTCATGTTTCTCATTTTTTTTCCCTCATTTCTTTTTCTACTTCTTACTTCCTTCTTAATTTCTTCAATTTTATTACATTCTTCTATCTCATGTGTTTCATTTTTTCTCGATTCTAGGGTTGTATCATTACAGATTACCAGATTTCTAAATAAGAACAATAAGAAAAGAAAAGTTATGAATCCAATGTTTTTTTTTTTTCTTTAATCTGTTGTGTTTTGTACGTAATTTGTAAGGTACTATTACTCTTACATTCTTCTCTCAGTCACTCTTTCAACTTTTCCCTAACTAGATTATAATGAGTCAGATTAGCTAAAAATCTTTTCTTTTCATCTACAAAAGCTACAATCAAACTCTAAAGCTTTTCCCTCCAACTAGACTCTTCAAGGAGTGAAAGATAAATTGCACTGAATCAGACTATCAAATAAATCTTTCTCCTTTCATCATCTGTAAGTAAGAATGAAGAGATTAAAGAGATGTATGAATGCAGTGAAAGAAGAGAAGTAATTAAAAGTGTGTGTGAAGGCGTAAAAGGTTGAATGTATTGGCCACTGTGGCAATCTAGAGAGCAACCGAAAGGAGAAGTAAAAATGAACCCTATAACTTTGAACTAGACTCTTCCACTAATGAGTTACTATTTGTCACAGTGTCCTATTGTCATTAAAACCTGTGCCATTACTTCTGGCCTGAACTGCACACTCTATTCACCTCATCCAGCGACTCTTCCCGGCAATCGCAATACCAGCGACTCTTTCCTCCCTTCATTGCCATCACCAAAGAATGTCTCCATCCATCTCACTGTACATCTAAAGTATATACATGTATCATAAAGCTGACAGGGCTGTGTGTTGCCTCTAGTGTGACTCCACCTACTCACACACACACACACACACACACACACACACACACACACACACACACACACACAGGAGGTATGATTAAGGAACATGGGCTACAGAGGCTACACAAAAGAAAGGATGGATACAGAAGGTTTACATCACCAAGGAAATACAGAAGTTACAGCAGCTTACCAAGAGAGTAGGTAAGAATTTGCAGCAATACAGTGTTCAATCTAAATGAAGCAATACACTGATCAGTGGAATGCATTGACAATGGAAGTGGAATGTGTCTCAAAGAATATACTCAAATAAATATATAAAGAAAGAAATTGATAAAAAAAATATATATACGTAATTTGGTATCAAAACCGGGATAAAATGAGCATCAACACACACACACACACACATATTATGACAGGAAGTGATACGTGCCTGCAGACAAAAATACATGAATAAAAAATATACAATTCAACATTAAAAACTGGGACGTAAAGAGCTTAACACACACACAGACACATACACACACACATACACCTTCTCAAACACTCACAAACTCACTCACTCAAAAACTGACAAGTCTCCTATTGTTTCTTCTCTGCCTCACACATTCCCAAAACAAAACGTGATAATGGCAGAAACATTGCTAACACTGATAACACTACAGCATTATAATTCACAGGCATTGGGATATGACTCACTCCACCTGCTGGGGAGAGAAAGAGACACACACACATATGTAGGAATTCATGATGTTTTGTTTTGCTACACTAATTCAAAAAGATGCCAAAACAGCTTGTCATAATATTGAAGACTCACAAATTTACACTTCTCCAGATTCTTAACATTTCATCAGACACTCATTCATTAACATTCCTCTCAGTTTTAGCCCCCAAATGTCAGTCTTCATCACCACATAGTACAAATTTCAATGTTTCTCCTCATAATGTTATAAAACTCACAAACCAACACCTCTCCAGCTTTCAACACTTCATCCAGTATTCAGTAACATTACTCTCAGTTTTACCACAAATTTTCCTCTTGTTAAAAGTATATACTATAAATTTCAACACTTCCAAGACTCCAAAACAGATTCCCATATTAAAGACACACAAACACCTCTCTAGATGTCAACACTTCCATCAGAAACTCATTCATTAATACTCTTCTCCATTTTAGCTCATAATATCACTCTAATCATATACATACTAGTTAAATTCAACACTCTTACTTTCACATCCAAGTTGATCATCCTGGTTTTCCGCTAACCCTTTTCACTGCTGTGGCATCTCACTAAGCTCAGTTATGTGTTACTGTGGAGCTCTGAGTGTGATTTCGAAAGAGGTACAACACTGCTGGTAAGAGTGAATGATAGTTTAGTTCAAATCATATTGTTTTTTTGCAGGTCAAGTTTGATATGATATGATCTGGTGCAAGTTTTTGAGTTTAAATTTCAAAAGATTCATACCACTGACAAAAAATAATTAATGACTGAGTAATTTGCAGCATTATTCTGTATCAATTTGGCTTCATAAGACCACATCCTCCTATAAAGTAATGGGAGAATTGCCACCAGCAGGAGGTAAAAAGAGCTACGAATGAATGACAGCTGAATGCCCCTCCTTGTTTCCACACACCAGCCAGCCAGTCAGCCAGTCAGTCAGTCAGTCAGTCAGCAATCAGCACCATTAATAGTTATGCTTTGTTACACGCCTCACAGTCCTCACACCTCGTGGAAACCAGTACCCTTCACCACATGGGCATCTCTGGTACAAAACAGCCATCAACAAGATCACCAAGAGTATAGAAAATGCTCTGGCGTAGGTTAATTATATAGTACAAGGTCTTTGGTGTAATGTTAAAGGCTACACATTCCTGGCAGACACACACACACTGGGGTACAAGTGATGGATGACTGATGCAGCACTCGAGAATACTGCTTTGTGCTTCTAGACGTGTACGCCAAGGATAAAAATATTCCGTCGGCATTCTTTTAAGTTTGTGTGCAACGGTATATACAGTACAGTTGCCCTAAGTAAAAGTACAATATCCAGTGACTTCTGTGTCTATACTCGTCAAAATATACAATTGTTTCTATTGTCGCGATCACACCAGGTGCTGATGTTAGGTTACGATTGCCCAGTCACATCTAAGAGGTATCTAGTAGGCAACATTCTGGCTTGAGAGACGCAACACAACAACATAGTATTACAGGATCTATTGGCACTTTATGCTCTCCACAAGCCAAGAATCTGATGCCTGTTTCCTTAGATAACTTACTGTGTTGACCCAATGGTGTCTCCTTCAAGTGGTGCCTTGGTTGTGTGCCACTTATGACATCTTAGAAGCACCACTGGGCCACACTGCCACACACACCACAGGCCATGCCACACTTCACTTCACTGTCATATCTGAGTCAGTACTATATGCATGAGAGACACTGACACACACAACACACACACACACACACTCTCATGCTCTGGGAAGCTTAGCAGAGTTACCCTGTAAATCTTTTCTGGTCAAAGATGAACAAGAATAAATACCACTGATATCGATTAACAATTACAGACTACACACTTCACACTTTACACACATTTACTTATGCACAGTCTCACACACACACATAAGTCCTTCTAAGTAAAGATTTATACATGACTGGACTGTATCTGCACCATCTCCCTCCCTCCCTCACCCCTTGGAAACCGCCAGAACCGTGCACGTCAAACAGTAAAAAAAAAAACGCGTCACCCAATCGGCATTCAAGAGATCAGGACATCACACGCACAGATACACACACACACCCAGGACTTTGTATGATAACCTGTGCACCTCTTTGTCACTCCCTTAATTCCCTCCCTCCCTCTACCTGCTACCTGGGGCCTTCTTCTTCTTCTCTGACTCCTGCTTAAACCTGTCATACTTCCTCCAGGACCCACTGATGCAGGTGCCCCCACCACGCCACCAATGGTTGATGTCCTCATAGTGCTGCTGGTGCCCCTCGTCGTGCAGCAGACCACACAGCCGACACATGAAGTAAGTGTTGATGAATTCACCGGTTCCCTTCCACCTGTAGGATTGACGTAGTGTTGGTTATATGTGGTCACCATGAAAAAATTAAATGAACAAATAAATAAAAACATCTAAATGAGACTATACCATACCTTTTCTATCTTTTATCATTATTTTCATGCTATTTGCTCTACTGATCTTGCTACCTGCATGCCTCCCCTCCTCCTGTGGCCTCACTGCACAAGGCTTTCTTCTTCCTCTCATCCCTATTCTGTCAAACTCTCTAATAAAAAGAGTTAACCAGTACTCTCAATCATTCATACCTTTCTCTGGTAAACTCTGGAACTCCCTCCTGCTTCTCTATTTCCACCTTCCTACGACTTGAATTCTTTTAAGAGGGAGGTTTCAAGACATTTGTCCCTATCTTTTGGGTAATTCCATACCAATCTTTTAGGGAACTTGCATTTCAAGTGGGCCTTTTTTTTTAATCTTTTGTTGTCCTTGGCTAATTTCCTTCTTACAAAAAATACCTGACACATCTTAATTAGCCTCTCTCACCTGAAGTACTCATTATAAAGGTCATCATTCTGGTCCAGCAGGTGAAGGTAGTCAGCGAGATCCTTGGGGGAGTCAAAGTCGTCCACGTGAATGTAGGACTTCTCAGGGGCCTGGTGGGCGTAGTCGTCAGGGTGCGCCCCCATCACTATTGGCAGGATGTGGTGGCTGTCAGGTGAGGAGGGAGGCACAGTCAGTACATTTCCTGTAGCACTCAAGATTGAAAGGAGGTTTTGGAGTTTTGTGATTGTGAATGGTGGTTTTCTGGAGGGATTTCGTGATGGTGAAGGATGGTTTTTGAGTTTTTGTGATTGTGAAGGATATTTTGGGGGAATTTTTGTGATGATGAAGGATGTTTTTGAGGAGTTTTGTGATTGTGAAAGCTGTTTTGGGGACTTTTCTGATTGTGAAGGATTTGTTTTACTCTTGATTGTGAAGAATATATTTTTTTTAGTTTTCTGGTTGTGAAGGAAGTTTTTTTTCTCTTCGCTTTCTGATTGTGAAGGATGATTTTCCAATTTTTGTGATTGTGAGTGGTTTTTCTTTTTCATTGTGGAGAATTTTTTTCTATTTTCTTTTTTTTTTTTATTGTGAACATTTTTCGTTTTCGTTTGTTTTATTGTTAGCGCCTTAAATTTTCTTCTGTATTTCTCTGATAATGTAAGGAGATTTTTCACTTTTTTTTATCTATTTCTTAATTTATTAACTTTTTTTCTAGGCAGTAATGTCTAAAGGTTACTGGGAAGGGGAAAGTGTTTGAGTAATTACTTGTGTGTGTGTGTGTGTGTGTGTGTGTGTGTGTGTGTGATAAAGTGAACGTGTGGGACTTCACAGGATGTAGCGTCTGGGTTTTTTCTAATGAAACATGTGTTTCTTTCATGGCGTAAAGTAAAGGAAGCTGGGATGGCGGATCAGGATGGGGAGATGTGGGTTTGATAACTTTATTAGGTAAACACTGTTCAGACAACACTTCCCTCGCACCACGGCTGCTACAGAGACCAGTTGATTGATAAGAGTGTTTCTACTGCTAATAATGTGGAAATCTCGTTGTTTTTCACGAACCATAAAAAAAAAAAAAAAAATTAAAACTCGTGTGACTTCAACTAGAGCCATTCTGAAACACCTCTCACTACGACTATTTCTAAAGTTCTCAAAAAAGTTTTCCTGTTAATAATGTAAAAATCTTTTTATTTTTCACTAGAAACTTTAAATAAAATATTGAAAACTAGTGTAACTTCAACATTACCAATTCTGAAGCGCTTCGTTCTCTCACCACGACTATATTCCAAGACCACATAGACGATTAGCCAGGTTCTATAGTCTTTCTCCTGTTAATAACGTAGAAACCTCGTTATAATATCACTTGAACTGTACAACCACCCTTAAAAAACCCATCACAATTCACTGCAACTATCTTCTAAGCCTAGAGATTCCCAAGTGTTCATCCCGTTATTCTATCACATCAATCCGTCACTCAGAGCAGAAGCGTAAAATCACACTTAAGGAATCGGTGTCACTTCAACTATACTCTGGTCACGAACGCACCACCTCAACTTTCTTTATAACTGTTCAGTCACTTTGAGAGAGAGAGAGAGAGAGAGAGAGAGAGAGAGAGGGCAGCATTCGGTCTTGGTGAAGGAGTAACACGTGAGGGGCAGCCCGGCAGTGTTTATCGGTCACCAAAACAATGTCAAACTCTCCGCCATACCTCGCAACACCACCACCCAATGAGAGAAGAATCTAGGGCCAGCCAGCCAGCCAAGCTCCGCAGTGATGGAGGGGTTTATGTCTCTGAGTCTCTTATCCTCACTGTGCTTCACCTCCACTATTTCAAAAGGCTTTATTTAAATTTACGAGTTTTTTTTTATTCAATTTTTTTTTTTTTTTTTACGGTTCTAGAGGTAACCTGACAGGATTTCTACATTATTTACTGGAAAAACACTCTTGAAAACCCTGCTAATCATCTCTGGCCTTGGAAAATAGTCGTGGTGGGAGAGCAAAGCGTTTCTGAATGCGGACCTAGGAAGAGTACTACGGGACGGGAGCCTTTTGAATGTAGCGGAGGTGTGGCGCGGAAGTGTTTTCAGAATAATGTCCGATGACTCAGGCTTTCATAACTGAACTCAGCGTGAGACAGCACAGCTCAACATAACTGCATTGTGATCTAGTGAATATTTGCAAGTCTTTAACCTCAACTGTGATAGAAAGACATATAGATCATTGTAGGTTGTGATAGTCTTCCTCCTTGTCGTCTGTCACAGTATCTAATGATGAGAGTTAGTGGACATGCGCTATTTTTGTAACGCCAACTGAGATCAAAG
>NC_059288.1:5354316-5364316 GCF_017591435.1 Portunus trituberculatus
AGGGCAGGGCGGGGCTGGGTGGGAAGTGGTGGGTGGAGGGTGGAGGGGAGGAAGAGGAAGGAAGGGTGTGGGTGGATTTTATGGGGGGGGGGGCTGTTATCCCTTACTCCACCTGTTATCCATCCACTTATCCACCTCAGTATTATATTTATCCGTCTGTCTGTCTGTTTGTCTGTCTGTCTGTCTGTGTATCGCAATTTGTCCAGTACTCTATCCATTCATGTACTGTCTATTTAGATATATCCGTCAGTCTATCTATCTATTTATCTATCTGCCTCTAACTCTCTATCTACCTATCTATCTATTTACATGTCAAAGTATCAAGATATCTTTTTATTCAATCATACTGTCTATCTATCTATTTGCCTCTCTATCTATCTATCTATCCATTTATTTGTTCATGTATCAAGGTATCTTTCATTCAATCACACTGTATCTATCTTTATCTATCTACCTCTCTAAACATCTATCTATCTACAGCCATCTATTTATCTGCACCCTGACCGTTTCAACACACCGAACCTAACCTAACCTAACCTAACTAACAATGAAAGATATTAGCTAATTTTTGGTCATATTGAAAAAAAAAAATGACGCTTTGTTCTCTATTTCTCTGTTCTTCTATTTTCTAATGCCACAGAGGTGATTAGTCAGGTTCTCAATAGTGTTCCTCCTATTAGTGGCATAGAAATCTTGTTAATCTGTCACTAGAACGAAAAAAAAAAATTTAATGTCTCCTTTGTACCATGGCGCATTTCCATAGTCATTCTGCCTCCTGTTAGGTGGTTTTATACAGCTTCGGAAACTCATGTTAAAATAGTGAAGACTGTGGCTATTAATCTTCTGACCTCCATAGATCAGGAATCAGCAAACTTTTTTCACAGTGGGCGGCGGATATCTGAAAGAATGACGAGCGTGGGCCGTATAATCATTCCGTTCAGTACTTGCAAGCTAAAACGAAAGTTCTGGGAAAAGGACGAAAATTTAGTTTATCATTCCATGTTAATCCTGGGTGAGTGGCGTGCACTGCACAAAAACAAAGACAACCAACATATTTATTTACTACAAAGTTGTCAAAGAAGGTGACGTTAGCAAAAGTAAAAAGATGGTTACATCAGACCTGGTGTGCACGTGTCCCAATCTCACAAACTATGCAGCAAAAAAAAGTTAGTGAGATTTGTGTAACTGACGTTTGGCTTTCAAGATGTCATCGATGTTTGGTCTGAAATTGTTGCATCCAAACAAGATAATTGCTTTCAAATGTTCAACAGTCAGTCTCGTTCGATGTGTTCACTTCACATACTTCATTTCTTAAAACGTTTGCTCACAGACACAAGTTGTTCCGAACAAGCGGCAAGTTTCTTCAGTTTCGGAAATTCAACAAGTCATTTGTTTGCAAATCAATGAGCTCCAAGTGTAGTGCAACTGACACATCATCAAGGTAACAATCAAACGAATTCTGGAACAGAGGAATGTCACTTTCAATTCAGTCAACATCTGAAAATCTCTTGAAAAAAGAAAATAAAAAGCTTCTCCAAGTCACGAATAATCTTTTTTCGGAAAATCGAGGTTGACATCTTCGGCGATTGTAGCGCAAAACTCTTTGAAACGGTGAAAATGAAAAGTTTTTCTCTCCAGTTGTTCTTCAAACAACAGCAGCTTTCTCCGAAGTCCTTTGATAATTCTGTAGAGATCACAAACGACGTTATCCTTTCCTCGAAGTTTCAAGTTCAGTTCATTCATGTGGGATTTGATGTTGAAGAAAATGACAACTTTGACCGCCAGGTCTGACAGCTGTGGATCACTTCTCTTTTTCAGTGAAAAAAAATCTAATTCGTTTCGGAGCTTGTAAAAACGAAACAGGACTTTACCGCAGCCGAGCCACCTCACTGCTGTGTGAGAAGGCAAGTCACAGAAATGAGAATCAATTTCTTCAAGGAAAGCCTTCAACTGACGGTGATTGAGTGCATGTCTCCGCACGAAGTTCAACGCAGAAACGACTGGTTTCAGTACACAAGAAATATCTTTCCACGGAGTGCCTGTTGATGTATGATGCAGTGTATGAACCACGACCACAGGGAAGGACTTGGGACGGCGTGAAATAAACAAACATTACATTAAACAAGAAAATCTAGATACAATAATTTAAATTTGAAAATAGTATATTTAAGACACACAGCAGTCAGGAGCTCTCCACGTGCGTCAAGATGTCCTAGTCTTCTAAACATAACATTTAAATAATTAAATTTGAATTGTATCACAACGTCTTGTGTTCCATACGTTAGATCAAGAAAACTGAAGTACTGGTGGCAGGCCTGATGAACTGACGTCACGGACTGTAGTTTGGTGACCCTGCCAAAGACCCTTCCTAACGTCAATAAAATGGTCTAATCTTACCCAGAACTCTTGGTTGGAATGAGTCCCAGTATTGAAGGGGTTAAGTGCCTCCTGTCTCCTGTGTACCGCCAACTGGAGAGCAGAGTAGTGAAGGTAGTGAAGGTGTGTCGTGTAGTAATAGTGTTTTGGAAAGTGCGCAGAGTGTCACACGTTGTACCTGTAACACCTGCCATCACACACACCTGCGCTCTCTCTCTCTCTCTCTCTCTCTCTCTCTCTCTCTCTCACTTTCCTCTCAAATTTTTGCGTTTTTTAGATTATTCTTGTATCTCTCTCTCTCTCTCTCTCTCTCTCTCTCTCTCTCTCTCTCTCTCTCTCTCTCTTTCAGACAATTTTCATTTTATTCGTTTACAATGTCAGTAAGTGAATTTTTTATTAGATGAAGTTTCTCTCTCTCTCTCTCTCTCTCTCTCTCTCTCTCTCTCTCTCTCTCTCTAAGTTGTACTATTTTCTACAGATTTATTCCATTATAACGCAAACACTCAAGACACAGTATAATAATAATAATAATAATAATAATAATAATAATAATGTTACGATGTGGCGATAATGTTTTTGGTCTGTCTTTCTGTCCACCAAATGAAGTAGTAGTAGTAGTAGTAGTAGTAGTAGTAGTAGTAGTAGTAGTAGTAGTAGTAGTAGTAGTAGAAGTAGAAGTAGAAGTAGTGGTAGTAGTTCCATCCCTCTCTCTCTCTCTCACACACACACACACACACACACACACACACACACACACACAATGCTACAAAAAGCCCGTCACTTCAGCCTACATAAACACACTACAGAGGATACACCGTGTCCAGAAAACAATGGGGAAAGTGCTAACCAAATAGACCCCCTGCCACACACCACCGCACCACCACCACCACCACCACCACCACCGGGCCGCATTTCATTGGACTATTAATGGTGTCAGTAGGGAGGTTTGGAGAAAATTACGCATATTATGGATAGGCTGAAAATAGGCCGTTTTTATACAGAAATTACCACGTCTAGGCCTAATTATTCCTTGTATTTCCCTTTTTTTTCTTTTTTCACGATTCTATTACATTCAGCAACGAGGTATTTTATTTTTCATTAGTTCGAGGTAATTTTTTTTTTTTTTCAGTGCAAGCAGAAAAAATGAAAACAAAATCAAGATAGATGAAAAAGTAGATGATTTGGAAACACAGGTAGAGTGAAGTGCTTAGTGGCCTGACCGCTTGTGTTGTTGTTGTTGTTGTTGTTGTTGTTGTTGGTGGTGGTGGTGGTGGTGGTGTTGTTGTTGTTGTTGTTGTTGTCTTCGTTGTTGTTGTTGTTTTCGTTGTTCTTATTGTTGTTTTTGTTGTTGTTGTCTTCGTTGTTGTTATTGTTGTTGTTCTTATTGTTGTTGTTGTTATGGTTGTTGTTGTTTTCGTTGTTGTTATTGTTTTTGCTGTTGTTATCTTCGTTGTTGTTGCTTCCGTTGTCGTTGTTACTGGTTTTCATATTGTTTTGACATCACACTTCACGTTTGTACAGTTGTGGCCTTAACCCCTTCAGTACCATGCCGCGTTTTCATATTCATTAAGGTTATCAGTCGGCGATTTTATACTTCAGAAACATATGATGGGATTAGATTAGCAAAGACTCTGTCCATTATTTTTCTGACCTCCATAGACCATTCCTAATAAAAATAAAATCGTCAATATCACACCCAAAAAATCGAGGTAAAACTGCGTCACAGTATTGAAACCCTTAACCCTTTAACCCTTTCAATACTGGGATACATTTTTACCTTGAGATTTGTGTACGATTAGGCCAATTTATTGACACTAGGAAGAGTATATAGAGCTCAGAAGATTAATAGCCACAGTCTCCACTATTTTAATCCCCCACATGAGTTCTTGAAGCTGTATAAAATCACCAAATAGTCACCACAATGAATAGGGAAATACGTCATGGTACTGAAGGGGTTAAATACCATGACGCGTTTTGCATATTCAGAAACTCATGTGTGGGATTTAAAAGTGACGACTGCTGCTATTAATCTTCTGACCTCCATAGACCCTCCTAATATCAATAAAAGGGTCTAAACATACACAAATCTCAAGGTAAAAATGAGTCCCAGTGCTGAAGGGGTTAAGTAAAGTAATCGCACCTCATTGCTATTGTGTTTTGTGTTTAGTTCTTGATTATTTGTATTTATCTGTATTTGTAGAGCCACTGTGTCTTATCTCTCTCTCTCTCTCTCTCTCTCTCTCTCTCTCTCTCTCTCTCTCTGTGTGTGTGTGTGTACAAACTCAGAAATTAATGGATTCTTTGTACAAACCCAGAAATTAATGGATCCCTTGTACAAACTCAGAAACTAATGGGTCCTTTACTATGTCCTGTAATTAATGGACCCTTTACTGCCATATCCTGAAATTAATGGACCCTTTACTACAATATCCTGAAATTAATGGACCCTTTACTACAATATCCTGAAATTAATGGACCCTTTACTACAATATCCTGAAATTAATGGACCCTTTACTGCCATGTCCTACAACTAATAGATTCTTTACCATCATATTCTGAAATCAATGGGTCCTTCACTACCACATCCAGTAATTAATGGATCCTTCACTACCATATCCTGCAACAAATAGATCCTTTACTGCCATATCGTGTTTTTCCTCATAATACAAAAAAAATAATAATAATAATAATAATAATAAATAAATAAACAAAACAGGCATTACTTTTCCTTGTTTTCCTGAGTGGACCATTGGAAAAACCTGACATTTGATGGAAACCTCTAACAAAAAAATAATAATAGAAGTAAATGGATAGATAGAAAGAATAAATAAATAGAATAGAAGAATGCGAAGGATCAAATCAAATGAATCAGTCAAATTAACGAAATAAATAAATGAAAAAAAAATAAATGAATAAAATGCACAGGGTTAAATCAAACAGATAAATAAGATAAAATTAGTAAATGAATGAATAAATAAAATAATGCAAGTGATGAAATAAAATAAGTGAAATTTGTAAATGAATGAATAAATAAATAAATAAATAAAATAATGTAAGTGATAAAATAAATTAAGTGAAATTTGTAAATGAATGAATAAATAAATAAATAAATAAAAGAACGCAAGTGATGAAATAAAATAAGTGAAATTTGTAACTGAATGAATAAATAAATAAATGAATAAAATAATGCAAGTGATGAAATAAAATAAGTGAAATTTGTAACTGAATGAATAAAAAAATAAAAAAATAAAAGAACGCAAGTGATGAAATAAAATAAGTGAAATTTGTAAATGAATGAATAAATAAATAAATAACTAGATAGATAAAAAAAAATGGAAAGGATAAAATAAAATAAGCAAAATTAGTAAATAAATGGCTAGAATAAATGAATAAGTAGAAAGATGAAATACAAGAATGGAAAGGGTTGGATTCCAAAGATCACAAACACTCCTTGAATAGTTAATGGTAAGTGTCTTGATATTTCAGCCTAACCTTTTAATGTGCTCTGATGGACGCCTCAATACACACCTGCCTTTTTCTCTCAGTTTTATCATTTTTATTCAATTATTTATTTATCTATTTAGTATTTTATTTCACTTATTTTCAATTGATTTTACTCTTTATCTATTTTGTTTTTCATTTACTTATTTATTCTCTCTCTCTCTCTCTCTCTCTCTCTCTCTCTCTCTCAAAAAATCAAGGCAAAATCGTCAAATTATACCAAAAAATCAAGGCAAAATCGTCAAATCACACGCAAAAATCAAGGCAAAATCGCGTCTCAATATTGAAGGAGTTAACACTGTACATTATATATTTTCCCCTTTATTTATTCTCTCCCTTTGAATATTAAGTTTATTTTACTGTTATAGAATTTCCAACTTGTCTTCTCTTTTATCTTATTCCCTTCCTTCCTCTTCATTATTCTTCATCTTAATTATTTTTCTCTCTTTCGCCTCTCTTCCTCCTCACTCACTTCCTCTCCTCTTCTTTAATCTCCTCTCCTCTTCTTTCCTTGCTCTTCCTTTCAATATTATTTCTAGTGAGAGAGAGAGAGAGAGAGAGAGAGAGAGAGAGAGAGAGAGAGAGAGAGTGGTGGCCCATGGGTTATCCTAGATCTATATTTATGGGTCACTTAGAAAGAACGTCTCTCTCTCTCTCTCTCTCTCTCTCTCTCTCTCTCTCTCTCTCTCTCTCTCTCTCTCTCTCTCCTAGAGTTACTTAACTACGTCAACTAAAAAAAATGAATTGATTACTCTGGCAGGAGGAGGAGGAGGAGGAGGAGGAGGAGGAGGAGGAGGAGGAGGAGGAGGAGGAGGAGGAGGAGGAGGAGGAGAGGAGGAGATGGAGGAGGAGGAGGAGGAGGAGGAGGAGGAGGAGGAGGAGGTGTCTATAGTTTGTCGAGAGAGAGAGAGAGAGAGAGAGAGAGAGAGAGAGAGAGAGAGAGAGAGAGAGAGAGAGAGAGAGAGAAACACCAATAAAAAAATAAAAGAAAAACAAAATAGAATAAGTCAAGTAAGAAAAAACAAGCAAAGAAACATGACTTGCTCTCTGAGGGAAGGATAAGAAAACTCCTCCTTTCCTTATTTCCTCCTCCTCCTCCTCCTCCTCCTCCTCCTCCTCCTCCTCCTCCTCCTCTTCTTCCTCCTTCCCCATTCCTTATTTTCTCCTTTTCCTTCTTCTCCTTTTCTTATTTCCTCTTCCTCCTCCTCCTCCTCCTCCTCCTCCTCCTTATCTTCCTCCTTCCCTATTCCTTATTTCCTCCTCCTCCTCTTTTTCTCCATTTATTATTTTTCGAACCTAAATATTTACTGACGCGACAAACAGGAACGTAAATATTCCCCCATCAAACTTAAACACACACTCACACACACACACACACACACACACACACACACACACACACACACACACACACACACACACACACACACACACACACACAGAAGCGCCGCCACAGTTTTTCATAATCATTAGTTGCATCATCATTATCAGAGAGAGAGAGAGAGAGAGAGAGAGAGAGAGAAAGAGTCAGTTAGTCAGTCAGTCAGTCAGTCAGTCAGTCAGCCACTCACTCAGTCAGTCACCAACGGTCGAAAATCTTATAGAACAACCTTGAAATCTGAACCTTTTGCTGTCTCTTTGTTATGAGTGCCAACATAGCGTCTTTGTGGGGGTCAGGAAGTGGCACTGGTGAAGGTCAGGGGGGGGGAGGAGGAGGAGAAGGAGGAGGAGGAGGAGGAGGAGGAGGAAATGACAGAATTCAAATGCATGAGAGAGAGAGAGAGAGAGAGAGAGAGAGAGAGAGAGAGAGAGAGAGAGAGAGAGAGAATGGATAACAAAAAAGCAATAATTTCTTCTTTCTTTCTTTCTTTTCCTTTCTTTTATAACTATCTGTTTATTTTGTATGTTTCGTGCTGAGTGAGTGTGTGTGTGTGTGTGTGTGTGTGTGTGTGTGTGTGTGTGTGTGTGTGTGTGTGTGTGTGTACGCGCTCACGACACTGCTGACGGTAGAAATTGTGTGTGTGTGTGTGTGTGTGTGTGTGTGTGTGTGTGTGTGTGTGTGTGTGTGTGTGTGTGTGTGTATGTGTGTGTGTGTGTGTGTGTGTGTGTGTGTGTGTGTGTGTGTGTGTGTGTGTGTGTGTGTGTGTGTCGTGGTGCCAGGTGTTACACGCATACACTTACGATATCGCGCACACATATACATACATACACCTGGGGAATCAACACACAGACACACACACACACACACACACACATACATACATACACATACACATACACATACACACACCTGCACAAGACCACGAGTAAAGGTGAGTAACAGGTGTGCTATTGGTAATTAATCCTCAGTCACCTGCACATTTCTGAGTTCCTTCTACACTAACACCGGTAACAAATATTCAAATCAACAACCATTACTATAATTATTGTATTTCACAACTTTAACTTCAAGACGTTTCAAGGCATTTATTTAATTCTCTCGGATCTGCAAGGGGACTGGCAACTAAGTGGGCCTTTCTTTTTTATTTTATGTTGCTCTTAGCCAGTTTTCCCCTCTTATAAAAAAACAAAAAAACAGAGCCATAAAACAATAAAAAAAAAACTAAAGACATTATTCTAATCTTTAAATTTACCCATATACTTCTACATTTCTACATTTAATAATTAAGCTAAAACCTAAAACCTTTCTTTCCACCTCCCTAATGCAAGAGTTAACCAGTGTCCTCCATCTATTCCTTGTACACGGAAACTCTCTATTGTCCACTCTGAAATCCATGAATTAGCCAGTGGTCTCAATTCTTCATTCGTTCTACTGGTAAACTCTGGAACTCACCTAGTTTTATTCTGTCCACCTCCCCAATGCAAGAGTTAACCAGTGTTCTCAATCCTTCATCCGTTCCACTGATAAAATCTGGAACTCAGCTAGTTTTATTCTGTCTACTTCCCTAATGCAAGAGTTAACCAGTGTTCTCAATCTTTCACTCATTCTGCTTGTAAACGCTTAAACACTGACAATTCTATTTTCTCCACCTTCCTGATGCAAGAGTTAACCAGTGTTCTCAATCTTTCACCCATTCTGCTTGTAAAGGCTCAAACACTATGACAATTCTATTCTCTCCACCTCCCTGATGCAAGAGTCAACCAGTGTTCTCAATCTTTCATCCTTTCCACTGGTAACCTCTCAAACAATCTGCCAATTCTATTCTGCCCACCTCTCTCATGCAAAAGTTAACCGGAGCTGTCAGTCATTAATTTCTTGCACTAGTAAACATTGGAACGCGCTGTTTGCTTCTGTATTGACTCAAATTTCTTCAAGAGAGGTTTCTAGACACTTCTTGAATTATGGATGTCTTTTTTTTTTTTCTTCTTCTTCAATTAGGCACTAGCAGTTGAGTGAGCATTTTTTTTTTTTTATCTTATATAGCCAATATCGATCATACCATAACCACTTCAGTACCAGGATGCGTTTTCGTATTTATTCTGCTTCCTATTTGGCGATTCAATACATCTTCAGAAACGTACGTAGGGATCAAAATAGTGAAGACTCTAGCCATTAATCTTCTGACCTCCAATAAAATCGTCTAATCATACCCAAATAGTAAAAATGCGTCCCAGTACTGACAAAGGTTAAAAGAAAATACAAACAAGAACAATATCAGACTAATATACTTCTTAACATTTCACATCAAAAATAAAAAGAAGCACTATTTTAATACAGAAGTGAATGGGAAATGAGTGGCAGCGCGTTCTTAAATATTAGTGGAACAGAGAGGATCCATCAACATTGAGAGGCGGCAGGAGGAGAAGCGTGGAGTGTTGACAGATGCGCCGAGTAGAGGCTTAAAACAGCGCCAATACCGAGGCCCTGAGAGAGACACGGCCTTGTCCAGAAACGCCTTGCTCTCTCACCACGACAATTTTCCAAGGCCACAGAGACAACTAGACGAGTTCTCAAGACATTTTCTCCTTATCATATACTAGAAATCGTGCCAATCCATCACCAGAACCATACAAATACCCTTAAAAACATGAGTATCTTCTAGTAGAGCCTTTGGAAAGCAGTGATGGTGAGAGAGCAAAGCGTTTCAGAATACAGGCTCCTAACCCCTTCAGTACTGGGACA
>NC_059288.1:5389316-5424316 GCF_017591435.1 Portunus trituberculatus
TGAGGGAGAGGAAGGACGTGGTGGTGTTTGGTGGTGGTGAGAGGAGACGCGTGCATGGTGATGTCAGAAATAAGGGAATATTGAGGTACAGCCAGCCTACAGATGCTACTATTACGCACGGATGAACACACACACACACACACACACACACACACACACACACACACACACACACACACACACACACACACACACACACACACACACACACACACACACACACACACACACACACACACACACACACACACACACACACACACATACTTCCCCCCCCCCTGTATATTTTCAGTGTATTTTTTTACATTGCCAAATTAATAAACCGTATATTATTATTATTTTTTTTTCATACCTCACTCACACACACACACACACACACACACACACACACACACACACACACACACACACACACACACATGGCTTCACAAGCCAGAGGACCGGGGTTCGATTCCTCGGCCGGGTGGAGATATTTGGGTGTGTCTCCTTTCACGTGTAGGTTCTGTTCACCTAGCAGTGAGTAGGTACGGGATGTAAATCGAGGAGTTGTGACCTTGTTGTCCCGGTGTGTGGTGTGTGCCTGGTCTCAGGCCTATCCGAAGATCGGAAATAATGAGCTCTGAGCTCGTTCCGTAGGGTAACGTCTGGTTGTCTCGTCAGAGACTGCAGCAGATCAAACAGTGAAACACACACACACACACACACACACACACCTTAATTCATCGGGGTAGATCAGTGCTCGCCCGCCCGACCAGTTGATGCGTCACTCTCCAGCCTTGTCACGGCACTACTGCACAAACAGAGAGAGAGAGAGAGAGAGAGAGAGGAGCGCGACTCACTCCTATGCTAAAATTTGAACCAAGAACTAAAATTATTGATTATCGCTAGTTTGGAACCAAAAATATTGTCGCTACCTATGAAATGACTCTAAAGGAAAGTTACGCAACAGCTGATAACCTGACATCGTTTTTTGCACTAATTTTTCTCTATAATTTATCGCAATAACGTCCATCTATGCTTATCACCATTATATAAATCTCTCTCTCTCTCTCTCTCTCTCTCTCTCTCTCTCTCTCTCTCTCTCTCTCTCTCTCTCTCTCTCTCTCTCTCTCAAAACTCCCATTAGCTTCCACTATAAACTAGCAGAGATGCAGAAGTCCTTAAACTATCAGCAGAGCCACAAAAATATCTTAAAACCTCAAATAACTTCCACCAGACCCTGTCAAACTATCACTACAACCATAAAAAACACTTAAAAAGCTCAATAAATTCCACTCGACCAGGTGTGAGCAATTTACGGCCCGCCAAAGGAATTCTTGCGGTCCAATAAATGTTAATAAATTCGAAAGGGAAAGTTAATAAACGGCGCCAAATGATATAATGACCATTTTATTGATTTATTTTCTTGCTGCAGATGTGTATATGCGTGAGAGTGGCTTTTTCTTTACAAACCTTTTTATTTTTGTATTTTGAATAGTAATCATATGGGTTGATACAGTATGCGGCCTTATGAGATTGTGGTTTTTCTAACGTGGCCCTAGCACTGAAAAGTTTGCCCTGTACTAAGACTATTAAACTATTACTAGAACCATGAAAACACTTAAAAACACCAATAACTTTCACTAGGACCATTAAACTATCACTAGAACCATGAAAACCCTTAAATAACTTTCACTAGACCGGCAAACTATCTCTAGAACCATGAAAACAGTGGAACCATGCGTGCTTTGGGGTCCGAGGGGTCTCCAAGCGCACGGGTTCGAATCCTGTCCACGGTCTGAGTGTAGAATGGGCTTCCTCACTCGGGGCAACGATTTCCTAGCGGGTGGGCTTCGAGATAGGAGGTACCCAAAAGTATATCCTTTTTAGCCCATCAATTCCCGTGAAAAGCCCACTTGGTATATAAAAAAAAAACTTCTACTAAAAAAAAAAAAAAAACAATAAAACAACATACCAAGTCCAAGAATATGTGACTTGACGTTCATGGGGACTTATTGGGGCTTTCCAGACCATGACAGCAGCATCCATAGGTCTGGGGGGCTTGGTGGCTACAGTGGCAATGGGCTACACCTCTCCTGCCTTACCATCCATGCGGGCTGACCCAGACATCCACATCACTCCAGACCAAGTCAGTACAACTCTGCAGGGGTCTGATAGGGGTCTGAAAGTGGTGTACAGGGAGAGATATAGGAAGTGGTATAGGAAGGGAAGTAAATAGAAACGAAATGTGAAGGAAAAGAGAAATGGAAGAGATGGAGAAAGAGAGAAGGAAATAAAAACAAAGAAATGTGAAGGAAATGAGAAACGGAAGAGATGGAGAGAGAGAGAGAGAGAGAGAGAGAGAGAGAGAGAGAGAGAGAGAGAGAGAGAGAGAGAGAGAGAGAGAGGTGGTGGTATAGGAGGTGGTATAGAGAGTGGTATAGGGAATGAAAGGAGTGGTAGGAAGTGGTATAGTGGTAATAAGGATAGCATAAGGTAAATTCTCAGGGTGAAAAAAAATGTAGTCAGAATAAGAGAAAATTAAGGATTTGTAATGAAAGAGGGGAGAGTTGACCAAGGGCAACATGAAAAGTAAAAAACAAAAAGAGGCCCACTTATTTGCCAGTCCCCTTGCAGGTCCGAGAGAGTTAGCCAAAAAAAAAAAAAATGGGATAAATGTCTTGAAACCTCCCTCTTAAATGAAGTGAAGTCATAGGAAGATGGAAATACAGAAGCAGGGAGGGAGTTCCAGAGTGTACCAGAGAAAGGTATGAATGAATGAGAGTACTGGTTAACTCTTGCATTAGTTAGTTGGACAGAATAAGGGTGAAGCTATCCTTTTATTGTTTTCATGTTTTATTGGAGGTAAATTTTCAGGGTAGATAGGTAAATGAATAGATAAATAAATAAGATAAAAAAACAAATTAGTCAGGGCAAGAAAATTAGAAGGGTGTCTTTTTAATGGTTTGTTTTGCGTTATTGGTGACAGGGAGGTCTTGAAGCGATGTGACAGACATAAGAGTAGCAGGTGAAATCTATGGATGAAAAAAAAAAAAAGTAGTGAAAATGGGACAGCAAAATTAGGAAGGTATCTTATTGTGTGCCTTTATTTTTCTTCTTTTTTTTTCTTTTTGCGTGTGTGTATCTTATTGTGTGCCTTTTCTTCTTTTTTTTTTTTGTGTGTGTGTGTGTGTGTGTTACCGGTGACATGAAGGTCTTGAAGTGGTGTGAGAGACATGACAAGGGCACCATAATGTAATGTCTCAGTGTTCGTAGTCAGGATATGATGGCCCAGAATTAATGAGTTCAAGCTTGAAGAAAAGAAGTTTGATTCAAGTTACATCTAAGTTACATTTAGGAATAGAAATAATAGATAGATGGATAGAAGTAGTAGATAAATGGATGGGATGGACTCGGTAATAATAATTTTGTTGGAAATCATAAAAGCAAAATATATTCTTGTTTCAAAAGACACCAATTTAAAAGCACACAAAAATAAATAGTAAGTAAAAAATCATAGAAAAAAAACTCAAGAAATTAAATAAAATGCAGTCTTGTCTATTACTAAACATTGTAAAAAGCTAAAAAAAAAAAAAAGATAGGAACTTCATAAACAATCTTGTCAAATTGTAAACAAAATACAAACAAGATTATATAAGACACTAACCAGCTGTGGTGTGGTGTGTGGTGGTGCAGGAGTCGTGGATCGGCGCTGTCATGCCCCTTGCAGCGCTGGCCGGCAGTGTCATGGCTGGACCGCTGGTGGATCGTTTTGGCCGACGGACCACACTGGTACACCTCAACTGGCCCTTCTGCTTGTGTACGTGAGAGAGAGAGAGAGAGAGAGAGAGAGAGAGAGAGAGAGAGAGGGTATGCGTGCGTGTGTTCTTCCATAATTTAATTTTTCACAGATTGAATAAAACTCATGTCTTTTTAAATTAATTTGTCATATCTTTATAACTAAGAACTTACAAACACAATCACAACCACTAGCCCTTCTTCTACTTGTGTGTGTGTGTGTGTGTGTGTGTGTGTGTGTGTGTGTGTGTGTGTGTGTGTGTGTGAGTGTGAGAGATACGTGTAACAACCCTCACAACATCTCATCTTAATTAATTCGTCACATCTTTAAGGCTATGAATAAAGACCCTTTAAAAACACAACCACACACCTTCCAGCCTGGGCCCTGATAGCGTGTTCTACTGGGGTGAGTGGGATCATGCTGGGGCGAGTGCTGGGAGGCGTGTGTGTGGGGATGCAGGCTGTGGTGGGCTCAGTACTCATGCCGGAGATGGTGCATGTCAGCCTCCGTGATGTGCTTGCTGCCTTCCCTGCACTGTTTGGTAACCTGGGTGAGTACTGGTGTTATTAGTGGTGTTTGAAAGGTCTGGTGTGATGTAGTATGGTCTAGTGAGTGTGGTGTAGTGTGGTTAGTGGTGTTTGAGAGGTCTTGGTGTGGAGTGGTGTGGGTCAAGTGTGTGTAGTCTAGTGAAAGTGGTGTGGTGTGTTTACTGGTGTTTGAGAGTCTGGTGTATTGTGGTCTGATGTGAATCCGGTGTTGTATGGTGGGATTTGGTGTGGTGTAGTGTGGTGTGGTTTGGTGTGAGTCTGGTGTGAGTCTGGTGTGGTGTGGTGTAGCATGGTGTGGCGTGGTGTGGTGTGGCGTGGTTCTTTTTAAATAAACTCAGTGAACCTTGGACTTTCTTGATGGGTAAATTAATGAGTTTTACAATAATGTGGGAAAAAAATGTGGGAATAAAATTATTTCTACTGTGTTTGGTGAATTAGATGAGTAAAATGAGTGAATATTGTACTTTCTTGATGTCTTGTAATGAAAGGAAGCATTGTTACTCAATCTTCTACCCTGAGTCATGCAGTGAAGGTGTTGGGAGGTGTTAATACTCACACATCATTCTCAGGCCTGGTGGTGAGTTTCGGCGCGGGTCAGCTGTTGTCATGGCGTGGGTTGGCGTGGCTTGGCGCTGGCTTGTCACTGCTGCCCGTGCCTCTCCTCCTCCCTCTGCCTGAGACACCACACTACCTCACTCGCACAGGTCAGTTCCTCAGTCCTAACCCTCCTGTCCTGCTTCCATCACTACTCTGCCTAGATTGGTTATAGAGCAATGTAAAGGTTATGGACACGAATGTTCCCTTCTCACACACACACACACACACACACACACACACACACACACACCTTGATTAGTCAGTGTGCTTAATTACAGACGCTTCAGCACTTGACTCCTTCCTATTTCTGGTCATATAATTTCTCAGTGGCAAGACCTGGCAGCCTCACACCACGCGAAGACTTCAATTTTCCTTTGAAAGTTCAACCACTTCAAAATTAAGCCTTTAATCTCCATCCACTTGTTATGCCCCTCCCTCTTGGTCCATGCCCCGGCCCTCCCCGTGATCAGAGTGTCACCACGGCAACCCTCTTCTGTGTGTGTGTGTGTGTGTTTCACTGTTTGATCTACTGCAGTCTCTGACGAGACAGCCAGACGTTACCCTACGGAACGAGCTCAGAGCTCATTATTTCCGATCTTCGGATAGGCCTGAGACCAGGCACACACCGCACACCGGGACAACAAGGTCACAACTCCTCGATTGACATCCCGTATCTACTCACTGCTAGGTGAACACGTCAAAGGAGACACACCAATCTCGTCAGAGACTGCAGCAGATCAAACAAACAAACAGTTAAACACACACACACACACACACACACACACACACACACACACACACACACACACACACACACACACACAATCTGTACTATGAAAAGCAATGCAACACACACACACACACGCACACACACACACACACACAGCCATCACCCACCTGCCCCTACATCCGGGTTAAGAGTGAAGTGTAGGTCTGGATCTAGCTGGGTTCCTCCTTTGATAACGAAACACACACACACACACACACACACACACACACACACTCTGGCCAGGAGCGAGGTGTCGGTCTGGGTCTAGCATGGGGGGCCCCCTCTCCTCTTGATGACGTCACACATATACGTTACATAAATCATTTTGAAAATGGGGATTCCCAAAAAGGCAGTTGGATACGAACACTGTGCAAATTCTGACTTCTTATTAATCGAAACTAATTCCTAAAATACAAAAATATTGCCGGGATGAGGAATAACAAAATGTTTTCAAAAAAAATTTTAAATAAAGTGTTACAACTTCGACCTTCTTAAAAACATTTTTAACGCCCAAATATTTCACTCAACAAGATCGATAACGTTTCTTAAAAAATTATGGCTATCATTTCGATGTATCAAAACCTGGCAACACGCCCAATTAAAAATATATTATTTAATAAGTGACGTTATTTACAATATTAACATGGCTACAAATCACTCTTAAAGTCTCCATAGTTAACTTATCAGGACCCCTACACACTTTTCTATCATAAACTATCTTTTGAAAACACAAATACTTCGCTACAACCTCAAATAAAAAAAACACTGATGACGGGGATAAAAATTTTACGTATTTTCGACCTTTCATTTGAGTCCGAAACGCCTTTTAAATCACCGTATTTCGCTCAATTCAATCATGAAAGACACGTAAAATATAACGAACTACCATCAGACACCCTTAAAAGGTACTCGTGATTCGAATTAAATGAACGGAGACAAATATAAATAATAGTGGAAGTCGATGATCTGGGACCGCCAGAACATTTGGGCGGGAGTTGGTAATGACGTCACGTCATTACCAGCTCTAGTCCACTTTCCCTCACTGGGCTTCCATAACACGCAAATAAGACAATTACGGATACATTTAAACAACGGACATGAAAAATTAGTCCTATGGCTACACTTTGTGACCTGTCTGGTTTGTTATGGGTGAGAGATGAGGCAGATAATAGCTGAGAGAGAAGCAGCGAACCAGGGGTTTGGTTTGTTTACGTATTAAATGCTTGGATTATTATTTTTTTTTTTTAATGTATTTGCAGGTGTTACTTCACTGATATTTTGTTCTGGAGGTTACCAACGATAAGTTATGACATGGTACCACAGTGAAATGATGAGTTACATCAATATATTACTTACGGTAGCCGAAGACTGTCTGGTGGGTGCTGTCCGTGTCAGCCGCAGCAGGCACCCACAGTCCCACACACAATTGTCCACTTTGTGCCCTCAACGGTGTATAAATAGTTAATCTTTGATTATTGAGAGGCAACATGCACACTATTCTAGGCGCTGTCCCCGAGACACCGTCCCGCGCGCTCGCCTCGATTCCCGACTCCCACTTCGCAGCTCCTCCACCCACTGCAGTGCTGCCAGCGGTTGGGAAAAAATCTTTCAAGATAGGTCGTAGAAATCTTTCAAGATCGGTATTTTTTTTTCAAGGTTGACCATAATGTATTATTATCTACTAAATCTTCATATTTATATTGAAATAACATAATATGTTAACAGTACAACTGACTATACAGTATAATGCTGCTTTATTACAGAATGAAAAGCGGGTATTGCAAATAAACGGTAAAATAAAGAAAATCTTTATTGTAGATACTACTCCTCGAAGTACATTAGTATGAAATAAAATATTTTTTTTTTCCGTGAACAATATTGTGTGCCTTGAGCCTTTCTTTAAAAAAAATAATACAAACATATCTTACACCTTATCTTCGCAGTCAGAATCAAAAGAAAGTGTTACTGTGGACTGCTTTGACAATGACTGCGTATATCTCCTGTAGCAGCTTCCATTTTTTACATCTTGCACTACAGATGTTGGAGGATTCCATGTGAAACATACAGAATTTTGTCGTGTAATGGCTTGTTTGGCTAGAAGCCTTCCTGCTACACTTCGAATTTTCAAACAATTTTACCAAATACACCACATGAGAGCAATAAACTAAGAATCATTATACCTACAAGTAGCTACACCCTATTCACTGTGGTTATTTTTTATCAGTCTCATTAGCTACAGAGACTCAAATTGCTTATCACTAATCCTCGAATGGCACACTCAGCTTCACTGTGTTCTCGTGGGACAAATAATAAGGGTCTTTAAGTGAATAATATACACCATGACATAGGGTGGAAATATATCAATAACGAATAACAAACTCTTTAAGTTTCAATTCACTAGATACACTCACCAGCGAAGCAAAACAAAGGCACCAGCTGAAGGACTAGTCTGTCAATGCGTGTCTGCCACTGTGGCCTGTGGGACGTGTATTGTACGCGTCAGCTGGACATCAGCTGATCCTCTCTCTCTCTCTCTCTCTCTCTCTCTCTCTCTCTCTCTCTCTCTCTCTCTCTCTCTCTCTCTCTCTCTCTCATTTTATGCGACTTTTATGTAGTCACTAGATTTTTCAAGATTTTAGGAATTTTAACTTTTTTTTTCAAGCTTTCAAGGATAGGGTAAATATTTCAAGATCTTGAAAAATTTTTCAAGCGCTGGTAGCACTGAGTCCCAGCTGATTCCTTGTCATGACAGGCTGCTCACACACAAGCTAATAGCCGCCGCCGGTTGACGACCGACTGCACTCGATCACAGCAACGACTTTTTTACGGGACGTTTTTGGCAACAATATTAAAATGAATTTGCCAGAATCAACACGAATACAATGTCTTTACATATATGTATACATATGATACACCAACAAATAGGTATTCACATCTGTATGCATGTATGTACACACTGTACGTTTGTATACCGGCTCCCTACACAATGAAGCAGTTTTCTTACTAATCTTATATTTAAAACAAAAGTGGCATCTGTCATCCTATTTTCATGGCAGTTAACACTGGCTACACCTGCCTCTGACGTATCCCGGCTGGCTTGCCTGCCTGTCATGAGTGTCATCTTTTCTCTCCTCATGAGTTGCTACTGAGAAATTATTTGGCACAGGCTTGGCAAGAAGTCAGTTGGTATAACGTCTGTGATATCTGAGTCTTTCCTGAGTTGTCAAACAGTACAAGGTTGTTCGCCTCACACTTCCCTCTGGTATTGTGCAGGGCGTGCTGAGGCCTCCCTGAAGGCACTGCTGCAGCTGAGAGAGTCGAGGGAGGCTGCCGAAAAGGAGCAGAGAGAGATAGACGAGAGCGTGAACAGACGGTCGGCACAGGAGGAGGTCGGTGTGAAGGAGCTGTTGCGTGCACCTAACTTCTGGCCACTGGCTGTGGCTATGGGTCTCATGGTGGCGCAGCAGACAACGGGAATCACGGCAGTGGTGTTCTTTGCCTCCACCATCCTGGAGGTGGGCGGCGAGGCGCTGGCAGCCAAGGCGTCAGTGCTCCTGGGTGTCATCAACCTCCTGGGGAATGTTATTGGTATTTATTGCATTGGGACGTGCAAGAGGCGGGACTGTCTGCTGTGGTCCACGTACGGATTGCTGACGTCCCTGCTGGTCCTGGCCACCTTCTTCTGGGCCAGGGAAGCAGGGGGCGCTGCTCTGGAGCTGGCCAACAGGTATACTGATCTTGATTGGTCTAGATAATCATAATAATTAGTAAAATAGAAAAAGAAACTCTTATTCTACTTACAATGACAATTTTCTGTTTAAATTTGCCAAACTATCTCTATACCTCCCAGCCTGTGTCACCCTCCTCTTGTTTCTCCTCCCACAGCCTGTACCTGGTGCCCGTGGTGGCCCTGCTGGCCTACATGGTGAGCTTTGCCCTGGGGTGGGGTCCCGTGCCCTGGGTGTTCCTGGGGGAGGGCATGCCGAGCCAGGTGAGGGGCCAGGCGGCGGCGTTGGTGGTTAGTGCCAACTGGACATTTGCCTTCGTAGTGACAAAGACCTTCAGGTGGAGTCTGGATAGCCTAGGTTCAGCCAACACTTTCCTGAGCTACGCGGTGATGACTGCTGCTGCCGTCCTCATCCTGCGCCCCTACATGCCAGAGACCTTCAAGAAGTCCACGGCTGAGATGGATAGGCTGTACTTGGAGGAAGCGGCCAAGAAACAGCAATAGAACCACAAACATTAGAGGTACAGGAGAAGTTGCAACACTGGAAGTCAAATGTTGGGATGGATAAACAGTATGAGGGGAGAGTAGTGATGAGGCGATAGTAGAAGTACACAGCACCATACAGAAGCCGAGAAAGTACATAGTAAGTGACAAGCAGAAGTAGAAGTTCATACTCAAAGACTGAAATTAGAGAAGCTGTAACTGGAAAGAACAGGCAAGAAGCAATAACAGAAGCAAGGAAAAGAGAATAGTGTTGCATTGATATAGAACACATGAACACGATTAAGGGTTAGTGCAAGAAATCATCATCCCTACACGTGGCAGTTCCTGTGCCTGTCACCAAGCTGTCTTCCTCATCCGTACACTTGTCAGATCTTCCATCAACGTTTGTTATTCTAAGTGCAATACAGTGTGCCTGGGAGTTATTGAGTCATGTTCTGTGTTGCCTGCACCATTAAGTTATTGATATTTGCTGTATGTTTCTATAATAACAATGGTAGTTTAATTAAAGTTATATCATTAATGCCCAAGGATTCTATTATACATGTTCCTGATCTTCATAGAACCATAAATGAAATACCCCCACATCCCTCCCACCCCCCAAGAAAAGAAGTAGAAATAATGAATACATGATAAACAAGCAGGAAAAATAGACATAAAAACAAAAACAAAAAATAAAAAGCACTCAAACATAACAAAAAACTCACAAAAATATATTTCCCAAGATAAATCATCCCAAAAAACAAAAATTCATAGAAAATAGTAAAGCTCAAGATCAAGATACGGTGTTGCCATATTGGTGTCACCTGCAAGAAAGGAAGGCGGCGGCTGGCTAACTGGTGGTGTGTCTGTCTGTGTGTCTGTGTGTGGCTGTAGGGCGTCACCATGAACCCCGCTGCCGTACCCACGCCCTTGGAAGACGTGCGGGGCGACGGGAGATGGCTGAGTATGGTGAGAGAGGAGAGAGGGAGAGGTGTATGTATGTGTGTGTGTGTCTGTATCTGTATCTGTATGTGTCATGCTTTGTTGTTGTTGTTGTTGTTGTCCTTGTTTTGTTTTGTTTTTATTAATTTTATGGCATTTTCTTTCCCTAGACTGTTTTCTCACTATTTATTTTTTCATCTCCCGGACATTTTTATTATTTTAAGATATTAAATTACTTACAGGACATTTAAATACCTTCAGTGGACATTTAAACAGCGCTACTGGACATTTAAATACCTCTGTTAGACATTTAAATACTCCCCTTGCACATTTAAACTTCGATAACCTCTTTCTTATTATTATTTGCTTCTATATCTAACATAACGCTACATTTTGCCATTTTTTCCCATGTATCAGTAGAAGAGGAGAGGTGAATCTTGTTAACCCCTTCAGTACTGGGATGCATTTGAGTTTTGGGTGTGATTAGACGATTTTATTGACATTAGGAAGGGTCTATGGAGGTCAGAATATTAATGGCCACTGTCTTCACTATTTTAATCCCCCACATGAGTTTCTGAAGCTGTATAAAATCACCAAATAGTCACCAGAATGAATATGGAAAGGTGTCCTGGTACTGAAGGGGTTAAGTGTCCTGGTACTGAAGGGGTTAATGGTGTCCTGGTACTGAAGGGGTTAATAGTGTCCTGGTACTGAAGGGGTTAATG
This sequence comes from Portunus trituberculatus, assembly GCF_017591435.1. Taxonomy (NCBI): domain Eukaryota; kingdom Metazoa; phylum Arthropoda; class Malacostraca; order Decapoda; family Portunidae; genus Portunus; species Portunus trituberculatus. The sequence continues at coordinate 5,400,886 of NC_059288.1, forward strand.
GTGTCCTGGTACTGAAGGGGTTAATGGTGTCCTGGTACTGAAGGGGTTAATGGTGTCCTGGTACTGAAGGGGTTAATGGTGTCCTGGTACTGAAGGGGTTAATAGTGTCCTGGTACTGAAGGGGTTAATGGTGTCCTGGTACTGAAGGGGTTAATGGTGTCCTGGTACTGAAGGGGTTAATGGTGTCCTGGTACTGAAGGGGTTAATAGTATCCTGGTATTCTTGTGTCGCCCCTCCCACTGCCCCAACAAACACGGGGAGTGGTGGGGGAGTCACTGTTTGGATGGGGAAGAAGTGAAGGAGTGTAGTTTGGCCTTAAGGAAATGTATACGAGAAGGTTTATTTATTTATTTTATTTTATTTTTATTATTTATTTTTTTTTTTTTTTATAGTGGGAAAGTTGTGTCTGTTTGGGAAATACAAGTTAGTGAAATTAAGCCTGAGTGAAAAGTGTACAGAAAGGTTGTTGTTGTTTTTTTTACTTATTTATTTTTTTATTTTTTTGTTATTTATTTATTTTTTCATGTGTGTGTGTGTGTGTGTGCTGAAATATATACTGTGCTGTGTATACTGACGTGACCTGGCATGAATCAACTTAACCTAACCTAACCTAACCTAACTTAGCTAAACCAACTAACCAACCATCGCTAACACTCCTAACTCTTTTGCTAACTCTCTCACACCTGCTCGGGGACTGGCATCTAAGTGGCCTTTTTTTCATGTAAGGGGAGAGAACTGTTGATTATGTTTAATAATGATAAATAATACAGTAATGTTTTATATTTTTTGTTGCCCTAACCCAGATTTTCCCTCTTACATAAAAGATAAAGAAAAATAATGTAATATAACTTAACCTAATCTAATCTAACCTCACCTAACCTAACCTAACCTAACCTCACCTCACCTCACCTCACCTCACCTCACCTAACCAAACCAAACCTAACTCCACTTCACCTCACCTAACCGAACCAAACCTTTCCCAGCACAACCGCTTTGTGAACCAGGCGAGGGAAATGGAGCCGGACGTGGTGTTTGTTGGGGACTCCATTGTGGCGAACCTCCAATGCACCGACGTGTGGGAGAAGTGGTTCGCCCCCATGCACTGCCTCAACTTTGGCATCGGTGGCGACGAAACACAGCATGTCTTGTGGCGGCTCAAGAACGGAGAGCTGGAGTTTATTAAGCCTAAGGTGAGAGAGAGAGATGCTAAACCTTTTCTATGCCACACCTCCACTATGAGTCCAAATAAAAGGCTCTCTTTGATATGTCATGAGTTTTAAGAGAGAGAAAGAGAGAGAGGGAGGACCATATTCTGAGTGTTTTCTATGCTACATCTCCACTGCAAATCCATTTAGGTAAAAAGTTCTCATTGAAATGACACAAGTTTTTAAGAGACAGAGGGAGAGAGAGAGAGAGGACCCAATTCTGAGCCTTTCCTATGCCACACCTCTGAAGTGTCCTGCATTTTTAAGTGTGTGAGAGAGAGAGGAGATAGTAGAGCAGTGTTTTCAAATATTTTACCATTATACAGATAACTCTTGATTTATGAGTGTGTAATTTACGCGTTTTTGTTATTACGTGACTGAAAAAATATTATGATCAATTAGATTTATGCGATCGGTTTGCTTATACACGATTTGGACCACATCCCGCATCCCCCCATTATCTATTGTTTCTTATGAGAATTACAAGTTTGTTTTATGCGAATTTTGAAATACGTGATGCCTCTTGGAACGCATCTATCGTGTAAATCGAGAGTTACCTGTATCTTGGTTGTTTTAATAGGCTGTAATGGAATTTGCAGCTGTTTTCAAGGATGTCTTATCAGTCTTTAGTGGTTGTGTTTCTGCCCCATACAAGACAGTGGCAGGCTTAGTAGTGCTGTGGTGTTGTTGCAGGCTGTAGTGGTGTTAGTGGGGACCAATAACCACGAGCACACTGCAGCGGAGGTGGCCGGTGGCATTATGGAGATTTGCAGGACCATCAGGGAGAAGCAGCCACAAAGTCATATTGTAGCCTTGGTGAGTGTGTAGAAATAGTAATAATAATAATAGTAATAGTAATAATAAAGCTTGGATAGATATAGTAATTAAGCTTACCTAGACTTCCCCTGCCATACTTTACTCTTCCCTGCCTTACTCTAACCTTCCCTGCCTAACTGTACTGTTCCCTACCTAACTAACTCTACCTTTCCCTGTCTTACTCTCCCTTGCCCTGTGTTTCCCTGTGTTACCCTCCCTTGCCCTGCCTTTCACTATATTATCCTCCCTTACCCTGCCATGCCTTGCCTTACCCTAACCACTACCATCGTTGCAGACTCTCTTGCCGCGAGGGGAGAAGCCAAACTGTCTGCGTGAAAAGAACAGTGAGATTAACGGCCTCATTAAAGAAACGCTGCGCTCCATTGAGATGTGTCAGGTGAGGCAAGGCAGTGCTGTGTTGCACTGTGGGCTGTTGGGGAGATTTTCTCGTGTTTATATAGACTTTTTGGTAATTGTATTCATTCTTTTTTCTTCTTTTTTCAGTGATGTAATGTGTTTAGGCATTTATTTGGCATCTTTTTTTTTTGCACATATACTCTCCTTTGTTTCTCCAGTAATGCAATGATGTAATGTTTTTGTTCATATGGTATCTTTTTGTACATATTCTCTCATTTGTTTCTCCTGTGATGTAATGTTCTTGAAGTGGTATAAGGAACATAAGAGAAAGCAAAATTTTTATCATACATTTTCTTTCACTAACACAGTATAACATTTCTCCCATACCTACACTCTGTCTCCCATACATATACTCTTTCTCTCATACATAGCTTATCATTCTACTATACATACACACTTGATCATTCTTTCATATTTAGCGTTTTTTTTGTACTTACACTCTTTCACGAACACAGTTTAGCATTCCTCTATACATATACTTTATCATTCTTTCATACATATTCATCCACCAACACACATTTTATCATTCCTCCATGTATGATTTAGCATTTCTTCCATACATACACTCTTTCACCAACACCTTCCTTGCTTCTCTATTTCCATCTTCCTATGACTTGACTTCTTTTAAGAGGGAGGTTTGGTTAATTTATTGATCTCTAAGGGAACTGGCAAATAAGTGGGCTTTTGACATGTATAGCATTCAACCCTTCCCTTTCTTTTCCCACGACCGCCACCACCACCACCACCACCACTCCATATATAATTCAACATTTCTTCCATACATGCACACTTACACCAACATCTTCCTCCATACTTACACATTTCACCAACTCTGTATAACATCCAACCCTTCCCATTCATTTCCTGCCACCACCACCACCACCATCACCTGACACACAACTATCACCAACACAGGTAATCAACATCGACCAGGACTTGGTGCTTGGGGATGGCACCATCGACCACCGGGATATGTTTGACTACCTGCACCTCACACCCCAGGGTTATCGGCGGGCCTTTGAACCAGTGTACCTCCTGCTCACCAACCTGCTTCACGAGGACGACCCACCAATACTTAATAATGCCTCCTCTGCCCTCCTCTCCCCTTCCTCCTCACCACTTCTCTCCCCGTCAGGTGAAAATGCCCCACAGACTGAACGCCCTGCCACTTGTGGGGAATAAATTAAGATGCTGTGTTATCTAATGTCTTCTTCTTCTCTTCTTCCTCCTCTTTCTTATTTTTCTTCTTCTGTATTTTCTTTGATCATTTTTGTCACTGGCAGCTTTATTATGTCTTTCTTTATTTGTCTCTGATTTTTTTTTTATTCTTCTTTCCTCTTCCTTGTCGTCTTTCTTGTTCTTCTTCTCTGTCGTTTCCTATTTTCTTTTTTTCACTATTATCATTGGCAGCCTAATCACATCTTTCTTTGTCTATTTTTTTTTTTTTTTATTGTTTTCTTCTCCTCCTCCTCCTCCTTCTTCTTCTTCTTCTTCTTCTTCTTCTTCTTCTTCTTCTTCTTCTTCTTCTTCTGTTTTGTTTTTATCATTATTGTGACTGGCAGCTTAATTACGTCTTCCTTCACTTGTCTATGATCTTTAATTTTTTCCAATCTCCTTTTCATATGCCTTGTCTAGTATTCATGTCTCTCATAGTCCAAAGACATTTCTTGTTGGTTTATTTATTTTTCATTTTTATTTATTTATTTATTTTTTATTATTTTTACGTTTAACTCCCGCTCAGTGTGAAGTTGATCTAGTTTTTTTTATATTTATTTATTTATTTATTTATTTATTTTTATTTTTTTATTATTATTATATATATTTTTTTTTATGGGTTTGTGGTCAGTTTTGTGCGTCATTGGTGTTCCCGGATATGCCGGTGAGAGATGAGCTGCTGTCCTGTGTACTGTGGGAAACTGGAAGTGTTTTGAAATTCCTACTTCATCCTTTTCTATTTTTGTATTTATTTAGTGCCTCACTCCTGGTCGTGTTTCCTGGACATGTTTGTTTGTCTCGTGTCTTCTGGTTTTCACCCTGTAATATTTGGCTTCCTTCCAGTTCTGTTTCTGCATGTGTCAAAAGTTCGGGTTCTTGTGACATTTGTCTGGTTTTTGCCACCAATTCTGTTCAATTCTGTACATTTTAATCAGTTTAATTCATGCATATTAGATTATCAAGTATTTTTCTTTCTCATTTTATTTTCCTTTTTTTTTATTGCATGGAATATGTCAGTATCTTGTTTTCTTTCATCGATAAATTATCTGCACATTTATCTTTTTCTTCCATTTATGATTAGCTCTATGTATTTTTTTCTCCAATTTTGACGTCTTTGCAAATATTAGGTAGTATTGTTTTACTATTTTTATTTATTTTTTCCCCAAAACTCCTTCTGCTGGTCCATAACTGCCAAGAATCATGTCAATTTAGTTGCTCGTTGCCGCCAGCTGACCCTGCCTTCCCCCACCGACCACTCCTTCACTCTTTTACTGTCACTGGACGGAGAGGTATGCTATGTTAGCGCTCTTACTGGAGTGGCCTGGCCTGGTCTAGTGGTGGTGGTGGTGGTGGGTGAGAGCATTCCAAAAAAAACAAAGCTGCAGAACAGAGAGAAGTGTGTGTGTGTTTGTGTGGTGATTCTGTTCTTGTGATACTTAGAGGTGGTGAAGCTAACCTAGTGTCACCTCAAGCTGGGAAGCAGTGAAGGTCCTTACTCTGAAACATTTCTGCCCACATCACTTCTTTCTCAAGCCTCTGAAGCTATCCATGGGTTTTTAAAGGTGGCATATTAACAAGAATTCTATATTATAAAGAGGAAACACTCTTGAGAACCCAGCTTTATCATGGCCTTGGGAAGTAATCATGGTGAGAGAGCAGAGCATTTCAGAATAAGGGCATTTGATGAGTGAGTGAGTGAGTGAGTATAAGAGGAAATACAGGAAGAAGCATACTACTTTATTTCCACAATGTTTCAATTCTTACTTTCCTCACACTGCAAAGATAGCAATGGATGAAATGGTAGAGGGGTAAATTCATTTGTTTTGTGTTTTGTCTTATCCTACCATTCCTCTCATGTTTAGGAGGTTGGCTTTTCTCCTTTATTTTGATCCGGGAATGAGTTTTGTCTATGTTTCTCCTCCTACATATTGGTGAGAGTATTGCATTGCCCTGACTGTCCTAGGGTTCCTCACAGTTTCCTATTAACATGCATTTGGTCCAGCAGCCGGCAGTTAATTTGTGATGGCATAATAATAATTTGTGTATGTGCATCTGTTTATTCTTCGCTCTTACTACAGTGCATCCATCTCTTGTTTATCTTAAGATCATCCTGGTGATCATTTAGCAGAGTGGCTGTAGAGACACATAGATACATGGCAGTCCTATTCTGTACTCTTCCTACAAGAATTAATAGCCTTTTATTTTACTATAATCAGCGAGATACAACTAAAGTTATTCTGCTGTAGGGACACTTAGAAAAACACATGACTGCCTCAAACTGTGCTTTTCTGTATTAAAATGTGCACAGTTCTATTTCTGCTATGTGTGATTGTGGCCTACTTGGGTCTGGTTAGGGAGCTTGTAATGAACTGAAGAGAGAGAAGAGTGTGCTGAGACAATACCATATAATGTGGATTGAATTACTGACAAAGATGAATTTAAAGCTATGATGCGTCAGAAATGTTCATAGTCACGGCTTGTTGCATCACCAAGTTTGCATCTTTGTTACTGCATTTAGTACAGTATCTATTGGGAGGTGCTTGGAGGGGGAGAGAAAGAGATGTGTGCTGTGAGGTCTTGATGTGCTCGTGCTTGTTTTGTGTAAGGCTGCAGTGAGGCTGTGTTGTTAGGTGTTGAAGGCTTGTGTGATTTGAGAGGAAGAGAGTAGAGTGAAATGAGGTGGAGATGAGGTGATATCTTGCTGTGATGTTTGGTGGAAGAGAGTCTGCAATGAAATGAGGTGATATCACTACTTTCATCACCAGCAAGAACCGTTCCCTTGATGTACAGTAGTAATTGATAGATGGTTTAGCGCTGTCAAACCTCCATAGCATTTTTTTTACTCTTTTACTTGCAATATTATGATACGTATGCATTGCACCTTAGTTTTGACAATGGGTCGAGTGCAACAGACCTGCTTAGCTTTGCGGAAACCCACCTGTTAAAATATTTAGTGAATTTGCATCCAATTGCCTCATTTGGAAAGTTGATTCTTGAGGCACATTTTGTGATGAGACCTGTGTGTGTGTGATCTCATGAATTAAAAAGGCAAGAATTTAGGTTTACTGTGAGTGATGGTGAGGAGTAAGTGATGGTGGTGACTGGTGAGGTCCCTATATGTGTTCCCTGGGTGAATGGTGACCTGTCCCTTCACTGTCCTGAGTTTGTGTGAGAGAAGTTGGTTTTGTATTCTTAGATGCTTGGTTTTCTCATCTTGACTGCTTGCAATGGCCCCTGAGATAAGTGGTTATATCCTGACTGTGCTTGCTTTTCTATTATGATATGAAAACTCGTAAAAACTTTGTTAGAAAAATTGTAAGGTCACAGAGATAATCAGTCAGATTCTCATGATGCTTTTTTCTGTTAACGGATACATAATTTTTGCAAAACTTGAAGTAGAATTATGGAAATACTCTTGGGATCTATAATTACTTCCACTTTGGCCTGTTGAACTATTGTTAGTTCTGCAAATTATTACTGGAATCATTAAAACAATCTGAAAAACCCTAACATGTTCCAGTAAAGTTTGTTAAAGGCATAGAATCACATTAGAATAAAACTACCCTTGAAACAACAAAGACACTGCAGAACTGTCATCGAACCATCTCAGGAACCACCAAAACTCCTTAAAATTTTTCATTAACTTCACTAGAGCATCATTAAACTATCACATGAACCTCAAAACTTTTAATTCTTACTAACTTCCTTGTTAACCTATCACTACCTTCCTTAAGCTACTGCAAGAATCACACACACACACACACACACACACACACACACACACACACACACACACACAAAAAAAAATCATTAAGTCACTTCCACCAGTGCCTGTTTGTGTCAGTCAAGATGAGAGGTCCAAACTTGAAGGAATACTTGCTGTTTGTGTTGCGTCAGTGTTGGGAGGAGGCCTGGTGTGTTGTGTGTCTCCTGAGGGTGGGGACAGGTGGCAATACAGTGTTGTGTGGGCCTGGTGTATGATGTATCTCTGCTTCCTCCCCTTGTGTTTCTGGTCATCGCTGTGGGAACATTTCCGTACGATGTAATTATTATTATTACTACTATTATTATTGTTACGTACTATTATGTATTATTATTAAGCCTTTTTTTACTCCATTTCATACATACAGTATTTTTATTTTTACAGTCTTAGTATTTATTTGCACGTACATAAATACATACAAACACACACAAGAGAGTCTGCAACATCATGTTTCTGCTACATACTGTTATTTTAGCTTTAATATTACAGTTGGCATATGTTTGTGTCCACACCTCACACTGGGAGGGAGAAAGATGGTGGGTGTCAGTGTGAGGGTGTGGCCACTGTGCTATCTACCCTGTTGCTAAGGCTCCAGTGCACTTCTGTGTTCCATCAATACATTAAGTTATTACACAACTGCTTATTTCATTCCCCCTGTACTGTGCCCTGGGTATTGTTGCTGGTGTTGTTACCCAGGAGTCAGAGTCATGGGGTTCCCTCCCCAGCAGACTGATGAAGTGCCAGGAGGGAGAAGTGAGAGGGAGCCACAGCTGTGGACTACTGTGATATGTGTCCTTGGTGTGTACAAGGTGTGCCTAGCAGGAGGAAAGTGCCCTTGGTATGTGCAAGGTGTGCCCAGTAGGAAGGTGTCCCCAGCAGGAGGGAAGCACCCTTGGTATGTACAAGGTGTGCACAGTAGGAAGGAGGTGTCCTTACTATGTGGTAAGTGTGCTCAGCAGGAGGAAGGCACCATTGGTATGTGCAAGATGTCTCCACCAGAAGGGAGGCACCCTTGGTATGTGTAAGATGTATCCAGCAGGAGAGAGGCACCCTTGGGAAGTGCAATATGTGCCCAGCAGAAGGAAGGTGCCCTAGGTATGTGCAAGATGTGCCCAGCAGGAGGGAGATGCTCTTGTATGTGCAATATGTGCCCAGCAGGAGGAAGGAGCCCTAGGTATGTGCAAGATGTGCCCAGCAGGAGGAAGGCGCCCTTGATATGTGGTGAGTGTGCCCAGCATCAAGGAGATGCTCTTGTAATGTGCAAGATGTGCCCAGCAGGAGGAAGGCGCCCTTGGTATGTGCTAGGTGTGTCCAGCAGGAAGGAGGCACCCTTGTTATATGTTAAGTGTGCCCAGCAGGACGGAGACGCGCCCTTGCATGGTGTGCGCAAGATGTTCTCGGCAGGAGAGGACTGCCTTTGGCATGTAAAATATCCTTGGCAGGAGAAACGCCCTTGGTATGTACAAAGATTTTTGCAGGGGATAGACGTCTTTGGTATGTATGTACAAGTTGTTTTCAGCAAGAGAAGCACCCTTGGTATACAAAGGAGGTAATCTCAGTAAGAGACGCCTTCAGTATGTGCAGAGTGCTTTTGCGCCCCTTTCATCTCCACCTCGCGTGATGTCAAGTTTTCAACTTAGGGATTTTGGTATGTAGATATCATAGATCAGTGAGAGTCAGGCGCAGTCGGTGTGTGAAGGATGTCATGGGCAGGAGAGAGAGATGTCATGAATAAAGAATGACATGTTATTCTTGTTAGAAATAAAAATACGAAAACTGCTTCCTGAAGTCGAGATCAGCCGATATACTATAAAATATAGGCGGGGCGCGCACCTCTGTTGGTGTGATTGTTGGTTTAATCTATCTGTCAATTTATTTACCTTGGTTATTATTAGACATGTTTCCTGTGGAGAAAGAAGGGCGTGTTGAGGAGAGAGAGAGAGAGAGAGAGAGAGACGTCCTTTGCATACTGGTGATGTCCCTGGTTGGCGGGAGTCACGTACATTTGGATGAGAGGGTCACTGGCGGTGGAAAATGTGCAGTGCATAGGGCAGGAGGGACACATCCATGGGCATTGGGGTGAGAGGGGCGTCCGCAGCAGGAGACGGAGTCAATGAATGTCCCTACCTGTAAAGAGGCGCCCTTAGAATGAAGAAGGGATATGTTACACTGGGGTCCTGGGATGTATTTTTCCTGTCGGAGAGAAGCAAAATAAGGTACTCTTATCTTGCCGAGGAAATTTCCTATATCCTAAGTGCGCGTCATTCTTCCATATAATAAGGGCGCCTTTCTCCTGCCGAGAATTAACGCCTTGCATATCAAGGGCGTTTTTCTCCTGCTGAGGACATCTTGCACATACAAAGGGCATCCCTTCCCTGCCGATGATGCATTATACTTACCTGCTGCACCAGGATACCTTGAGCATAACAAGAACGTCTCTCCCGCGAAACATATGCACATATCAAAGGCGCATCTCTCCTGCTAAGCAAACCCTGCCTGTACATAAAGAGGGCGCTTCTTCCCTGGCAAGAATGCCTTGCAGTTGCACATACCAAGGACGTCTCTCTCCTGCTGGGATACACATACCAAGGATCTTTCTCTGTCATTGAGTGTATTTGCTATATTCTAAAGACAGCTAGATCTTTCTTCAAAACATGCATGCTTTCCACATTCAAAAGGCATTTATCTCCTGCCGGGGAACATTTCTCTAGCAGAAGTTCAACATTCCAGTGCAGGGATCGAGATATTAGAAAGGGAAAACGAATGGTTATCCTTCAGATATAGGTGAACAATACCATTTCTCCCTTTTCACTATGACTAGCTAGATCTCCTAAATGAAGTTGTAATATTGTAGGAGTTGGAAAGTTGAGAAAAAGATAGAAAAAAAAAGTTTTGCGAGGCTCAGGGATTGGAAGGCTCGACCGAATGCTTGCTCTAGTGAAATCTACCTGAACATCATTTGTCCCTCTCGCCGCAGTTAGCAATATCTCTGCACCTACTCATAAGGACAGAATACGCCAGCTACAGGTGCTGAATCAACTTGTAATGATATAATGCTTTAAATATCAAGAAAAGAAAAAAAAAAGTTAGCGAGAGCACCATGCAAGGCTGGAAGGAGGCCGAATGCTTCTCTCAGTGAAATACGCGAATAACAAGATTTATCTCTCTCGTCGCTGTTATCAATACCTCTTACCTAAATACTAGGGCCAAAGTAATCCAATTATACCTGCTGAATCAAGATATGGAAATGTAGCAATTTAAACACGGAGAAAAAAGATGAAAACAGTTAGTCGAGGCAGCAGTGACAATAAGAGGCCGAATACTCGCCCTTATGAAATACGCGTATAATACTATTTCTCCCCCTTGTCGCAGCCCTGGCTGACCATGAATTAAACTCAGGGACTTCTGCACGAGCTACACCTGCTGAATCAAGGTGTACATGTGTAGGAGTTTGAAAGTGGCGGGAGGGGCGGCCGTTAGCAGGACATTCAAGTCAGTGGAGGTAACATGGCTGCCGCGGGGCGCTGGGCTGGCGTACGATCCCAGCTTTGAAGACTGAAAGCGCGTCGGCCCGGGTTAAATACACACTTTCAAGGTGACATACTGATAGCATACACCTTCACCTATAGCCTGATACCATGTGTCAGGGTGTAGGGTGTGTATTTCATGAGATATTTAGGGTTTTGCAACAGTGAACGTTAGAAGGGAAGGCAAAATTTGTTGACACTCCGTTTTTTTTTGCTTTCTTTTTTTGTTTTTTGTTTTTATTCGGTGTTTTGGTGTTTGAGGGTTTTGTGATGGTGTGTGTTTGTTTGTGGTGTTTGTAGGGTGAGGTCAGGCTTGTATGTTTGTATGTGTGCGTGTGTGTGTGTTTGTTATTAGTGAAATGTTTGGTTTGAATTATTATCTTTGTGTGTGTGTGTGTGTGTGTGTGTGTGTGTGCAGGGTTAACCTCAGTGATCTTGTTATTGTTTAGTATTTTCTCTGGTCTGTAAGATTATTAGATTGTTTACACACACACACACACATATACTTTCCCATATCAGTGTTGTTAACTAACCTAATATATTACTGCATAAGTTAGGAATATATTTAAAGTTACTATTATTACAATCATCATATTACCATTACCACCACCACCACTTGTACCCACTACCACCACCACCACCACCACCACCACCACCACTTCTACCCACTACCATCACCACCACCACCACTTTACCCACTACCATCACCACCACCACCATCACCACCACCACCACTTCTACCCACTACCATCACCACCACCATCGCCACCACTACTTACCGCTACTACTATTAAAGAATTACTACAAACCTAACATGATTTCTTGTAATTTTATTTACATTGCATTTAAAACCACCACCACCACTGCCACAATCGCCAACATTACTACTGCTATTACCACAACTACTACAAACAATACCACTCACTTCAAATGATTAATGATAAAAAAAGAAACACACTTAAGATATATTTCCCACCACAACAACAACAACAACAACAACAACAACAACAACATTCACTACCAATATCACAACAATTACTAGCATTACCACTTCACAATCAAAAACAAAACAAAACACACAAACACACATTAGATGCATTTAAAACCACCACCACCAACACTACTACTACTACTACTACTACTACTACTACTACTGCTGCTGCTGCTGCTGCTGCTGCTACCACCATCACTAACCTAACCTAACCATTTCAGAACAGCCCTGGGAACCGGCGAGCGACTTAACAAGGCCGAAACAATGATGACCAGCATGAGGAAGAGGGTAAGCTGGTTTCTCCTCTCCACCGGTGAGATCAGGGCTTGCATGTGTGGTTATCCAGCCCCCCAGCCCCTTAGCCCCATTTCCAGGAGCCCCCATAGCTCATCCAGTCCTATCTAGACCCATTCCAGCCCTAGTCCAGTCCATCTATTCCCTTCCCAGTTCTATTCAGCACTTTTTCAGCTCTTTTCAAGCTCATACAATCATATTCAGTTCCTTTTCAAGCTCATGGAGTCCCTTTCTAGTTCCATGCACCTCCTTTCTATCTTTTTCCAATCCATTCAGTCTTTTCTAGCCCTTTCTACATCATCCAGTCATATTTAGCTTTTTTTCAGCTTATCTAGTCCCATTCAACATTTTTCCAGTTCATCTAGTCCTCTTTCACCTCATCCAGTTCTTTCCTAGTCATCTCTCCTTCATCTAGTCATATTCAGTCCTTTTCCAACTTCATTCAGTCCTGTTCAGCTCCTTTCCAGTTTATCTAGTCCTTTTTAGTCCCTTTTTAATGTCATCCATTCCTATTCAACCCTTTTCCTGTTCATCTAGTCCCATTCAGTCCCTTTTCAACTCTGTTCAGCTCCTTTCCAATATATTACCTGTTCCATCTTGTCTGCCACCTCATCCACTTCTTTTCCAGTCCCCCTCCATCATATTTAGTTAATTCCAGCTCAATACCCCCTTCTGCCTTTTTAGTCCCATTGTGTCTCTTTCCAGTCATTATAGCCCCATTCCAGTTTATTGTTACTATTTATTTATTTATTGATTTATCTTTATTGTTATTTTTTTCCCATATTCAGACCTCTCTCACCCTATTCAGTCAATTTCTCTCTTTTTTTTTTTTCCCACCTCATTCACCCACTTTTGCAATTTTTCCACTCATTTCAAATACTTTTAGATTTTAATTCAGCCATTTCAATCACTAGATATTTTCCCACCTCATTTCAGTAATTTTCCAAAGTTTTCCCACCTTGTTCCGTCATTTTCCACATTTCTTCACCTCCTTCAGTCACATTTCAGATTTTTACCTCTCATTTCAATCTCTCTAGTCTTTTTCCACTCATTCTAACCACTCTTTAGATCTTGTCACTCATCCTGTTCTTGTCCTTGTTTTTTCACTTCATTCGGTCATTTTTCCCTATCTTTTCCACTCATTTCAATCACCGTAAACTTTTTTTCAGTCATCCTAATCACTTTTCAGGTCTTTTCACTCATCCTGTTCCTTTCCTTATTTTTTCACCTCATTCAGTAATTTTCCGTATCTTTTCCACACATTTCAATCACTTCAGAACTTTTTCGGCCATCCTAATCACTTTTTCAGACTTTTCTAATCCATCCAGACCTTTTTTTCCAGTCCTTTTTCTCAGCTCATCCAGCCCCATTTAACCTATTTCCAGTTCATCTAGCCCTCTTTTCTCATCAAGTTCTTTTCTAGCCCTCTCTACCTCATATAGTCATATTCGGTCCTTTTCCAGCTTCACTGAGTCCTGTTTAGCCTCTTTCCAGTTTATCCAGTCCCTTTTTATAGATCTCCATCCCTACCAGTCCTTTTCTGGTGTCCTTTGGTGGTCTAAGGGCATGGAAGGGTTTACATAGGGTCTGTCTTGTCCCCTGAGTAATGTAAGGGTCGTGGTAGGGTTTATGTAGTAGGTCTTGTCTTGTTTGTCTGTGTGTTTGGTTGGTTAGGTTAGGTTAGGTTAGTGGTTCGTTTTGAAGTGGTAAGGTTAGGTGTTGGTTTAGTGTGTTGTGTTGTTTGTTAATACTATGTTTTTTTTTTTTTTTTTTTTTTTTTTTAATGGTGTTCTATTTTATTTTTTGGTTAAGTTTTTCCATCATGTCAGTTTGTTTTACATTAAAGATTAGCAGTTTTTTTTTTTCAATATTCATTTCTTTTTCTTTGTTTTTATTTATTTACTTTTTTTTTTTTTTTTTTTTTTATAGTTTTCTCATCAGATTTTATTTTCCATATGAACCAATTTATATTTTTCAGTATTGCTTCTAGATTCAGATCAGTTTTTTATTTTTTTATTTATTTTTTTATTTTATTTTATTTTATTATTATTTTTTTATTATTATTATTATTTTTTTTTTTCATCAGATTAATTTTTTCAGTTCTCCAGAAGCTGTTTGTTATGTCATTTAGTTATGCTTGAAACTAGAGACTCGGTTTATTGATGTGTAATTATTTAGTTTATAGTTCCGTGCGAGGTACTTAATATTTAGTTGAATCATAGAGACAGTCAGAAAATGTTAGTTAGAGACGGTTAGGTATTTATGTTGCCACTTACAGCTATAAATTCCTCACTGTTAGATTTATATTTGTTATTGTTATATTAGTGAGTGTGGAATGCTGGGGTGAGATCAGGGAAGAAGTAAATAAATAGAAAAATACAGCAGACTTGTCATTAATTTATTTGGAGAAAAATTGTCACCATAGGAGATAAGACTGATTAGTTCATTCAGGAAATTTGTCACCGCAGGGATTAATACAACACAGGAAAAATATCAGGGGAAAAATTGATTAATAAAAATAAAATTAAAATAAAAAATATATAGCAGACTATTTTATCAATTCATTCAGGAAAATTGCCAATGAAATCCCAACACTGAGTTTCCTTGTACATACGTCAAATAACTGGCATGTTCTCATTGGCACTCATGGCAGTACACCAATACACAATACTATACGCTACAGAACTACTTCACTTCCTTCTGTACAACCAGCCACTTGCAAGACATATTAGGATTACACTTGATACACCTCAGGATTGCTGGGTAACAGGGATGGATACAGTTGACCATCACCTTATTTCATCCTTCTGCGAGTCAAACGTTGGATATCTCTTGGATGAGGCAAGGATTAACCACTACGTCAAGTTAGGTTAGGTCGAACAGGCAGATAGATTCCCCAGTTTTGCTTTATCTCTTTTTTCTGTGAGTCAAACAGGATATCTCTTGTATGAGGCAAGTATTAACCATAACATCGAAGGTTAGGTCAGGCAGGCAGGCAGTCAGACAGGTTCCCCAGTTTTATGGTTGAGTTTGTTTGTGTAGGGCATGAGTACAGCTTGTTAGTGTTAGTGCAAGCAAGGTGAGGTGCTGCCGTGTGTGTGTGTAGAGTAGTGGTGGTTGCATGCTGGTGGTGGTGGTGGTGGTGCTGGTGCTGGTGCTGGTGGTGGTGGTGTAATGGTGGAGGCAAATTTGTCTTGCATTTTTTCTTATATGTATTGTTTTTTCTTGTTTTATAGTTAGATTTGTTTATTGTTTTTTTGTTATTAAAGATGCATTTCATTGGCACTGTGCTTTAGTTTGACTTGGACTTGTGATGATAGAGTAATGTCACTGAAGTGTTGCATTGAGGGCCAGACAGCAACATCCTGACAGTTCCCCTCACCTGAGAGTTGTGACCTAGACTCTCAGTGTTGGTGAGTGAGGAGTGAAGTGCTGTGTTGCCTGGTGACTCAGCCTGCAGTCTTTGTGCTTGTCAGTGTTAACGTTCCTCTGGCTGTCGCCGCCGCCACTGCTGTATTGTGCCGTCAGTGTCCCACAGTGTCACCAGCAGGCAGGCAGACAAAGACAAAGCACAGTGCCTAGAATGCCATTAATAATCTTATACACATGGAATGTCTCCTTTTTAATGAATTCCTTATTAGTATTCTTTGCATAATTATGTATTTGCTCAATATATTTCTTTTTATTATTTGTTGTACCATTTTTACCATGAAATATCAGTTCCCAGTGTATTTATAGAAGAATAGTCTTTGATGCAGTATTAATTTACTATATGCATGTTCAGTGAACATCACCCCTGACTGATCTTCTCATCCTGAATTGTTTAATTTAATTTCTCTTCTTGTTTGTTTTGTTTTTATCATTTCAGTTGTAACTGGAGTTGCCCAATCTATGTCTTCTTCTTACTTAGGCAAGTGGATCATGGTTTATCATTTTGCCCTTTAGCTTAGCTTTCCAACCTGAGTAGACCAAGTAGACGATCTTTTGTGCCGCTCACAACTCGATTGCGCTGGTCAGGCAAGGAGTCAGTCACTCAGCGACTCTGGTGGGGGCGCGAGTCTTGGTGCGGCAGCCAGACCTGCACTACCACTGGTCCATCACTGCAGCACTCACCACAAGACTGTGTGTGTGTGTGTGTGTGTGTGTGTGTGTGTGTGTGTGTGTGTGTGTGCACGCTCGTGCGTGTGTGCATGTTAGATGTGCCACCTAAGATTCACGTCCTCACCAGAATTTGCTTGGGAGTCATTCCTTTGAGGCTTGCCTGGCTTAACATGCAGTACTGGTGGCCCTTCCCTGTGAGGCTTGGTCCTGGTGCCCTGAATAGTAGTGGGCGGGACAATAGACAGTATGGTGACTGGGCAGGACAGCAGTAGTGTTTGGAAGGAAGGACTGTGGCAGTGTAACAAATAGTCTTAATTAACAGTCTGGAATCTTGTCACACTCGTCTTCACTGTGCTTAGTGTCTTTCCTCAGTCTTGAGTGAGTGAGTGCTAAGGTAGCCAGTAGATACTGTAAGAAAAGGTGAATTTAACCATAATCTTTAGTGCTGATTTTAATGCTTCTAATGCTTCAGTAAATAGTGCTTTTTACTTGCCTCTCACACTACCCTGCTTCAAGTTACCATTACTACTACTTACACTACTACTATTACTATTACTACTACTAGTATTACTACTGTTACTTGGGTTAGACAGACAGGAGACCTGCAGGTTACAGTATGTTAAAGCATGTAGGTTTAGCTAACAACATTGAGAAGTGTTTTAGATCAAGTTCTCAATATTTTACTGCATACTATACTTTTGCATTCCTCCTGTTGTTGTATTAGGTTAATGTGGTTCATGTCCAAGTGACAAGGGTCACTCAGCTTCATGTAACACAGTAGCTCCTCAGGTCCCAGCACACCTAATCTTGAGTTTAAATCCTGGAATACACTTCAGATTTCTCCAGGACATCTGCCTATTCTTAGTGACTGGGAAGGGAGAGAGAAGGTTATTTAGCTTGATATAAATGACACTAGCTTTCTTAAGTAGGAATGCCAAAAACAAGGAGATTAATAGTAAAAGACAGGCAAGAAGGGTGAAGTATCAGATAAAACTCAAAACAAGGACATTAAAAATATAAAACGGGCTAAGATTGTGAAATATCAGGTTAAACAAACAAGAAAATTTATAGTAAAACAGAGGCAAGTAGGATGAAGTATTGTCTATAATAGAAGCAAGAAAACTAAAACTAAAACACAGGCATGTAGTGGATTATTAAGGGCATATAGAACAAAGTAGCTTAAGACCAGAAACATTTGCTCAGACTGCTTCAAGAGGCTGTGAAAGATCGTCTACTGTGTGTCTGTCTGGTGTGCCAAGAGTAGGTCACTGATAGAGAGAACAAGACAGTGTTTGAGTGCATAGACCAGTGCTGTAGATTAGTGTGGCAAGGAAAGCACTGAGTAATATGCTTAGATGAGTATTGTAGACTGACATAGTAAAAAAAAGTGATAAAAGACATTAATTTATGCATTTACAAGTATGGTGTGTTTTGTATGATGCTGAGGTGAATATTATCTCTGAGTATTAATTACTTTATTATGTATTTGAGAGCACTAGAATAGGACAGGAATTCAAGTGCTCATCAGTTAAGTGTATGTGACTTGCCTCAGTCCTATTAGAATACTGTGTGTGTGTGTGTGTGTGTGTGTGTGTGTGAGAGAGAGAGAGAAAGAGTGTGTGTATGTGTGTGTGAGTGAGAGATATTTGACATATAACATTGCCTTTAAGTTTAGGTATGTTTGCGTGTGTGTGTGTGTGTGTGTGTGTGTGTGTGTGTGTGTGTGTGTGTGTGTGTGTGTGAGAGAGTGAGTGAGTGAGTGTGACGTTTTAGTCGTAATAATGCCACCAGGTCAAGGACATCTAACTGACTACTTGTGTTTTGCAGTGTTTTCTACTGAGCACTGTTGGCCTCCCTCAGGATGGGGACAGCGAAGGGGACAGTGGCTTTGTGACACCAGACAGCACCACCAAGGAGAAGGTGTCCCGTTTTGTAGAGGGAGAGGACGTGCTTTCTCATGGCAAAGATGGACTCTTCTATCTTGGGGTTATAGTAGTGGTGAGTTGCTAACCTAACCCGGGTGTGCTGCAAGCCTTGCTGTTGATGTACATAGCCACCTGTGCTATGCCTAAGTTCATGTCTCTCTCCACCAGAAGCTCGTGGGGCTAAAGTGTGTGTGTGTATTTACCTAGTTGTATTGTACAGGGTTTGAGCGGGGCTCATAGTGTCCTGTCTTCATATCTCCATTTATCTAATTTTTGTGCGTGTGTGTATGTCAGATGCTTTGTTTGGGCTCTGTTGTATGGGATTGCTAGCCTAGTGTATAGATAAAGCTCTGCTACTATTTCTTTTCATGAGGGGTTGTCATGGCTAATTGTGTGTGTGTGTGTGTGTGTGTGTGTGTGTGTGTGTGTGTGTGCTATCTCAAGAAATTGCTAGCTGGGTGTGTAGACAGAGTTACTGAGGCTAAACAAAGGTATAGATTGTTTTTTGGGGGGTTGTAGTTCTGTGGGAATGGTTATTAAGTTGTGTGGAGTTGTACATATTAATGGCGTAAGTATAGATTTAGGTGTTCGGGTCGTCATGTGCCTTGTAGGCTTAACTTCCATCAGGGTGTTATCTGTTGTGCTGTGGGAGTGTGTGGTGTGGTTTACTTACTTACTTGTTACTTGGGGTGTTTGTTCAAGGCTCCGCTCCACTGCGAGGCAGCGCTCAGCAGAGCCTCCCTCAAAAGCAACTAGCATCTATAATTGTCTTTGATTTCCATGCCGTTAAAATCATAAACTTCCTTGAACAAATATGTTTTCAATTTCTTTTTGAAGATATCGATCCTGGCACAACCTTTGATATCACTCAGCAGTTTATTGTAAATCCTTGGTGCGCATCTTGCAAATGCTCGACATCCCATGTCAAGGTTATATCTTGGCTCATGTAGTCTGTATGGGTCTGCATCGTGTCTCAGCTCCATCGTAGTGTCATGGTGGAATGTTTCCAGTAAGTTCCTCAAGTACTCAGGTTTTCCAGACTGTAATGCCTGATGAGTCATAACACTAATCTTGTACTCAATTCGTGCTTTAATTGGCAGCCAATGCAGATCTATCAATACAGGTGTTATCCTCTCACGAGGAGAGATGCCTGTAATCAGTCTGGCAGGTCTGTTCATGACAAGCTGTAAGTCTTTTAAGAGATATTTAGGCAGTCCATAATACAGAGAATTGCAGTAATCCAATTTGCTTATCACATGATTATGAACCAGCATCTTCGTAGTTTTCTCATCCAAGTATTTTCTGACAAAACCTATATTTTTCAGATGGTATCTTGTCGTCTTAACCACCTGCCGTATTTGATCTTTCATAGATAAATGACAATCCAATAATACTTCCAGATCCTTCACTGTATCACGAACACCCAAACTGTTGCCATCAATACATAATGTGGACATATCAATCCTCTTTAAGTCCTTATTCTTACCCACTATCAAGCATTCAGTCTTGTTTTGATTAAGTTTCAACTGCTTGTATTCCATCCATCTACCAACATCATCCATAAGTTTTATCTTTCCTTCAACATTATCTACATTGTTCAAGGTCATGTGAACACTGAACAGACACACACATGTAGGGATGCCCAGCCAACACACCAATGATGGCTCTGTTTTTGTAGGTGGACAGTGAGAATGAGAGGTGTTTGGTGCAGTTTGAAGACAGCACGGCTCACTGGTCCCTGTACAAAGACCTAACCAAGCTGAAGCTGCCCGAGTCGGATGACCTGTGTGTTATCTGCAAGTCTTCCAAAAGCTGGGAAACCAACGAGATTGTACTATGTCACATCTGTGAGCAAGGCTACCACCAGGACTGTCTCCAGGTGAGCAGCCTCCCAGATGACACAGCTACAGGTGCAATGAGACAGGTAAAGTGGATGCTGGAATACACTGTCACAGCATTTTAATCATATGTCACTTTGGGAAGGAGAAACAGAGAGAGAGAGAGAGGCAGTGATTTTGTAAGAGAGGAGTACAGTGTGTGTGTTGCCAGGAGTGTAGTGAGGTGAGAGCACAGCCTGAGTGTTGAAGCATGTGAGGTAGAGTGTGTTCTGGTTAACAAACAGTAGAGTGTTGGGAGCACTGCCACCAAGGATGGACTAGGAACTGTGGTGTGTACAGCCCGAATGATGATGAAGCAGGTTTGTGAGAGACTGAATGATGAAGGAACAGTGATGTGGTGAGGCTGGTGTTGTGGTGTTGTGTTGATGGTGCCTCTCAGTGAAGTGGTGTGTGGCAAGTGTTTAGTGAGTGATGAAGGAGCAGTGATGTGGTGAGGCTGGTGTAGCAGTGGTGTTGATGGTGCCTGTGTGTTTCAGCCGAGGATAGGCCAGGAGTTCTGTGAGCCGGACAGCCAGTGGGAGTGTCCTCAGTGTGCTGGACACTCCGCCATGGAGAAAGAAGAACGCAAAAAGTCACGGGAGAATTCTCCAAGGAAACAACGGCCGCGTCCTCAGCCACAGAACCAGACGGAAGAGAACAACAAGCTAGTCCTGCCTTACGAGGTGTGTGCTTATGTTGTGTTGCAGTGTTTCTGTGTGCTACTGGGTGTAACCTCATAAGAACATAAGGAAAACTGCTACAAGGCATCAGTCTTTTGTATAGAACATGGTCACTTATTTCACCCATTATTCCTTTCTGTAAATATGTCTAATCTTTTAAAGCTCCAGAATGGTTCACTACGGTACTAATATTCTTTTTCATAAGAAACGTAATGGAAGGTGCAGGTATCTATCAGACCCACATGTGGCAGTTCCTGTACAAAAAGCCCACATGGTATAAAAAATGAAAAAAAATGTATATTTCCTCCTGTCGTTCCCTTCTGACTCAACAAGATTACTGAAGCTTCTATTCACTACCAGTCAAAGGACACATCTTCCCATCATTTTGAACCTTCACTTAAAAACTTCACAAGTCATCTCCTTCCATAAAATGTCTTGTCTTAAAAATTCCCTATTGACTCACCATTAACAACTAGTTATCTGAGTCTCTTCCATTCATCACCATCATGACAGCACATCCTGCCACCTTTTCAACTCTCACTTCACCACACTTTATTGGTAACAGTAGCACTTTCCTTCAGATCAACACCTTAACCTGGGACCAAGGGCACAAGAGCAACAGGCAACAGACGTACTGCTACTGTGGTGGGCCTGGCGAGTGGTACAACCGCATGCTGCAGTGCCAGAGGTGTAAGCAGTGGTTTCATGAGGCCTGTGTGGATTGCCTGCACCACCCACTCCTCTACGGTGACCGGTAAGGCTGCGCTGGTGCTGGCTTGGCAAATGCTGTGGTGTTAGGGTGTTATTGTGTTTTAGGTGAGTACATTTTATAACAGAGGCTTCACGAAAAAGATAAGTTTCAAGTCACTTTAAGTTTTATTTGTGTGTGTGTGTGTGTGTTGGTGACTTCCATATTATTAGAAAATATTTGGATTTGTGCTTGTGAAGTTGTGAATGTTCCATCTCAACTTTTTCACTGCTACATGCTAGAAAGATGAGATTAGAGAATAGATTTTGCAATGCTTAGTCAGTTAATATTTGGAGGTGGCTGCTGAATAAGAAATAATGTGTAAGTGATTAATAATTGCAGAAAATACACCAGAAAGCAAAGGAACAATTAAAAGATGTTTGTGTTTGTGTTCTTGTTGATGTTTGTGTTCTTGTTGATGTCTGATGGCATCACTCAGAATCTGTCCTCTGCCGCAGGTTTTATGTGTTTGTGTGTGCGCTTTGCAACGAGGGAACGGAATTCCTGCACCGACTGGATGTGAAGTGGGTGGATGTGGTGCATCTGTCCATCTTTAACCTGACACTGCAGGACTCCAAGACTTACTTTGAGTATGAGGACACCATCACCCAGTGGATCAATGACAACTGGGACCAGATGCAGGCGCCGCTCGGGGTGAGTGGGGCTGAGAGATGTTGCGTGGCCAGGCTGGACCGCACCAGGTGTTGGGAGGCTGTGAGCTGCATCTAGGGGGTGGTGTGGTGGTCCTAGGCTGTAAGTTGGTGTTAGAAGGCTGACCAAGAGTTTCAGTACAGCAGACTAAAATAATCCTGTACTTTATTAGGATTTATAGGGAGACTGACTGATTGTAAAGGGTTTGGTGATGGTTTTAAGCTGTAAGTTCATGATAGGAAGCTAGGCAAGAGTTAGTTTTAGTACAGTGGGTTAAAATAACCCTGTTTTACATTTTTAGAATGATTTACAAGAGAAGCTCCATTACAAGATAGGACAAGCCTGTCTTCAGAAGCCTGTGTTGGTCATAGATGGTTAGTCGCTGTTAGAAAGCTTAGTATAGCAATGTAAAATAACCCTATACTTTATTTTCACAAGGACTAACAAAGGTTTTCAAACAGTAGTAGCATTTTTGAGGTCCTAACTACACCACTATGCCAATTAACAGAGAAAGACTTGGGCAGTGTTGTGTGGGGTGATAAAGGGCGTGTCTTGGCTCATCATTGTGTAGGAGAGACAAGTGTGGGCAGGCATACAGGTGTGAAGGGAGAGATGTAGTTAAGGTGTAGTAGGAGGACGAGACACACCAATGCAGGAAGGTAAACAGTCGTCCTCACATTTCAGCTGCAAAAAGTAGGAGTCAGTGAACGGAAACATGAGGTGCTGAGAGTCCTGGAGGGGAACAGACCAAGGTAAGTCTTTGCAACCCTTACTTACTCATTGCATCTCCTTTGTACTACACATTTGACTCACCCATTGTGCTTCATAATGCCAGGAATCCATTACAGGGTTACAAAATGATTATAATCCATGTTCCTTGGTTAGGTGATACTGGGAATTCATTGTAAGACTGTAATGAGATTGTGTTTTATCTTCCTTGATGTAATGCTGGGAATTTATTGCAAGACTAAGATGGTTTTATGCTCTCTAATGGTACTGTTATGTTGCCAAAATTATGAATAAGATAGTAAAGAAAGATGGGCCATCTACTGATAATAGTGCTAGTAAAATAATTATTGTTGTCTCATTGTGATAGTAGAGAAAACTACAGTATGTATTTCATGAACATAGATAAAATAATGAAGAGTTTATGGTCAGTATAGAATTAGTTGTGGAGTGAGTTTAGGAATTCATTTACATCTACAATCACAAGAAACAAGT
>NC_059288.1:5426816-5439316 GCF_017591435.1 Portunus trituberculatus
CTTTTCTCCTCTCCTCTTTTCAACACCCATTTATCTCCCTCCAACCCTCCTTTTTCTCTGGGTAATTTTTTGGTATACATCTGCTGTCCTTTCTTCCAGAGTGTGATAATCCCTCTGTCCATCGCTCCACTGTACTTGCTTCCCTCTGTCCTTCTCTCCAGTGTGCCCCAGGCCCTCCATCCCCCATGTGCCTCCCTCCTAGCCTCCTCTCTCCTCCGCAGGGGAACAACATGCATTCCGTCACCAAGTCTGGGCTGGACGTCACCACCCCGACCTGCCTCACTCCCGGGGACACCAGCGGGGACGAGACCTCCTCCCATGGCACGCTGGACTCTTTCATTCCGCCGCCCTCCAACTTTGAGGGTCAGAACAACCCATTCCTGAACCTGGACTCGTTGAGCTACGGCATGCCGGTGGTGCGTCCACTCAAGCGAAAGCTGAACGAGAGCGACATCCGCATCGGCAAGAACGGCGAGGTGAAGCGGCGGAAAGTGAGGAAGAAGGGTGAGAAGGGCAAGCTGGTGTCCCTCCTGCACCACCACCACCACAACGCCTCCGCCGGCCTCAATGGTGCCAACGGCATCCGGCTCAACGGCGCACACAGCATCAAGAACTGTGTGGACTATGCCCTGAATGGTCGCCTCTCCTCCACCGCCAAGGACGCTTGCAGCGAGGCCGGCGAGGAGCCCAAGGTGGCCGAGTCTGGCTTCTCCCTCAGCGACCTCAAGTCCACGGTGAACAACTACTTTGGAGCGGCCAACCGCATCGCCAGTGGGGAGAAATTCCACGTGATAGCTCGGCGGATCAGCTTCGAAGAGAAAGTTCAGTACCTCATAGAGTGGGACTGTCCAAGTTCCTCATAATGCAAGTTCCTGCAGACCTCAAGATGGACTGCTGTGCTTGCTGCAGTGCTTGAGGCTTTGCTACGTCCCCTAGCCCCATCAGAGCCCCATCACCCCCTCAAGTCAGTGCTGAGTCAGGAAGGTGGGTCCCTCAGTTGCTCAGTCACTACAGTCACTCAGTCAGTCAGCCTTGAAAAGTGATTAGTGTGTTTTAAGGCATCAACCAACCCCCCAAACACTCCCCACCTCCCACACCCCACACCCCCATCAGCCACATTAAGACTGTGTTCATTGCACACTGCCAGAGTGAGTGACTTGAATGCTGCCAAGTTTGTGTCCACGACCACGGCCTCAACTTAAGTTTGTGATATGGTTGCTTAGGGAGAGACGGCCAGGAAAATATATCCGTGGGGAACACCATCATAGAACACAGACTCATTATACAAAAAAAAGTAAAAAAAAAAAGAAATGCAAGAACAACTCCATAATAACATGAAATCAATTCGGACAGGGGAAAGAAGCGGTCCGAAAGATGGATTTAAGGAAGGAAGGATCGGCCCAAAGCAACCACGTGAAACAAGTTATTATGCTATTGTTTAGTCATGTATATAAGTCGCGTTTGTTTTATGTTTATATTTATCCGGAGACTCGGACGCCAGGCGAGTATTTGTGCATGTGAGTGAAGAATGAGACGAGACAGACGACTCACGAGGTGCTGAGCGTCTGGGAAGGACATGAGGAAGCAGTGATGTGTCTTATGTTCTGTTTCCCCGACACACACACACACACACACACACACACACACACACACACACACACACACACACACACATATACACACATACACACCAATTCCTGTTTTTTAATGTGTACTCATTTGGTTTGGGACTTCTGTGAGACATGATTTGCGTTTTCCGTGGCACGGGAAGCCGAGAGCAGTGCGGTGTGTGGTGTCACGTGTTGGCGTGTGTTTGTATAACTTGTTTTGTTGCCAAAGAATGCTGACAGTCTGTGAGGCCGGCGGGAGGGAGAGACGACCAACTAATCTATGATCTCTTGGTTTGTCACTTTCTACGGTTTTGTATTATAGCGGTGATGTGTTGTATTTTGTATTCCACTTTTTTTGTACGCGGTGTGATAGTCCTTTTTTTATATTTATTTTTTTTTGTACTGTTAGGTTTTATTACTGGTGTTTTAGTTTTCTGCTGGTGCGCTGAGGGAAGGAAGCACCGCCACTTTCTCCGCCTCCCGCTGGCCTCAAGTATTATCACTGCCATAATTTCCACCATGCTCAACTCCTTAAGATATGTCAAGTGTTGCAGCATGATGACATTCCACAAGTCCTAAAAGAAGCAAGAAGAGATGGAGGGAAACTTTTTATTGAAGGCGTTGTTGTACCGTTACTACTACTACTGCCATTAACCATTTAGTGTCTGTCTGTCTGTGTGTGTGTACTGCCGCCCTCAGGAGCCATGCCAGGTCACACACAATAATTCGGGTAAACTTTAGTGCCAGACACATTTCCTATTACAAGTTCAGATTATCAGTGTTTTTGCTACAGAAATTTTTGGATCTTGTATAAAGCTTCTGATTCTTTCATATAATTTGTTTTACTTGACTTGTAGATGCAGAAATCACTGGTTTATGTGTACCAGGCTGGCAATCCTACACAGGTAACCCAAACAAAGCAACACGCACACACACACACACACACACACACACACACACACACACACACACACACATCCGCGTAGTGTAGTGATTAGCACGCTCAACTCACAATCGAGAGGCCCGGGTTCGAGTCCCGGAAAGCGGTGAGGCAAATGGGCAAGCCTCTTAATGCGTGGCCCCTGTTCACCTAGCAGTAAATTGATACGGGATGTAACTCGAGGGGTTGTGGCCTCGCTTTCCCGGTGTGTGTTGTGTGTGATGTGGTCTCAGTCCTACCCGAAGATTAGTCTATGAGCTCTAAGCTCGCTCCGTAATGGGGAAGACTGGCTGGGTGACCAGCAGGCGACTGAGGTGAATTACACACACACACACACACACACACACACACACACACACACACACACACACACAGCCCTGTCAGCCCTACTCATTTCAGTGACAAGATTACCAAGAGTTTGTATCAATTTTTACTTCACAAAATTATCTGTTCATTAGCCATTATAACCATTTCTATCTGGTACATTTTAGTTCATTAATTATATATATCAAATCCTTATTCAACTTCACAAGATCAAGAGTCTAGTAGTTTTTTTATCTGGTAAAGCTCAATTCATTATATATATACTAAACCTTTACTGATATCACAAGAGCTAGAGTCCGAGGCATGACTTCTGGGAGCAAAGGTACAATGACTATATCTAATTTTCCTCTCTCCTCTCTGTATACCTAATGATGACAGTACAAAGCGTTATCATTCATGAATCTTCCGTATCCTGTACAGGCCATGAATGTGCGTTACCTTGTGTTGGTGGGAAGTGTACTAGGTGTAGCTACGGTCAGGGGTGTACTAGGGTGTGTACAGTATTGACAAGGAACGGTCAGGAAGTTTGTTTATCTCTGTCTGTTTCAATGCTGTTTTCTTTTTTTTTATTTATTTTTTATTTTTTTTTTATTTTTTATTCGTTCATTAGATTTCAGTTACTGCAGTTGTCACTTTTTCATTTTTGGTTTTTGATTTTCTGAATTATTTATCTATATTTTCTTTACATTTTCTTTTCATTATCACATGTTTATAACGAGTGAGATATTTCAGAGATTGCTTCAGTAATAACTAGAATTTACTTTTTTTTTCTCTTTTTATGAAGCTTGTCACTTTCCAGTCACCACTTTATATCAATAGTTTGACATTATTATTATTATTATTTATTTATTTATTTATTTATTTATTTATTTTAATATTTTTAAAATTAATTAATTAATTATTTTTTTTTCCTAGATCTGTTGTCTCCTTCATGCACACTTGAATGGTCAGTTACAGTTTGTTCTCGTATTTTTTCGTTCTCAGCCTGGAATGTATCATACTTCAATATTCCAACACGTAGCAGCAGCAAACAGTGTATGTATTATATTATTACGTTGTGTTTTTACCGTTGGCAGCAAGTCGTCTCCGAACCTCGACTTCCGATGAGAAACTTGTCTTGGAGAATATTAACTTGATGCCTCAATTTCTGTCTGAGTGTGGTACAGTTGCCTCAAAGTACTGACGTCTTGTGAAGGGTGAGGGTGAGAGTGCATTAGGTATCAGTATGAGATGCCTATTTTTGTGTCATGTCCCTTATTCTTGACTTCTGTAGATTAATATAAAGCAGTCCACTAGCCTATGTGTTAATTTATATTCAATTTATAGGCATGGATTTTTATTTTCTGTCGGAGGTCAATGTAAAAGTATTTGTCATTTTCTGTTCCATTTAGGCTTAGAATTAATGTTTCTTGCAGGAGTTCATAGTTTAAAACAATTCACAATTTCTGTTCAGTTTACAGAGAAGGATTTGATGTGTCTTATTCCTTCAGGGCCTTGTAATGTAAAGCAGATCATTTGTGCATAAGCTTCCATCGATGGCTTAAAATTCTCAGGCCCTTGACGTCAGTACTTTAAGTGGCCGTACAAAGTGTAATTATTATGTTACAATGTCATGATTTCGCTTTATGGTCGGTTGAGTGGATCCTTCTCTCTCTCTCTCTGTGTTTCTCTCTTTTCATTTGCTCATTACACTACTGCCAGGAAGAGCTCCTTGGAACACTGCCATTTTTTATGTCTCATTGCCTCCCCTTCTACGACTCCAATATTCCCGGGAACAGGGTTTAAAACTGAGAATGTGTCAGTGGTAGTGCTGGTCTCCTTGCTGATGGCACAGTTAGTTTACCTACATCACAGGGACACACCACCTCATTGCTCGTGTATGTGTGAGTGTATACGCTTTGGAATATCATTGTAAATACCTGCATGTCCTGTGTGAATCTGCAGTGTATGTATTGTTTTGCAGCTTCACCCAGTGTTTAATAGATTCAGTGGAAGTTATTGGGTTTTTTATTAAGAGTGTTTGTATAATTCCAGTGGTACTTAAACCATGATTCTACATCTGTAGGGAAAACACTCTTGGGAATCTGACTTGTAATGTTTGTGGCCTTTGAAAATAGTCTTTGTGAGAGAAGAGAATAGAAGTCCAAGGTTATACAGTCAAGAAAACACCATTGTCTGTCCCTAAAGATGTGAAGAGAACCTGTGTGTTGGTTTGGTGCTTGCTCCCTGACACATTCTCACATTTGTTTTGTAGTCTAGTCATATTATTTAACAGTCATCATGGGCAGGAGACAAGGAGTTACCCACCTACGTGCGTGCGTATCTGTTCTGTCGCGTGGTATTTCGTGTCTCTTTCGTAAATCCCGCACCATTGACTTTTTGTAAAGTTTTTGTTTTCCTCCATGGTGTAATGTTTGCTTGAATCCCTCTACTACCCGTCTCTGGATGTGTTGGTGTTTGGTACTGTTGTTTATCCTCCGTTCGGTGTCCAACTGGCTATTATTATTATTATCATTATTATATTTTCGTTCGTATACTTGGCGATCCATTAACGTCATTCGGAATCCGTTAGTTTTCCGGCAAGCTGTCTGATCCTTTTCGTTTTTCTCTTGACTTCGGCGGTGTGGAAGCCGCAGCACACAACAGGGCTTGTTATTTTACACAGTTCAAAAGTTTATGAATGAATGGTAGTAGTATTGATTGAAACTCTTCCTTCTTTTTTCCATCACCGAGATTAGTTTGTCAGATTCACTCGTTCGTCGTCGCCTGCGTAAACAAACTGCGTGAGTCATTTCTCTGTATCGGGAAATTGGAAACAACTGTCCTGATTTTTATATTAAAGAGAGAGAAAATGAGGTGACTTTTAAACCACACCTTAGATATGAAATGGGAGAGAATGAAGTGAGAGACAAAAAAAATAAAACCAAGCAATTTGAAAGGAAGTGACAGGCAGTTTGTTTACGAGTGACGGAGTTTGAATGTGAAGTGATCCTTGTGTTTTGAGAGATACTACACTACCTTCGTAAATGTGTCTTGAGTGCTGAGACACGTGCAACTTCACAACTAAAGCTTGTTCAGTTATTGTTCATGAGAGCAGTTTTTTGGAGATTTAATTATCTACAAGTAGGATTTAAATATTTAGTCAGCTGTAATTATACTATGCTTAAGTGCTAAGGTTCATATTCAGGGATTCTGTCCACTTGATCATATGTGAGACACACACACACACACACACACACACACACACACACACACACACACACACACACACACACACATGGAGGTGAAAGAGTATAGTTCTAATGAAAGTAACAAGATTTTTACATTACCAACTGGAGAAACACTCTTGAGAATCCTTGAAATAGTCATGGTGAAGTGATATGGGTTTTGAAAGGTGTTTTTAGCTCAGGCCATGGTAATTAAAAACACACACACACACACACACACACACACACATGTCCTCACAGCATGTCATAATAGTAGTGGTAAGGAGAGAAAAATGAAAAAAAGAAGAAAAAAAAAAATAGAAGAGGCCCTGGTGTGAATGTTACTACAGTGTATCACTGAAGAGAAAATTTGATGAAATTAGAAATTAGAAGCATTATGTCAGTTTCCTGACTCCAAAGTATTTCTGCGTAACCTTCCCTTTCCTCTGTTTGTACTTTGACGGTACTCTGAAATACTTCCGCACTGCACCTCCACTACACTCAATGGCACTTGTTGAAATGATGGGTCTTCTTATGGTCCTAGTGACAGATAAGCAAGATTTCTATTTTATTATCAGAACCTGGCTAATCATCTTTTTGACCTTTGAAAATAGCTGTGAATAGACAGACATGTTTTAAATTTGAGAATGTTTTTATGGTTGTAGTGACAGATTAACAAGATTTCTACATTATTATCAGAGAAAGTCTTAAGAACCCAGGTAATCATCTCTGTGGGTCCTGTGTCCTTTGAAAATAGCCATAGTGAAATGGCACATGTTTTAAAATTCATGTTCTTATGGTTCTAGTAACAAATTAACAAGATTTTTGCATTATTATCAGGAGAAAGTCTTAAGAATGTGGCTAATCATCTCTGAAAAATAGTCTTGGTAAGATGACATGTCTTAAAATTGAGTGTGTTTTAATGTTTTAGTGACAGATGAATAAGATTTTGCCATTATAAACTTGAGAAACAGTCTTAATAATCCAGCTAATCATTTCTGTATCTTTTGAAAATAACTGTAATGAAATGACTTGTTTTAAAAATTGAATGTTTTATGGTTCTAGTGATATCAAGATTTCAACATTATTGTCAGAGTAACAGTCTTAAGAGTCCAGCTAATTATCTCTGTGGCCTTTGAAAATAGTCTTGGTTGGAGAACAGAGTGTTTCAGAATACAGTCCTACCAGTTTGTCCTGACTTGTGTTAAGGTGTGTCTTGTGTCTTGAGGGGTAGGTGCTAGTGGAAATGTCTGTCTGTCTGTCTGTCTGTTTGTCTGTTAACATTCTCTCCTGTGACACTCGACCTTTTTTTTCTTGATCACTTCCGATACTTTATATGATCACTGGCATGTCTTTCAGTTAACATGATTTACTTCAAAACATTACTTCTATCTTTCTTGACATGATTTACTTCCAAGCATTTCTTTAGCACATTATTATTATTATTATTATTATTATTATTATTATTATTTTATTTTTTTTTTTTTTTTTTCCCTGCTTCAACCTTATTTCGTTGTTTTCCTCTTGCATTTCATTACTCAACTTGTGCTTTGCTTCTCTTCCTCCACTATTATACATGAATTTATACATTTTTACTCCTATCCTCTGCATACTAAGTTATCTTTTCATTTCTGACATATACATAGTACTCAACTTTTTTTTTTTTATATATATAATTGATTCATACACACAAACTCATACACAATAGACATAAACAATTAGATTATTTATTTTTTTATTTATTTTATTTATTTATTTTTTTTTTTTTTTTATTTATTTATTTTTTTTTTTATTTATTTTTTTTTTTTTCTTGTCTTCTGTAAACTAAATCATCTTTCATGTTTTGACACATACATAATAATACTTTATAATACTCACACTCTTTTCTCTATCCGCATTCTAAGCCATACAGCTAACCATACAGTTAACCATACTCTGTTCTATTCCTTCCAGTCTATTCATAGCCTCACTCCATTACTCCCCATAACAGTTGAACAAACCACAGTGCTTCAAAACCAGTCCAAACAAACTCAGGGTCCCTCCACAAAGCCCTGTCCACCCCCCACATCCCACACCACAGTCCCGCCAAACCAACACTGTCCTATTACCGTGTTCCACCAAGTGTTTCCTTATTGAAAGACTTCCCTCACCTGTCACTGGCGAGATAGAGGCAAGTACATGTGTGTGTGTAGGGTAAAGCAGGCAGGTTCTCTCTCTCTCTCTCTCTCTCTCTCTCTCTCTCTCTCTCTCTCTCTCTCTCTCTCTCTCTCTCTCTCTCTCTCTCTCTCTCTCTCTCTCTCTCTCTCTCTCTCTCTCTCTCTCTCTCTCAAAAAGGAAAAAAAGTTACTACTACACTAAATATGCATTCCAATGAGAGCCTATTTTGTTTTCTTTTTCTTGTTCATTCTTTACTGTGATGTGTGTTCTGTCATCTCTTGTTGAAAAATGACACATACCATTCTGTTATATTTTGTACCTAGGCAAATTTAGGGGAAGAATAAGTTAGAGATACAAAATTTGCAAGGAATATTGTTTTGGAAAGATGTGAAGTGTATGGGAGGTTGTGAAGTACATGAAGAGTTTGGAAAGCTATAAATTGCATGGAAAGTTGTGAAATACTGGAAAATGTCAAAAAATGCAGTTAAATGCTGGAAAAATGTCTGGCAAGCTGTAGAATGTATAGAAAAAGTCTGAAAAGATATGTGGAATGCTGTAAAATGTTTAGAAAAGTCTGGAAAGCTGTAAAAAGGTGGAAGGATAAGTGAAATGCTGTGAAATGATGGAAGAATGTGTGGAAAGCTGTGAAATGCTTAAAGGATGTCTGGAAAAGCTGTAAAAATGCTGGAAGAATGATTGAATGCAAGAAGGAAGTATTATGACAGAATTACCCAAGCTATTCTGTCAGTCTGCTGTGAAAACTGAATGAGTTAGTGAAGATGAGAGGAAGAGGGAGAGAAGTATTGCCATGGGGTTCACTTGTTTTGTATTGAGAGAAGAGGAAAGTGAAGCCTGCCTTAGTGAAGTGGCGTGAATAAAGCGAGGAGCTGAAATGGATTCTTGTGTTGGTTTTGAGTGTTTGACTTTTTTTTTTTTTTTTTTTTTTTTCCGATAAGCAAGGGAATGAAAAGTAAAGAAAGTGATCGAGGAAATTTGAGGTGAAATGTAACTATTGTACAATTTTTTTCCCAAGATTATTATTATTATTATTATTATTATTATTATTATTATTATTATTATTATTATTTATAGATTATTATTATTATTATTATTATTATTATTATTTTATTATTATTATTATTATTATTATTATTATTATTATTATTATTATTATTATTTATAGATTTTGGTTTATCTCTTGGAAACTGAATCTCTCTCTCTCTCTCTCTCTCTCTCTCTCTCTCTCTCTCTCTCTCTCTCTCTCTCTCTCTCTCTCTCTCTCTCTCTCTCTCTCTCTCGCCTATATTTCATGTTTGCAATTTGGTATCATTCTTTATGTATGTCAAAGTTTAATTTTATCCTCATATCTTTTATAGGAGACGTTTACAAACCATTAACGTTTCTACTTTTTTTTTTTTTTTTTTTTTTTTTTTCGGAAACATGAATTAGCGAGTCACCGCCACGGGGTATTGACATTGATTTTCACACAGGAAAGGAGAGCTGAGGGAGGGAGGCATCGTGTTATGTATGTATGTTTGTATGTATGTATTTATATATGTATGTGTAGGTGACGCGCCTATACACTCGTGATTCTTTATTATTATTATTCATTATTATTATTATTATTATTATTATTATCATTATTATTATTATTATTATTATTATTATTATTATTATTATTATTATTATTTGTGTAGGTATTTGTCCCCATAGTACAAAAACCGCTTCCTGTGCTAAATGGGAACACTGACGGACAGTTTTTCTTTAGATCTGTTACAGAGAGACAAAGGAAAGCATAATGTTAAATTCAGAGACATATTTTTCAAGTTTTAAACAGAAAGAAATGAAGCCAATTGTTATTTCTCAATTTTTATGTCCAAGACAAACACAAAATTGGGTTCCATGTAGTCCAGCAGAAATAAAAAAAAAATGAAAAAAGGTAGTATCTGTTTTCATAGTAAGAGAGTTTTTTTTTTTCAAGCTTCCTCCTCTATTCCTTTCTTCTCTTCCTCTCTCCTTTCTCTCTCAACCTCTCTTCCTCTTGCATCTTCCTTTTAACCTTTCTTCTCATCTTTTTCTGTTCGTCTTTCAAACTCACCGTATACGCACCTCCCTTCTTCCCCATCCTCCTCATCCCTCACCTCCCGCCTCTCGATCGCACTCTCCTCACCCTCCTCTTCCTCCCCCCTTTCTCTCTCTCACCTTATTTTCTCTTAACTTCTTCCTTCACTTGCATCTTCCTTTTAACCTTTCTCTTTTCTTTCAGTTCCTCTTTCAAACTCGCCTCGTATACGCACATCCCCTCTGCCCCTCCCTATCCCTCATCTTCCTCCTCCCTCTTCCTTGTCCTCCTCCCTTGCCTCCCCCCCCACAAACTGACCGCCTCGAGCTATCACGTGACTAGGCCAGC
Source organism: Portunus trituberculatus (assembly GCF_017591435.1). Taxonomy (NCBI): domain Eukaryota; kingdom Metazoa; phylum Arthropoda; class Malacostraca; order Decapoda; family Portunidae; genus Portunus; species Portunus trituberculatus. The sequence goes on from NC_059288.1 coordinate 5,437,464, forward strand.
AACGGTCGTAGTGAAGAGGAGAGGAGAGATGTGATGAGATAAAAGTAGAAACAAGAAGAGACGACAAGAGAAATTAGGTAGATTGGTAGATTGCTTTGGTATATAAACAGCCAAGAGGTCATAAGAGGATGAGGAGGAGGAAGAGGAGTGGGACGATAGCGATTGGTGAAATTTTACGCAATGATCCAAGCATTTCCTGCATCGCGTATGAAATGGAATGGAATGAAACGGTGAATGAGAAGACGTAGAAAGGAAGGAATAACGAAAGAGACATGACAAAACACAGAACAGGAGAAAGAACGTGAAAGAATATACAAAGACACTACCAGAAGAAAAGAGGAGGAGGAAAGAAAAAGATAACAAGTGGTAACATTACTTACAACACATCCTTTTCATTTCTTAAATACGTTACAAACAAAACGGAAAAAAACAACAACTCTAGGAAAACCCTGAAACTGTAACCCGCACGTAGACACACACACACGTACACACACGAGTTTATTGTTAGAAAGAAGCTAGGAAAGAGATATTGCAGGGGAAAAAACATGAACTGGTCACACACAAGAGGGACGCGGTAACTCCCCAAGCCTCACAAGAAGCGTATAAGACCTAACGCCAACTGCTTCTCCTCCTCCTCCTCCTCCTCTTATCCTAGTATCCTACAGGCCTTACTGAACCTCCTACTATCTTTATCCATCCATCCTAACCCTTTTCGTCCATCCTAACAGTGTGTGTGGAGAAGCAAGAGTGAAGTGAAAGTCCCCGTGAAATAGTGCTAGCTTGGACATTTAAAAGGCCCGCTGTCATCATCTCAATACCCAGGTGAGTTATCAGGTATTGTTATTTGGCTTGATTTTGCTTGCTTGCTTCTTGTCTTGCCGCTAATCTCTCTCTCTCTCTCTCTCTCTCTCTCTCTGCATGCGTTATCTGCGTTTTATATATATTTTAAACGTATCTTTTTAGCTTCTCTTTCATTATTGTCATTGAATATAAGCGTTGATTCAGTTTTGGTGGTCAGTCACGAAACAAAATAGTGGTATATTGTAATCACGTCTTTGAAATTATGTTGTTGGTGTTTCTTTTTGCATCGTGAAGGCCGGGAGACAATCCGTCATTCATTCCGTCAGGAATCATGGCAAAAGTATATAGTCATGCTTTTATGTAAAATATTTTGTGGTATCTTTTCTGTCAGTCATCTATCATTCATTCAGTCAGTCATGTGGAAATGTTATGTGAAGGATGAAAACTAGAGGCAAGAAATGTTTAAATGTTTGCAGTGTGTGTGTGTGTGTGTGTGTGTGTGTGTGTGTGTGTGTAATTCACCTCGGTCGTCTGCTGGTCACCCAGCCAGTCTTTCCCATTACGGAGCGAGCTCAGAGCTCATAGACCGATCTTCGGGTAGGACTGAGACCACATCAACACACAACACACACCGGGAAAGCGAGGCCACAACCCCTCGAGTTACATCCCGTACCTATTTACTGCTAGGTGAACATCCACTACAACCTATTAAACTCATTGAAATAACAAAAAATCCTTAAAGAAATAATAACTTCCACCATGCCCTAACAAACACACTAAAACCACGAAAAACACTTAAAAAACCTCAACAACTCCCACCACAATCCAATAAACACGCTAAAACCACCCCAAAACCACGCAAAACTCCAATAACTTCCACTGCAGCATGTTAAACTCTCAACAGAACCACGGAAACACCCTTATAAACCCCACTAATTCCCACCACAACCCAATAAACGCTAAAATCACCCAAAACCTCAATAACTTCCATTGCAGCGTCTTAAACTCTCAACAGAACCACGAAAACACCTTTATAAACCCCAACAACTTCG
>NC_059288.1:5446816-5514316 GCF_017591435.1 Portunus trituberculatus
TCTAAATTGACAATTGTTTATCAAGGTGTTTTTAAAGGTTCTAGAGGCAGACTGACAATATTTCTACACTTCACACTCATATTCTCAAACACTTTTCCTCTTCACCTCCACTGTTTCAAAAGGTTTTATCTAGATTGACAAGTGTTTATTAAGGTGTTTTAAAGGTTCTAGAGGGAGACTGACAATATATCCACATTATTAATTACATAAGCACTCTTGAAAACCCTGCTAATCATCTCTGTGGTCTTGGAAAACAGTTGTGGTGAGAGAGCAAAGTGTTTTTAAATATGGATCTAAGATTAACGACTTCAATTAACTTTTTATTTTTACTGTGGGCCATTTTTTTTTTTTTTTTTTTACTTCTTTCGTTGCCCTCGACCAGCTTTCGCCTCATACACAGAAAAAAAAAAAAAAAACGTGCGAAAATCGGTAATGAAAAGGGGCTATCCATGAAACCCAAGCCGTGTATTGAGACTGGCGGAATGGTGACGTCAATGAAGGTTATCACTACGTCTATACACCAAGTCTGTACTAATCAGTCTTGCAAGCTACGTATTCAATCAGTCTTGCAACGCTCATGTTCATAAACGCCTTTCTCTCTCACTACGACAATTTTGCAAGGCCACAGAGACAACTAGGCGGGTTTTCAAGACAGCTTTTTCCTTTTAATAAACTAGAAATCCTACTAATCTATCACCAGAACTATCAAAATACCCTAAAAAACACGGAATATCTTCAACTGGATCTTTGGGAAGCAGTGATGGTGAGGGAGCAAAGCGTTTCAGAATACAGGACCAATTGGTGCCATAAGACTACTCTGGTGCCACGGTTGACCCACGCACACCTCCCCGTTGAGACATTATCCCCTTCAGTACTGGGACACATTTTCACCATGAGTTTTGGGTATGATTGAATGATTTTATATACATTAGGAAAGGTCTATGAAAGGTCAGAAGATTAAGGGTCAGAGTTCTCACTATCCTAATTACCACATAAGAAATTTCTAAAGCTGTGTGAAAACGCCAAATAGTAACCTGAATTAATATGAAAACGTGTCATGGCACTGAAGGGGTTAACTGAGAAAGCCCCAGGGGACATCTCCATTCACATAACACTCAGCATCTCGGCAAGGAAACACAAGGGGCAACTGACCACTTCTTTTCCCATTCTCCCCCTTCCCTCTCCCTCTGTCCCACAACACAGCGACGGATTAAGGGTTGAGTGACGTCGGGTTGGAAGAAGTTAATTCGAGTGGCTGACCTTACAGTGGGAGTAAGATCCTACGAAGAAGGTTAGGTTAGGTTATAAGGTCACAATGTTGGTGTTTCAGATAGGTGCCCAAAATACCTTCTTTAGCCTGTGAAGTCCCGTAAATAGGAGTGGGTGACGTGGAGGTAGTTCACGCCACACCCACACCCACACATCAGGTACTGCAATCCTCCCCGCCACCTTCACTCACCTGGGAATCACGGAAGGTGCTACAGTGACCTGATTGCACCTGGTTCCGCACCTGGTGAAGGGAAACACACTCATCATCACCACTATACCTCTCTCCATCCTCGCCAGTTCCTCACTACCTTCCGTCCTGCCGCCTCTTAACCGCATCACTAACATGGGTGAACTATACTGACCACCACCAACCTAACACTCAGGCCTCCACCATCACTACCACCACTACCATCATCACCACCACCACCGTTGCTTTTTTTTCCTTGTTACTCTCTGTCCTACAACCACCACCACCAACACCACTACCACCACTACCACCATCACCACCAGGTTCACCCCTACTACTACCATCACCACCACCAGTTACTTTTCTTTTCCTTGTTACTCTCTGTCCTACAACCGCCACCACCACCACCACCACCACCGTCAAGACCACAAAGAGGAGAGATGTGTTTTGACTCTAATGACATGAATTCAACTCCTTTCAGTACTGGGTCGCATTTTTACCTTGAGTTTTGGGTGTGATTAGACGATTTTATTGACATTAGCAAGGGTCTACGAAGGTCAGAAGATTAATGACCAGAGTCTTCACTATTCTAATCTCTACACAAGTTTCTGAAGCTGTATAAAATTTCTTGGAAGCAGAATAAATATGAAAACACGTCCTGGTACTGAAGGGGTTAAGAGGAAGGAGGTTTCAAGACATTTACCCCTTTCTCTTGGCCAACTCTCTCTGATCTGTAAGGGGACTGGTAGCTAAGTGGGTCTTTTTTATGTTGCCCTTGACCAGATATTCTCTCTTAGAAAAAAAAAAAGAAAAGAGAAAGAAAAAGAAAAACACGCCCGAAATGACTGCATCGGCCCGGGGTGGCGCGATGTAATGTCACGTGGTGGTGTGGATGACAGCATTCGCCACACCACCACACCACCACACTCGTAAACCGTACACCACTCCAACAATGCCCCAAACTCATATTTTTCCTCTTCATTTTCTTTTTTTTCTATTTTTTCTCGTTACGTTTGATGGTTTGGTTGTTCTGATATGTTTTTTTTCCTTTATTTTTTCTTTTCTTCTTTTTTTTATTTTCCACACTCACGTTACCAGCACCTGTTTGTGGATGGTGGCACGAGGCGAGGCGAGGCTGTTACCGATCTGAGCCGCCACCAAGCAACATGTAGAAGGAACCACTTTAAGCTCCTCAGTACTGAATGGACCTTTTTATCTATTTTTTAATTTTATAACCATTAACCGTCATACTTTTGGATAATTCTTTACTTATATTTTTTTTAGAGACCGCTATTCCAGTGGGCCCTTCTTTTTATTCATTTTCTTCGTTACATAATAAAAAAAAACATTAACCCTTCAGTACCAGGACGCGTTTTCCTATTCATTCTGCTTACTACTTGATTTTATACAGCTTCAGAAACTACTATAGGGATTAAAATAGTGAAGACTCTGGCCATTAATCTTCTGACCCCCATAGACCCTTCCTAATGTAAGTAAAATCGTCTAATCACACAAGAAATACATGACAGAAATGCGTTCCAGTACTGAAGGGGGGTTAAGATTGACCACATAAACGTTCAGAGACTTTTAGCTCATGAAGGTGTAATAGTGTGTGTCAGTATTAACCGTTGTGAAGTAGATGGTGGAGATTCTGATCCTGATATTCTGATCCTGATTCTCTCCTGCCTGGCAAAAGTGTGCGGTGAAAGACTGCGTTGTGTGTGTACTTGTGTTACCGCTGGTCTTTCACTCTGCGGGGAACGCTCGCCATCTTTCACGTTGTTGCTGTTGTTGTTATTATTATTATTATTATTATTATTATTATTATTATTATTATTGGTAGTAGTACTTGTTTGTTGTTGTTGTTGTTGTTGTGGTGGTGGTGGTGGTGGTGGTGGTGGTGGTGATAGTGGTAGTTGTTGTTAGTAGTGGTGGTGGTAATGATGATGGTGGTGGTGGTGGTGGTGATGTAGTAATAACCCCACATCCACGAGGTGTGGCTCGTGGATGGGGTGTTAAGGGAGAGGCGGGTAAGGTCCTGTCCGTCACTGCCTCGTCTGTCATACCACTCCTCTGTCTGTCACACCACTCCTCTGTCTGTCTGTCTGTCTGTCACACCACTCCCCTGTCTGTCTGTCTGTCTGTCTGTCACACCATTCCTCTGTCTGTCTGTCTGTCTGTCACACCATTCCTCTGTCTATCTGTCTGTCTGTCACACCACTCTTCTGTCTGTCTGTCTGTCTGTCACGTGAGTTGCTCACTGATGCACCATGACTCTGCCTTCATAATGGTGACACACACTATGGACTTTTAATTTCCGTTTGAATTGCAATGGTTTAGGTGTAGTACAATGTTGTGCGGCACATACCACGACACTTGCTAACGCTGCTTCTCGGCGTGGTGAAGGTCATGTCGCTCGGTCAGGTCAAGGGGAGGTAGGGGTCAGGTCACTTCCTCAGGTCACTGGCTACAATGAAAGCTGCCTCCCCCTGCACTTGCCACAGCCACTCGTCTCTTTCACAGTTACGAGAAAGAACTTGTCTGCCACCAAAGAATATATATTTCCTAGAAGAAAAAGACTTGTCTAGAGGCTTAAGGCGACGGCGCGGGGCAGGGCAAGGCAGCGGAAAGCCGAACCACCATGGAGGCCGCCCTAAACACTCGTGCAAAGTAGTAGTTGTAACTGCATTAGTAGTGGTAGTTATAGTAATAGTAATAGTAGTAGTAGCAGTAGTATAGTAAAAGTAGTAGTGGTAGTAGTAGCAGTAGTAGTAGCAGTAGTAGCAGCAGCAGCAGCAGCAGCAGCAGCAGTAGTAGTAGTAGTAGTAGTAGTAGTAGTAGTAGTAGTAGTAGCAATAGTAACTAACGTGACGCGTGGCACATTTCAGGCAGTGTGTGTGTGTGTGTGTGTGCGCCTTTGGGCACTGGGGAAAACCTGTGAAACTTGAAGGGCGTGAGTTTGCAATCCCAAGGGTGAACCGGCTGTGATAATGAGTGCACACACACACACACACACACACACACACACACACACCGCGTAGTGTAGTGGTTTGCATACTCGACTCACAATCGAGAGGGCCGGGTTCGTGTCCCGGTAAGCGGCGAGGCAAATGGGCAAGCCTCTTATGTGTGGGGTGTGTTCACCTAGCAGTAAATAGGTACGGGATGTAACTCGAGGGGTTGTGGCCTCGCTTTCCCGGTGTGTGGAGTGTGTTGTCGTCTCAGTCCTACCCGAAGATCGGTCTATGAGCTCTGAGCTCGCTCCGTAATGGGGGAGACTGGCTGGGTGACGAGCAAACGACTGAGGTGAATTACACACACACACACACACACACACACACACACACACACACACACACACACACACACACACACACACACACACACTATAAAGCACATAATGTTTCAACACATGTACCGTACCGCTGCTGGTATGTACTGTGCTACTTCTTGTGCACCACGTGCGTCACCCTCCATGCCACCCTGCCACCCTGCTCTCTGCCCCCTGCCCTACAGGACAGGACATGGACGTGGTGGGGTGGGGGGGAGGAGTTGCGTCTTTAAGTTTCTTCCGTTTATTTTGTGTAGAAAGAATACAAATTGCGTTCCCTCTGAAGGTCAATGCAAATAGGGCAGTGCTGACCCTCGTACACACACACACACACACACACACACACACACACACACACACACACACACACACAGATACAACGCAATGTTCCAGATAAACTTTAATAGGCAAATTAAATATATGACCGGATGTGTGTGTGTGTGTGTGTGTGTGTGTGTGTGTGTGTGTGTAAACAGTAGGACAATTTAGGATAAGTGTACATTACGTGCTTGACTCACTTCTATACACACACACACACACACACACACACACACACACACACACACACACACACACACACACACACACACGGAAGTTGAGGTAAGAAAAAATGCTAAGTCAGTATGCGTTTCTTTAAAAAAAAATCCTTCATGATTTTTTTTATTGAATGTATTAATGTAAGGTGTATTATGAGGGGGAAACACACACACTCTCTCTCTCTCTCTCTCTCTCTCTCTCTCTCTCTCTCTCTCTCTCTCTCTTGATATTCACTACGTCTTCGTTGTCTCTTTTCCTCCTCCTCCTCCTCCTCCTCCTCCTCCTCCTCCTTCTTCTTCCCTTTCTTGGATTGTTTTATCTCCTCTTTTCTTAGAACCGCAGGTAAATCTTTGCTTCTCCTTTACTTTGTTCCTCCTTCTCTAATATTTTTTTTCATTTTATCTTGTCATTCTACCTTTTCGTTTCTAAATCTTTCATCTTTTCTTTTTCTTCTTCTTCTTCTTCTTCTTCTTCTTCTTCTTCTCTCCCTTGTGTGTTCCTGTTATCCATATCTCCACATTAATACGTCTAATCATTCCTCCTCTGTGTTATAATTTCTTCCTGTTTTTGTCTTCTTATTCCTACATCTTCTGTTTATTGCCTTTCTCTTCTCTTCTTATTCACTATATTCCTTTTTTTTTTTTCTTCGTTTATATCCTTATTTATTCTTTTCTGACATTCTTTCATCTTTCAAAATATTCTTCCTCTCCTTTTCTCTTTTCCATATCCTTGTTATTTATTCCTTTATGTTGTTTCCTGTTATTCTGTCACTTACTGTTGTTTATTGATTTTTTTTTCTACAGAACGGAGTGAGAAGAAGATAAACCTTTGTTCTTATAAAAAGTATTCTCTCATTTTTTGCAACTTTCGTCTTCTTTATGCACATTTATCTGTTCTAAGCCATTTTTTTCCATTCTTCCTCCTCTTCTTCATTTATTTCCTTATTATACCTTACGTTATCCTTCAATTACCGCTTTTGTTCATCTCCTGTATCTTTTTCTTTCAGTTTTCTTCAATTTACGCCTTTATTGCACTTTCTCCCACTTCCTATTATTCCTTCTATCTTTCTAAGTCCTTTTTTTTCATTCTTCTTCATTTTCTCCATTTATTTCCCTATTACACCTTACTTTACCCTTCAGTTACTGCTTATTTCATCTCCTCTATCCCTTTTCATTCAGTTCTCTTCAATTTACGTCTTTATCGCACCTTCTCACACTTCCTTTAATCCTTTCTCTTTTCTAAGTCTTTTTTTTACATTCCATCTCTTCTTCTCCACTTATTTCCCTATTACACATTTCTTTACCATTAAATTACTGCTTATTTCATCTCCTCTATCCCTTTTCATTCAGTTCTCTTCAATTTACGCCTTTATCGCACCTCCTCCCACTTCCTATAATCATTTACCTTCACGTACAGATGGAGGACGAGAGGAGGCGGACCCAGTAAGGCTGACCAAGGCTGGCGGCTGCGGGTATATAAAGGAAGGTCATGGCGTGCGGGTGTCAGTTGAGTGGCAGTGCCGTGGCTGCAGGAACAATGGCGGTGCTTGTGCTGGGAGCCGCTATCGTCACTCTCACTTCTGTCATCTTAGCACAGGAGCCGCCCACACCTGGTTAGTGTGTGTGTGTGTGTGTGTGTGCAATTAGCGTGAGTGAGGGTATAGTTAATTTAACCCTTTCAATACTGTGACACATTTTTACCTTGAGATTTGTGTACAATTAGACCATTTTAATTACATAAGGGAGGATCTGTGGAGGTCAGAAGATTAATGGCAACAGTCCTCACTATTTCAATCTCCCACGTGAGTTTTTGAAGCTGCATAAAATCACCAAATAGAATGATTATGAAAACGTGCCATGGTACTGAAGTGGATAAGTGTGTGTAGTATGTGTGTGAGTGAATAATTAGCGTGAATCTTTGTATAGTTAGCGTGAGAGTATGAGTGTGTGAGGTTAGCGTGAGTGTAGCCTATAGTTCGCCTGAGTGAGTGAGTGATTTTAGCGTGTTAGTGCAGTGTTAGTGTGAGTGTGTACAGTTAGCGTGATTGAGCGTGAATGAAAGAGATTAACGTGAATTAGTATAAAGTGAGCGTGAGTCTAGCGTAAATGAGAGTGATGTTACCGTGACTGAGCGTGAGGTTAGCGTGACTTTAGAATGAAGGCCTGTCCACACCAGGAAACATTTTTCGAAACACAGGATCGTTGTTTCAGTGTTTTCTAGCGTGGACAAACTCAAAGGTTAGCGTGACAGTGAGTGGCAAGGCGTCACAGCAGTGGGTTCATATGCCGCCATGAAAAATAGGAAAAATTAAACCAAACCATCTTTTTTTAGTGGAAAAGTGAAGATTTGTAGTTGGATTATTATTATTATTATTATTATTATTATTATTATTATTATTATTATTATTATTGTTATTGTTATTATTATTACTGATTAGGGAACCTTTGACATTTGTAGGGTGAGTGGCAGGTAAGTGTGACGCCGGGAATTGTAAGGAAAAGTGAGTAGGAAAATTTTGAAGGGAAAAGTGAGAGGGTGTTGACATGAGCTAAAGGAAAGTAGGACACACACACACACACACACACACACACACACATTCGAGAGGTAATTGGAGGGGTTGTCGCCTCACACACACACACACACTGAGCTCGCTCCGTAATGGAGAAGACTGGCTGAGGGACCAGCAGACGACCGTGGTGAACACACACACACACACACACACACACACACACACACACACACACACACCTCTATAATTTAATTCAATAACACTTCTTAAAATAATAATAATAATAATAATAATAATAATAATAATAATAACAATAATGAAAATAACGATGATGATGATGATGATAATAACAATGGTAATAATAACAATAATAATAATAACAACGATTCTTTACAGGGAGGAACTGTTACAGAAAATGTGTGGAGGGAGATACAAGAGTGTGTCAATTTAATTTTGATGTGCATCCTTACCAGACCATGTCCAGGTGAGTGTGTGTGTGTGTGTGTGTGTGTTCTCTCTCTCTTTATCTATCGTATCTGCATGCAAGTATTATTATTCTCTTTATATATTTTACTATCTATCTACCTGTGTGTGTGTGTGTGTGTGTGTGTGTGTGTGTGTGTGTGTGTGTGTGTGTGTGTGTGTGTGTGTGTGTCAGTATCTGTTCTTTCTCCTAACTCTAACCTCTTTTTCCTCAGGGCATGCTACGACTGCCCTTACAATATCACGGACTGCGCTCGGCCAGACTGCATAGCTGCTGATGGCATCATACGCAGAATTCTGGTCATCAACAAACAAATGCCGGGCCCTCCTATACAGGTAAACACACACTATAACACAACACACACACTCTCTCTCTCTCTCTCTCTCTCTCTCTCTCTCTCTCTCTCTCTCTCTCTCTCTCTCTCTCTCTCTCTACAATTGCTTTCAAAGGACACAGAGATGATAAGCTGGGTTCTCAAGAGTGTTTCTCCTGTTAGTGATATAAAAACCCTGTCAGTCTGTCTCTACTACCATAAAAACACCCTTAACCCCTTCAGTAGCATGATGCATTCCCATATTCATTCTGGTGACAATTTGGTGATTTCATACAGCTTCAAAAACTCATGTGATGGGATTGAAATAGTGAAGACTGGCCATTAATCTTCTGACCTCCATAGACCCTTCCTAATGTAAATAAAATGGTCTAATCACACAAACCTCAAGGTAAAAATGTGTTCCCAGTATTGAAGGGTTAAAAACTCATGAGACATCAGCTAGAGCCTTCTGCATGGAGTGGAGTTGTGATGCAGGAGTTTTTCCATTGAGAGGCTTCAGTAGATTAACTTGATTATCCCCCTTTTCTCCTATTTTTCAGGTTTGCATTGGTGACAGGGTGATAGGAAACTGTCAAGACGCCTTACACAGTGATGGTTTGACTTACTGTGACACACACTATAACAGATTCACTTCACAGTCCTTCCCTTCTTGCTCTTCCCTGTCTCTATCTTGGTGACTGATAAAATGAACTCCTTATAAAGTGATGGGTGAGCTTTACACTAAAACACTCACCAAGTTTTCTCCCATTCCTCCCCTTCCATAGGTCTATCTTGGTGACTGAGTGATGGTGTATAAATGATAATGCGTGAGCCTTACACTAGAATGCTCACCAAAAAATCCTGCTTTTCCTCCCATTCCTCCCCATCCCTAGGTCTGTCTTGGTGACTGAGTGATAGAAAATACCAATGGGTAAGCTTTACACTAGAACACTCACCTAATAATCCTTTTTTTCCTCCCATTCCTCCCCATCCCTAGGTCTGTCTTGGTGACCGTGTAGTGGTGAATGTCAAGAATTTGCTGCACAGCGACGGGTTGACTATGCATTGGCACGGACTTACTATGAGAGGCTCCAGCACTACAGACCCTGACTCACCTGCTGAGGGCACTCCTTACATGGACGGCACCCCAGGCATCACTCAGTGTGCCATCCCTGCCCGCTCCACCTTCAAATACTCCTTCATCGCCTCCAATGCCGGGACACACTTCTACCATTCGCATGCTGGTGGGTGGCAAGTGGTAGTGGTAGTGGTAGCAGCAGTAGTAGTAGTAGTAGTAATAGTAGTAGTAGTAGTAGTAGTAGTGGTGGTGGTAGAAGTAGTAGTAGTAATAGTTTTTCTTTTCCTTCTCTATTCTTGTTTTCTTAATCATCATCTTCCATCCTTTTATTTCTTTCTAATTCTGAAATGTACTTTTTTCATGTGAATTTTGGTGGGTGACAAATAGTATTAGTAGTAGTGGTAGTAGTAGCAGTAGTTTCTCTTTCTTTCCTTCCAGTATATCCTTGTTTCCCTTATCATACTTTTTCATCCTTCTTTTGTTTCTTTGTAATGCTGAAATGTACCTCTTTCATGTGAATTTTGGTGAGTGACAAATAGTAGTAGTAGTAGAGTAGTAATAATAGTAGTAGTAATGGTGATAGTAGTAATAGTAATAGTAGAATCACAGTCCTTCATTTTAAATGTGCTACTATCATGTGCATTAACCAGTAGTAGTATTAGCAGCAGCAGTAGCAGCAGCAGTACATAGCAAACCCACATCACCATTGTCCTCATCTCCACTTGCAGGTTTCCAGAGAGGTGACGGTGTGTATGGCGCCTTGATAGTGAGGGAGCCGGCTGCCAACGACCCAAACAGAGACACCTACGACTATGATCTCTCTGAGCATGTCATTTTGGTAAGCTTTGGGATGTGTTCTAGGGATGGAGACAGTGTGGCAAGGAGGACAGACATAGAATACATATGTACTTCCATATAAAAATAAAAAAGGAGCAGGATTAGAAATATTTCAGACTATAATCTCAAATGTATTAATCCTGCAGGCTGAAAGATGCTGTTTTAGGGCAAGAGTTCTCAACCATTTTTTTGGTTAAGAACCTTCTGAGTGATATGACTGTGAAGCCCCAGTAATCTGATGTCAAACAGAATGTTAATTTAGTGACTGAAAGTAACTTAATATGCAATGGTACTGCAAAGAATATTATTAGATCAGCCATCTAAATGCCCCAGGAAATCTTGTGAACCCCTAGGGGTCTACAAATGCCGGGTTGAGCACCTTTGTTTTAGAGACAGTGGGAAAGTGTAGCAGGGAGAACAAACTGCTTGAATATGTACAAAGGAGCTGGATTAAGAACATTTCATATTATAATCTTATACTTGTTATTCTTGCAAAGTGAAAGATGTTTTAGGGATAGAGAGGACAGAATGCTCGAATGACTAAGAAAGAGGAAAGGTTGAAAACATTTCTGACTATAATCTTAAGCTTGTTATCCTGAAAAGCCTTGTGATCTAGAGGCTGAAATCAATCACATAAATACCAATACCCAAGCCTAACCTTATGCAACCTAACCTAACCTCATCTGCCCCCAACCCCCGCCCACAGATGCACGACTGGCTTCACATCACCACGGAGGACAAGTTTGTGTTCCGTCACCACAGCGGCGGGGACGACTTCCCTAAATCAGCATTGGTGAATGGCCGCGGTGCTTACCAGGTTAGTAGTATTCCTCTTCCATCATTCTCTTATTTCTTATTCCTTTTCTTCCATGTTGTTTTCTTGATTCTCTTTTATTGTTCTCTTCTTTCTATCTCTTTTTCCTTCAGTGTTCTTGTTTTCTTCCTGATTTTTTTATCCATTTTTTTCTTCTTTCTTTCTCTTTATCCTATTCTTTCTGTGTTTCTGTTTTCTTTATTTTCTCTCAATCATTCTCTTATTTTTTACTCATTTTTCTTCCATATTGTTTTCTTAGTTATCTCTTCCTATCATTCTTTTTTTTTATCTCTCTCTCTTTCCTTCTATATTCTTGTTTTCTTTGTTATCTTTTCATACTTGTTTCTTTATTTTTTTCTTCCATATTCTTGTATTACTTTATCTTTTTCTGTTTTATTTATTCATCTATTTAAAGTTTAGTTCTCAGGGAAAGAGAAAAAGTAAAGAGATATTTACTGTTGTCACTGTTCTATTCATTGATTCATAGACCTATAGACACATGCATCTCTTTATTGAGTTATTTATTTCATCTATTCATCATTTTTTTTCTCCTTTACAGCATGCACCAAAGAACTCCTTGCCATCTCTCATGCCTTACTCAGTCTTCAAGGTGACGCCAGGTAAGACACACACACACACACACACACACACACACACACACACACACACACACACACACACACACACACACACACACACACACACAGATATATAAATTAGTTTCCTCTCCATTTCTTTTCTTCTAAATTTCAGAATGTCGTCACCTTTCTGTATATCTCTTCCTCCTCCTCCTCCTCCTCCTCCTCCTCCTCCTCCTCCTCCTCCTCCTCCTCCTCCATCTACAAACTCATCTATATTCACATTGTTCTAAATTATTATCACCTCTTTTTCAATCTCCTTTATTTTCTTCATCATTTCCTTTACAAACTACCACCACCACCACCACCAACCACCACCACGTCCCTTCTTTCCGCAGGTAACCGGTATCGCCTCCGCCTCATCAGCAATGCCATCCTGAACTGTCCCTTTGTGGTGAGTGTGGAGGACCATCCGCTCACCATCATAGCGTCTGACGGCAACCCTCTCGTGCCTGTCAATGCCTCCTCTGTTGTTGTGTATGCCGGTAAGTGTCTGTCTGTCTGTCTGTGTGTCTGTGTTTTGTTATAATATCCCCTTTTTCTATTTATTTATTTTTTTTTCTTATAACCGTGTTTTTAGTTGCTTGTTCATTTATGTTTATGTACGGCAAGGTGTCTGTGTCTGTCTGTGTTCTGTGTTTTGTTATAATATCCTGTTTTTTCTAGTTATTTATTTTTTATATCTGTTTTTAGTTTCTTCTTTATCTGTTTATCTAGTTCAGAGTGTCTGTGTGTCTGTGTGTCTGTATGTTTGTGTTTTCCTTATTTAGTTGTAATGTCCTCTGTTTTTCAAGTTATTTTGATCTACTTTTCTCCTCATCTGTGATTTCTAAGGTGTGGCTCATGTCCCTTTGTTCCTCAAGGTGAGCGCTGGGATGTGGTGCTGACGGCAGAATATGGCAAGTCCGGCCACTTCTGGATGAGTTTCTATGGCGGCGTGGACTGTGTGGAGACACAAGCCCACCAGTTTGCCCTGCTGCAGTACGAGGATGTGGTAGGCCAGGCTGTGAAGGGTGGCACCAAGGGAGTCACCACACTGAGCCCCGTCACCACTCAGGACACTCTCGATTCAAGCCTCAGACGCGCTCTTGACAGGAAGCCCACATACACCATGGTGCCTCCCCCTGGTGTGGTGAGTATAGCCTTGCCTAACCTAACCTAATCTTTACCTAGCCTAACCTAACCTGACTTAGTACAGGTCAGCCATCATTGGGATTTCTGGGATGTGGGATTAGTAACTTCACTGGATTATAGAGTCAATAGTTTACAATACACAAGCCAACCCAACAATCAACCATGTCATAACTTCACCACTGACATCTCCCGCAGCAAGTGAACACCATCAATAGCGCCTGCAAGGACAACCTGCTGTGTGTGGCCTGGTTGCGGTCACACCACCCCATGCCACAGCAAGCCCTGGTTCCCGTGGCTAACTTCACCCACTACCTAGCCTTTGAGATGAACCGTGTGCACAATGCTCTCTTCTACTCACGGTCTTTTTACAACTTTGACTACAGTAAGTGGGTGGTGAGGGGGTGGTGCATGTAGCATTAGCAGGGACAGTGATCAGAGCAGGGTGAGATTAAAAGGGGCTGGAGGTCTCTAAGTGGTACAGGGGCCTCAAGGGTGATTAAGAGGGAGGATCTGGTGGAGGTCTTGAAGCAGTACAGGAGACATAAGAGGAGGTGTGGTGGAGGTCTTCAAGTGGCATAGGGAACATGAGGGTGACTAAGATGGGGTCTGGTGGAGGTGTTCAAGTGGTTCAGGTAGTGTTTGAAGACAGTAGATTGTGAGGTAGAGGTGAAATACAGGCTGGAGACCTGAAATAATGCTTGGAAACAGTAGATTATAAATAAAGAAGAGGTGGACATAAAATCATTCTCAAAAACAGATTATGAATAGAGAAGAAGTAAAAGATATAAAACTGTACACAAAGGCAGGAATTTTTTATGGTAGAGGAGAAAGCTGGCAAAAGGCAACATAAAACAACAAAAAAAGGCCCACTAAGTTGCCAGTCCCCTTGCTAGTTTGAGAGAGTTAGCCAAAAAAAGGGATAAATGTCTTGAAACACTCTTAACCCCTTCAGTACAATGTCAAGGTTTCATATTCATTTTGGTTACTATTTGGTGATTTTATAAAACTTCAGAAACTTATGTGAGGGATTAAAATAGTGAAGACTGTGGCCATTAATCTTCTGACCTTCTATAGACTTCTAATATCAATAAAATGGTCTAGCTATACACAAATCTTAAGGTAGAAATGTGTCCCAGTATTAAAGGGGTTAAATGAAGTCAAGCCATAGGAAATTGGGGTTACAGAAGCAGGTAGGGAGTTCCAGAGTTTATAAATAGAAAGAGAAATCCTGACTGTTAATGTGACTAAGTACTTTATTGCCTTCCCAGTGCCTGAGGAGCAGCAGATCCCAACACCACAGATAAACAACCTCACCTTCGCACCACCGGCCACTCCCCTCCTGCTGGGTGGCGCCTCTGAGGGGAACATCTGTAACGTTGACTCTCCTCCTGTGGGGCGCCAGTGTCACCAGGACTACTGCGAGTGTCTGCACATGTACAACGTTCCTCTTGGTGCCACGGTTGAACTGGTGCTCATAGATGAAGGTATGGCGGTCTGTTGTGCTGTCTTAGTTGTTATTTTCTTTGGTTGTTTATAAAGTTTGGTGCCATTTTTGTGTCTCCTCCAGCAGTTTCTATCTCTCTTATCTCCCTCTGTGAC
The DNA here is from genome assembly GCF_017591435.1 of Portunus trituberculatus. NCBI lineage: Eukaryota > Metazoa > Arthropoda > Malacostraca > Decapoda > Portunidae > Portunus > Portunus trituberculatus. Next base: position 5,461,547 of record NC_059288.1, read on the forward strand.
TCCCTCTCTGTCTCTGTGAAGAAATAAGCAAATAGTTGAATAAATAGATTTTTTTTCTTTTGGATGTTTATATAGAGTTTGGTGCCATTTTTGTGTTTCCTCTAGCAATTTCTATTTCTCTTATCTCCCTCTGTGACTCCCTCTCTTTGTCTCTGTGAAAGAAATAAACAATGAGATAAATTAATAGATAAATTTTTTTCTTTTTGCTGTTTATATAGAGACTGGTGCCATTTTTGTGTCTCCTCCAGCTGTTTCTACCCTTCTTATCTTCCTCTGTGACTCCCTCTCTTTTTCTTGGTAAAGGAAATAAGCAAAGAGAATAAATAGGCAAATCTTTTTTCCTTTGGCTGTGTATATAGATATTGGTGCCATTTGTTCAGTCTCCTTCACTTATTTCTATTCCTTAATCTCTTTGTGACTCTCTATGTAAAGCAAATAGATAGACAAATAGACAGCTAAAGCTAATGATTCACTTGTCTCTATCCATTTTGTCTTCCTCTGTAACTCCGCTATATATATAATTAGCAAAGTTCTCAAGGCTGTTTCTCCTGATCATAGTGTAGAAATCTCGTTAATCATCTGTAACTGGAACCATGAAAAAAAAAATAAATAAAAAAACAGTCCTCTCACCATAACTATTTTCAAAGGTAACAAGAATGATTGCATAAATACATCATCATCATCATCATCATCATCATATTTGTTTAACGTACACATTTTCCCGTTCAGGGTGGAGTTGGACGGATGATGACTTCTTTCCACAACTGGCAATCTTGTACCATATGTTCTATTCCCAACAAATTCATATCCTCCATCACACACTCCCTCCACCTTTTCTTTGTCCTCCCCACCAGCTGCTGGACTATATAAATACATACATGGATAAAACTAACACCATATCCCTCCTCCCTTGTAGGCCAGTACGGGGACGAGAACCACCCAATACACATGCATGGGGAGTACTTCTGGGTGTTGGCGCAGGGCAGACCCAATGATGTGGACGACGCCTTCATTACTCGCAGCCAGGTCAGTCAGGCACTCGGGCAGGAAAACCTTTAGATTCTTGTGTTTTCCTGTCTATGTGTGTGTTTATAAGAATGTTGAAGGAGGAAAATGTATAAATTCTTGTGTTTTCCTTCCTGTATGTGTGTTTATAAAGGTGTAAAAGGGTTTTGAAGCAAGAAAGTATGTAGATTGTGTTTTCCTGGCTTTCTGTGTGTGCTTGTAAGGGTGTTGAAGCCGGAAAACCTTCAGATTTTTGTTTCCCTTCTTCTCAGTGTGGTTATGAAGTGATGGTGGTCAGTCCTTGCTTGAAAAATGTAAGAAAAAGCTTTATCAATTACCAAGGTTTTGACCACTTCTATTTCCCTCGTCTATCAACTTACAGGTTATGGAGATGGATCAACAGGGCTTGATAGAGAGGAACCTAATCGACCCTCCATACAAAGACACAGTAACGATCCCTGACGGTGGCTACACTGTTGTTCGCTTCACTGCCAACAACCCCGGCTACTGGCTGCTCCACTGCCACCTCCTCTTCCACTCAGCGGCTGGCATGGACCTTGTGTTTAAGATTGGGGAGGACCACGACATTCCTAAGCCTCCGCCAAACTTCCCAACGTGTGGTAACTTCCGAAACTCTGATCTGTAGCTTGTTTTTGTTGATGCAGGAATAAGATAGGTTGCTGCATTTTCCTGGTTCTGTGTGTGTGTTTATAATGGTACAGAAGTGGGAAAGAACCTATTGATTCTTGTGTTTTCTTGTTTGTTTGTGTTGATTTAGGAAAACTTATAGATTCTTGCGTTTTCCTGGCTTTGTGTGTGTTTGTAAGAGTGTTGAAGCAGGAAAACCTTTAAATTTTTGTTTTCTTGCCTCCGTGTGTTTATAAGATTCTATTGTTGAAGGAAAACTTATTTATAGATTCTTGTGTTTTCCTGTTTGTTTATGTTGAAGCAGGAAAACATATGATTCTTTGGGTTTCCTGTTTGTTTGTGTTGAAACAGGAAAACATAAAGATTCATGGGTTATGCTGAAAGACACACTAACTGCTGGAAGAGAGGGAAGATGTGATATAGATAGACTGATTCTTTGTAATTTAAAGGTTGTGTTAATGATGGAGGAGGAGGAGCAAAAAGTGAAGGAACTGTTGTGATGTACAGTTAATAATCTGCGTGTATAGAAAGATAATTACTGTGTTTAGTGTAGGTATTATAGTCTGTCTACTCTAAAATGGCTCCTGGATTTAAAACATATTGTAGCTTATTGATAACGTAATTGATTTGATGTGAATAATATTTGTTTTCTGTTGATCAATGCTTTTATTACAAGGACAGCTCATGGTTTTCCTCAAGATCTGACAACCAAGCATTCCCTGGGACACCATTCAAACCGAGACCCAGGAACCACTTAAGATTAGACAGACTATAGTAGGGGCCAGCCTTACAGTGAAGCATTCCACAAGCTATAAAGGGGTTCTGTACCTGAGAAATAGCTAAGGTCCTGATGGTGAAAGGAACCGAGTGAGGATAAGAAGATAAGACACTAACTGATAAATTGTGTTTGAAAATAGTGTATGTAAAAGAGGAAAAAGCTGCATTATGGGGCTATGGTGGGTGGGAATAGATGATAGGGGATGAGAAGTATGTTTGGCAATGAGAAGAAAATTTATGATATTTATTGAAGAGATAAGCGTTAGAACTAGGATGGGATGGGATAGAAGATTGAAAGATGGATTAAAGGACTGAGTTGGTGGGAATTAAGAAAAAAAAAAGAGATGAGATATGTTTGAAAATGAAGTTGAGGAAATTTATGAGTTTATGGAAAAGAAAATCCCGGCTATATGACTGGGTTGGGTTGGGATAGAAGAAGATAGAAGACAAAAATACTGGATAAACAATTAGTTCCTATATTGATGTTTTTATTAGTGTGTGAATATTTGTGTCAAGGCAGGAAGAAGACAAGAAAAAAGACAATATGTTATCACTTAAACCTGTTAATTACTCTTCTCATCTGTTACCTGACATAGCTACTTAGATAATATATGTGTGTAACTTCAAATAGTAGCATTGACTTAAGATGGATGAGACAAAATAAATAAGAAAGAAAAGAAGAGTTATGGAGACAAAATTTAAAAACATTAACAAAAAAACATACAAAGACAAATTCAAGAGATGTGGTGAGAATGTAAAATGAATAACAACAAAGAAGAAAGAAAGTAAGGAAAATATTGTAAGATGAAGACATGATTCAATACAGAAACCTAGATTATATAAAATGTAGGTAGACAGAAGTATGTGCCTTAAGAAATTATTCCTAACAATTAGACAAGATAAGGTGCTATTGGTGATGATGATAGTAGTATTGTACCTATTGTGCCATGCTGATTTAGGATAGTCAAATTAATGTACTTCCTTAGTGATATTGGTTTAAATGTTATTATTATGTATATCATTATTAGATCTCTTTGCTGTATAGAATTGTGTGAAGATTTTTTAATTTTGAATGAAGATTATGAAATTATGGATGTTTTAAATTATGCATTGTCCACCCCCTTGAGTTTCTCTCTCTCTCTCTCTCTCTCTCTCTCTCTCTCTCTCTCTCTCTCTCTCTCTCTCTCAGAAAGGGTGTGAAAGAGAGAAAGAGAGAGGAGATATAGAAGGAAATAGGCTAGGTAGGTAATTACCCAAAAATAATATAAACTAATGAATAAATGAATGAACAAACAAAAAACAAATTAGTAAAGCAACATCTGATGAAATCAAACCAAGGCCAGGAGAAGAAAATACCAATGTAGAAAAGCAGCAGAAAAAAAATGTATAAATAAATAAAGGAAAAGACATCCCAACAACAGAAAAAAAAAGAAAAAAAATTAACACCAATTTGAGACCATATAAAACAAAACCTCATAATTAATCACACCAAAAAATACAAACCAAATAGATGAATAATAAGCAATGAAATAATAGGAAAAATCCCCGTTGGAAAGAGTGATGGACAACAACAATACCACCACAAGCGCCACCGCCACCACCAGCGCCACTCGAGGCACAAAATGGCGTCAGGTCGGCCGTTCGAGAAAGTGACAGTGAATATTTTGCACGAGGACGGCTCTAGGACGCTGAAATATCCTGATCCGGTCACCCTAAAGCTGGAATATGACCCCCATGGACTCTCCTGCAAAGTTAGACAAGGTGAGAGTGAGAGGGAGAGCGAGGGAGAGGGAGTGGACGGACCTTTGTTTGTTTGTTTGGAATTCTCACTTGGCGATTTTTAGACAAGCCGATTTTTTTCTTTCTTTATGTTTCCGGGCGTTGGGCGGGGAGAGTGTGTCTGGGAGAGGGAGAGGGAGTGTGTGGGTGTGTGAGGGGGTGTGGGTGCGTGGGAGAGCGGGTGTGTGAGACAGTGGGAGTGTGTGAGAGGGAGGGAGACTGTGTGTGTGTGTGTGTGTGTGTGTGTGAGGGGGAGGTGGGGGAGGAAACCAGTGTGCGTGTGTGTGTGAGAATGAAAAAGAAAGAGAAAATAAGTGTATAGATTAGTAAGTGTTTAAATATTTCAGTATGCATGTATGAGTGAACGTTTGTATGTATGTATGAGAGAGAGAGAGAGAACGAAAGGCACATTATAGAGACAATTAATGAAAGTGGCAATAGGTGAGTTTAGGAAAGAGAAAGAGATCTATTTATGTATCTATTCATCTGTCAATCTTTTCTTTATCATCCCTAACACCAAACAGGCGCTATTCACCGTGTATTGTTCTGAATATAAACTATTAAAGCAGCTATTTTTCTTCATATTGGCAGTGTTAGTATGATTGTTGAAATATAAATAAAGATAAATAAGAAAAGTGAAGAAAATGATGGTTGACTATAAAGAAGAAAAGAGAAAATTATTAGCTGAGTTTATGAATGAAAGAATGTCTTTAAAAAGTCTCTCTGTATTGCTTTGTATTGCATGTTATTGAGGTTGTTATGTCAAGTTTTTGCCATTTTTTCATAGTGGTTCAAATGGTTACCTAACAAAATTAACTTAGACAAATAGAAAGAAAAAATAGGAAAAAAAGAGACAGACTAGTTTTTGTTGTAATTATTTAAAGGTTTATCCAACAAAATAAATAAAATAGTAGATAGATGAAATGGAGGAAAAAAGAGAGACCAGATTTTGCTGTAGTTATTTAAGACTCATCCAACAAAACTAATAAAATAAATAAAATAGTAGATAGATGAAATGGGAAAAAAAAGAGACACCAGATTTTGTTTTAGTTATTTAAATGTTTATCCAACATAATTTACAAAAATAGATCGATATAAATGGAAAAAAAAAGAAAGACCAGATTTTTTAAAGTTATTTCAATGCAAATACAACAAAACTAAGAAAAAATAATTAACAAAATAGACATAAAAATGGAAAAAAGAGAGAGAGAGGCCAGATTTTATAGTTACTCGAATACTAATACAACAAAACAAAAACAAAATAGATAGAAAAAATGGGAAAAAAGAGAGATAGACCAGAATTTATAGTTGTGTAATTGCTAATGCAACAAAACAAAATTAATAAACAATATAGACAGATAAAAATGAAAAAAAAAGAGAGAGAGAGAGAGAGAGACAGACCAGAATTCGTAGTTGTGTAAATGCTAATACAACAAAACAGATAAAAATGAAAAAAAAAAAGAAAGGCAACCCCGATTTTATAGTTACTGAAATGCTCATCTAACTAAACTAACAAGACATAAAGAACTCGCCATTTCAGGATCTTTTAGTCAGGGGGAGAAAGAAGCAGCCGTGATCCTCCTTTGTTACTTGTAGGTTGCCAAGAGAAATTGAGCCATGCAGTGGAGATACAGAGAGTTTATGTAAGAAGAAGAGAGGTTTCAAGACACTTATCCTATTCTTTTGGCTAACTCTCGGACTTGCTCTGGAACTGGCATCAAAGGGGTCTTTTTATTTATTTTTTTTTCTCTCTCTCTCTCTCTCTCTCTCTCTCTCTCTCTCTCTCTCTCTCTCTCTCTCTCTCTCTCTCTCTCTCTCTCTCTCTTTCGGCCATATTTTCCCTCATAACTACATAAAAAAAGAAAGAAAATGTTATCCACGCTTTCCTCTCATTTCCTTCACTTTATTTTGTATGTATTAAAGAAGGTGTGTGTGTGTCTGAGTGTCTTTATGTATGAAGAGGGGCGAAAAAAATAAGATGAAAAATGAAACTAAAAAGGGCGTTATTTCAGTTTTTCTGTGTTTATATACTTGACCGCTGCCTCACATAAGTTTATAGCACTCTGTTGCCCCGTGTTTTCTCAGGTGGTATGTGTATGTTGGAGATTCCCATCGAGTCCAAGTCAGAATGTTGTCGCCTTGGCACAAAGTCATACATCTTCGCCTCAAATCACGAGGACCTGCTCTTCACCTTTGCCTCGGAAGCTGGTGAGTTGACGGTCCTGCTGCTGCTGCTGGTGCTATTACTACTACTACTACTACTACTACTACTACTACTACTACTACTACTACCACTACCACTACCGCTGCTACTGCTACTGTTATTGCCATTTTCCTTTTGTTTGTTTCTATTTTTTTTTCTCTACTGCTACTACTACTACTACTACTACTATCATTATTCTTTTTTCTTTGTTGTTTTCTTTATTTTTCCTTGCAGTTACTGCTACTATTACTACTGCTGGTGGTGCTGCTGTTATTGCCATTGTTCTTTTTATTGTTCTGTTTTTTTTTTCTTTTCCTTTTTCTTTCTTTTTTTTTTCTTTTCTATTTATATTTTTTGCTACTACAACAATTTTTTTTTCTCATGTCTCATCTTTTAATGTTCCTTTTTTTTATTTGTCTTCATTTTTTACTGATACATATTTGTTTTTATATATCTTCAACTACTACTATTACTACTACTACTACTTCTACTGTTGATATTTATCATTTGTATTTTCATATGATTGATTTGAGTATGTATTGTCAAGTTTTTTTAAAGCTGGTCAGTCCATCAGTCCATCAGTCACTCAACAGCTTCATTATTCAGACATTCACTCAGTCGCCCAGTCAGACAGGGAGTTATTCATCCTCTCAGTCAATCATTCAATCACACTGGCTAAATAGTCAGTCCATCAGTCATCATGCAAGCCAATTCATCATTTAAGTCACCCAGTCATTCATTCAGTTAGTCGTTCACCTATCCACTCAGTCAGTCATTCAATCACACCATTTAATCAGTCAGCCAACTTCTTATGGCTTGACTTCATTTAAGAGGGAGGTTTCAAGACATTTATTCTTCTAACTCTCAGATGTGCTAGGGGACTAGCAACTTAGTGGGCCCTTTTTTTTCTGTTTTATGTTGCCTTTAGCTAACTTTTCCCTTACATAAAAAGTCAGTCTGTCAGTCACCTCTCACATGTTGCAGACTCGAGAAGGTTCCACACAGTTATCCTGAAGATGAGGCAAGGCAAGGAGGTGTCTGTGTTCAACGAGAGAACAGACGACTCCAGCGCCACACAATACTTCCAGGTACTGCAGTGTGGTGTCAGGATTGGGGGACGGGCAGGGAGGAACGGTAAACTGTATGCTGTGGGACCTCGCTGTGGGGTGTGTGTGTGTGTGTGTGTGTGTGTGTGTGTGTGTGTGTGTGTGTGTGTGTGTGTGTGTGTGGCCTGGTATGTAGATAGGTAGAAATTTATGTTGTTTTGTTTAACATTTTTCAGCTTGTAAATTAGTACGTATTTATATGTTTGAAGTCTATTTTATTTTGTCCTTTGAAGTAATAGTTTTGTTTGATATATTTCTTGGTATCATTATTTTTGTGCTTAGAAAATTAATTGATTAGTTTATTCAGATTTCTTTACTGCGTATCTAATGTGTGTGTGTTTCTCCCTTCACAGTTCTACAGTTACCTGTCACAGCAGCAAAACATGATGCAGGTAAGATGCAGGAATTTACTTTAAATACAACCTGGATGTCTGTTCAGCTAGTGTATCTCTGTAAGATTCAAATGTTTATTCAAATTCATAACTTTTGACCAAACTAAAGGCAACCAAAGCTATCCCAAATTGAACCTAACCTAACCCCCAAAAACAATTGAAGCTAACCAAAACATAACCTAATTTGATCCAACTCACCCCAGTCCAAGCCAAACCTGACCTAACCTAATCTTACCACATCCCAGGACTACATCAGGACAGGCACATACCAGCGTGCCATCCTGTCCAACATGAGTGACTTCCGGGACAAGATAGTGCTGGACGTGGGCGCAGGGTCTGGCATTCTGTCCTTCTTTGCTGCCCAGGCCGGTGCTCGCAAGGTGTATGCTGTAGAGGCTTCGTCCATGGCCCAGCACTGTGAGGTGAGGCTGGCCGTGTCTTGGTGTTTGGGTTTGTGGATGAGAGGATGATTGTGAGAGATTTTAAATGCAGGAATGATTAATTATTTGATGAAGGTGATATATGCAAAAAGAATGTGAAGTGAGTCTGGCAGAGTGTTGGTGTATGTAGGAAAGGATATTCAAGCTGTGTCATGTTACACTTCACAACGAGGACACTGGTGACTAAAAATGCGTAAAAACCAAAACTTCTGAAATTGATTTTATAGGAAAAAGTTAAATACTAAATAGTAGTGGGTGGTGTTATGGTGTGTTGGTGTATGTAGGAAAGGATACTCAAGCTGTCTCATGTTACACTTCACAAGGCCACCGATGACAAAAAAGAAAAATAGAAAAAAAAAAATAAATAAATAAATAAATGACACTATAGAAAAAGTTAAATTTAAATAGTAATGGTTAATATCTTGGTGTATGGATGAAAGGATGACTTGTATCCAAAGAGTATTAGAGACAGGAAGGATGGATGATTGATAGTGTGGTGAAGGTAATATATGCAAAAGAATGGCCCAGCACTGAGGTGAAGCTGGCTGAGTCTTGGTGTGTTGGTGTGGTGTGTGGATGAGAGAAGGATTACTCATTGTGAAAAATAGCTGCAGGAAAGATGTATAGTGTGGTGATGATGTATGCAAAAGAATGGCTGGATGGTGCAAGGATAGTGGTGAGAGAAGGTTGGTTAGACTTGTAGTGTTGTTTGCTGGAGAGAGATGGCTAGACACGTTTCTAGACCTTTTTTTCAATTGTTGTTTATTTTGTTTTTATTTTTTTCTGGGCAGATTTTCCCCTCGTACATAAAAAATAAATCGGTAAATAAAAATCCTGATGTTTGGATGAATTTGAGAAGTTTATACCCTGATCTCAATCTTGCCCTTAGCTGGATTTCCTCTTACATTAAAAATAAATAAATAAAAAACCTGATAGATCGATGAAGTCAGCAAGTTAATACTATCAACCTAACCCTCCAACTGTTTTGTAGATGCTGGTGCGCGCCAACAACCTGCAGGACACCATTCAAGTGATAGCCGGCAAGATAGAGGAGATTGAGCTGCCTGATATGGTGGACATGATCATCTCGGAGCCGATGGGATACATGCTGTACAACGAGAGGATGCTGGAGACTTACCTGCACGCTAAGAAGTGGCTCAACCCTAATGGTCGTATGTTCCCCTCCCGCGGCGACCTGCATGTGGCGCCCTTCAACGACGAGGCGCTCTACTATGAACAGCTCAACAAGGCTAACTTCTGGTGAGGCTGGGCTGGGATTTGTCTGTAGGGCTTGTTAGTGGCAGTTCAACTAGGCTTGTGAGGGAGGGCTGGGGTCTTTTAAGGCTTAGCAGCTCACCTAGGCTAATTTATGAGGGAGAGCTGTGTATGGATCTTATTATCAGCTCAGTAAGTCTAACTGGTAAGGAAGGCTGGGTCTCGTGTATAGGCTTGTTACTAGCAGCTTAACTAGGCTTGTGAGGGACAGCTGGGATTTTTTAGGGCATAGCAGCTCAACTAGACTAATTTGTGAGGGAGAGCTGGGTCTTGTAGGGATCTTATTGCCAGCTTAACAAGTCAAACTGGTGAGGGAAGGCTGGCTCTTGTGTGTAGAAATTGTTTGGAGGAGCTTAATTAGGCTTATGAGGGAGGGCTGCGTCTCTTGTGTAGGTCTTGTTAGCAGCTCAACTAGGCTAACTTCTGGTAGGGATGAAGGCTGGGATTCTTCTGTTGGGCCTTGTTAGTAGCAGCTCAATTAGGCTTGTGAGGGATGGCTGGATCTAGGGACCTTATTAGCAGCTCAAACTTGTTAGGGAGGGCTGAGTCTTCTATAGGTCTTATTAGCAACCCAGCAAGTCTAATGGGTGAGAAAGGCTCGGATTATTTTGTAGGGTTTTAGAAGCAACTCAACTAGACTAATTTGTGTGAAGGAGAGCTGGGTTTTGTAGGCCTTGTTAGCAGCTTGAGGCAGTAAAATTAAAGGTGAAAGATTAAAACAGCAGAACATATAACACATAAAAACAAAACCAGTTGGTACCGAACCCAAGGCTTATCCCCTGAACACTACTGGACTGGATTGGGTCTTTGTGGGCCTTGTTAGTAGCAGCCCAATGAGGCCAAATGGTGAGGAAGGGCTGGGTCTCATCTCTAGGGGGCTGGGGATTGATGTATCTATGATGGGAGTGGTAGTGGTGATGGCATTGATAAAAGATTGCTGGTAATGATAATGGTGATGAGGGAGAGGAATGGTGGTGATGGTGTAGACATGACTAATGGTGGTAATGGTTTTGGTGAAAGGTTGTAATGGTGATGGTGTTAATGTCATTGAGAGGTTGTGATGGTGATGGTAATGGTGTTTTTTAATGGGAAATGATGGTGGTTGTAATGGTATTAGTGTTGGTGTTATTGAAAGTGATGGTGATGGTAATGATAATGGTGATGTTTTTGATGATAGATGATGATGGTTGTAATGATGAGAACTTGTGATGGTGATGGTAATGGTGATGTGTTTTGATGAAAGGTAATGGCAGTTGTATTGATGATGACAGATTGTGATGGTAATGGTGATGGTGGTTCTAATGATAATGAGGTTGTGATGGTGGTGGTGGTGTTGCAGGTATCAGAACTGTTTCCATGGCGTTGACCTGTGCCAGCTGCGGAACAGGCCCTCAACGAGTACCTCCGCCAGCCCATCGTGGACACCTTCGACATCGGCATCTGTCTGGCAAAGTCCATCAGATACTCCCTGGACTTCATGACGGCAGAGGAGAAGGATTTGCATCATCTCGGTGAGGCTCAAGTGTAGTGTGGGTTTGTGTTGTCATTATTGTAAGCTTAAATAAAAAAAAAAAGGGGGGGGGGAAGAAAGAAAGAAAGAAAGGGCTTGTGTCGTTTGGCTGGAAGAAAAAATAATAGTAACTTGTATTATTTGGGTTAAAGAAAAGGACTTGTGTTATCTGGGTGAGACTCAAGGTAATGTGGTGTTTGTGTTTTTATTATTGCAAGCTGAGATATGTAAAAAAAAAAAAGGTTTATGTCATTTAGGTTAAAGAACTTGCATTATTTGGGTTAAGGGAAAAGACTTGCATCATCTCGGTGAGGCTCAAGTGTTCTGTACTACTTGTGTTGTCATTATTGCAAGCTTAGATATGAAAAAAGAAAAAAAAAAGGAAAACAAAAAAGGGGGCTTGTATCATTTGGGTAAGAAAAAGAACTTGCATTACTTGGGTTAAAGAGAAGGACTTGTGTCATTTAAGTGAGGCTCAAGTGTGCTATGCTGTTCGTATTATTATTATTGTAAGCGTAGATAAGTAAAGAAAAACAAATGGGTTTGTGTCATTTGGGTAAGAAAAAGGACTTATACTATTGGGTTAAAGAAAAGGCCTTGTGTCATTTTAGTGAGGGTCAGCTGTACTGTGGGATTCTTTTATAACTATTACAAGTTTAGATAGATAAAAAAAAAAAAGGCTTGTGTCATTTGCATAAGAAAAAGGACTTGTATCATCTGGGTGAGGGTCAACCGTACTGTGGTGTCTTTTAGAACTATTACAAGTAAAAGGGTGAAAGATTTATGCGTTGATTTCCTTTCAAAACACAGAAAACAAGCTCTTATATATGAAAAAAGGCTTGTGTTATTTATTTGAGGTTCAACTGTATTGTGGTATCCTTTTATAATTACTGCAGCATAGATACATAAAAAAAGACTTACATTATTTTGGCAAGAAAAAAACTTGCATCATTTGGACATGAAAAAAAAAGAATTGCATGATTTAGGTTAGAATTAACTTTACTACAGTGTCTACTACAGTTACTACAAACTTAGCTATATAAGAAATAACTTTGTGTCATTTGGGTATGAAAATAACTTGCATAATTTGGGAGAGGGTCAATATTACTGTGTCATCTTTTTTAGCTTGTACAATTGTAGAAAATATGTATGAAAAAGGGCTTGCTAATATACACTGCTCATTGTACATTTTTCTCCACCCTCCACAGTGATTCCGTTGGAGTTCCACATTCTCAAGTCGTGTACGATGCACGGACTTGCTTTCTGGTTTGACGTGGCGTTCCTCGGCTCATCTCAGACTGTGTGGCTCTCCACCGCCCCGACCGAGCCCCTCACCCACTGGTACCAGGTCAGTGTAACAGCCAGCCATCCTTTACTCATTCTGGAAGTCAAGAAATAGACACACAGATATCCATTAGCCAACTCCCCTGAATAAAAGATATATTTCTCTTCTCCATTCCCATATTTCTCATTTGATCTCATCTTACTGGGACTAAGAGGAAAATACATTGAAACCATTAATTTTCCCCCATCCAGACCACATCAGTGCCTTGTAGTCTTGTAATACCCCACAGTTATGCTTGTAGGTGGCAAGCACATCACACCTCCCCTTGTAACAGGTGCGCTGTCTGCTGGGGAAGCCGATCTTTGTGAAGGAGGGGCAGCTTGTGACTGGAGTGGTGGAACTGGTGGCCAACAGGAGGTGAGGTCATGGTAGTAATGGTAATAATAGCACATAGTTTAGTAGTAAGCAGCATAGGAGTTGTTAATGTAAGGGTGGATGTTAAAGTATTGACTATTTCTCCTTTTCTCTTCTGGTTAGTCATATGGTGTTAACTACATGAGGTAATGCTGGTGATAATATGGTAATAGTAGTAGGTGTATTAACAAGCAGTGTGAGTGACATCAAAGTAAAGGTAAGTGTATGAAAAAATAGTTGAAGATATTTCCTCATCAACAAAACATTTCAATAAACAATCAACAAAACATTTCAATAAACAATCATCAAATTACAGGTGTTTTTTTGGAGAACCATGATATATATATACATATAAAAAAAATCTCCTTATTCCCACTAAGCAATCATACAATATTAACTTAGAGCATGAGCATGAAAAATAATATACCTTTCTGACTAACTACACCATTTTTCCGGGTAACCTTGATCGACATGTAAAAAAAAACGTCTTCTCTTTCTCCAGACAATCGTACAATGTTAACTTAGAGGTGAGGATCGAGGGGACCACTACCGTCGCCACCAACTGCCTGGATCTCAAGAATCCTTACTTTCGCTACACCGGTATAGCACCACAGCCTCCCCCGGGCAACAACACAGTGTCCCCATCTGAGTCTTACTGGGGCACTGTTGATGCCCAGGGTGCCAAGCAAGGTGTGTGTGGGATGTGGTAGTGTTACTTTCATTTCTTTAGTCTTGCCATGTTGGGCCAGGCTAGGTGTGTGTGGGATGTGCAGGTGTTATCATCATTTTGTCAGTTTTTGCAGTGTTGGGCTAGGCAAGGTGTGTGTGGGATGTGCTTGTGTTACCTTGATTTCTTTAGTCTTTCAGTGTTGGGCCAGGCAAGGTGTGTGTGGGATGTGCTTGTGTTACCTTCATTTCTTTAGTCTTGCAGTGTTGGGAGTTGTCAAGGAGTGTGTGGGATGTACTTGTGATACTTTCATTTCTTTAGTCTTGCAGTGTTGGGCCAGGTAAGGTGTGTGTGGGGATGTGCTATTGTTACTTCATTTCTTTAGTCTTGCAGTGTTGGGCCAGGCAAGGTGTATGTGGAATGTGTAAGTGTTACCTCCATTTTGTTAGTCCTGCAGTGTTGGATCAGGCAAGGTGTGTTAGGGTTAGTGTTGTATTTGATCTGTTATCTTGTGTTCATGAGACAAGTGTTATCTGTTAGTGTTAGGTTTGTTCAGTTATATATTTTCATGTCAAGTGAGGTATGTTATGAATGTGTTATTTAGTGTTATTTAAAGATGATCAGGTGCAGGAGCTAAGCAGAGTGTGTTAGTATTGGTTTTGTGTTCATTCAGTCAGTTAATTATTTCATATCAAGCAAGGTGTGTTATGAATGTTAGTGTTATTTGAAGATTGTCAGGTGTAGGAGGTAAACAATGCATTAATCAGTTGCACCTTCATCCAAACAGTTTATTAAGGTGTTACTAGAGTGTTGTTGAGTGTTACATGAAGGCAGCCAGGCAAAGTGTGTTCCTAGTGTTAGTGTTACATCTTCACTATCCATTGTTCAGCTGTTGATATAACACAGTGCCAATTCCTCCAGCCATAACGTTCTCTCCTTGCAGCAGTGAACATGGTGAACGGCATAACGGTGAACGGTCTCGGTGAAGTGGCTCTAGACCAAGGCACCTCCCTCATCAGTCTGGGTAACTCAAAATTCATTTCATCCTGAGTGTCTGAACCCTTCCTCAGCCTCCTCATCTTAACCTTGCGTCCAGTCAGTGACAGCCTGTCGGTCTGTCAGTCTGTCGCTCTGCTGCACTGCGCTGGTCCTCTCGCTGACTGTTCCTGCATTTTCTAAGCTCTTTCTGTTGCACTTTCCTGTCAGCACAAACAGCACAAAATACCATCATAGTCCATGGAGTTGTTTCTTTGGGGGTTTTCATTCACACAGTCACACAATTTATAGAGCAAAAGTACAAAATGCCATCAAGAAGTTGTTTGTTTTGTCTATTCATTCACAAAGATTCATGCGATAAACAGCACAAAATATTACCATAGACCAAAGAATTGTTCGTTTGTCTTCATTCACACACACAGCTTATGCATCAAACATCACAGTACACCATAATACTCCAGGAAATTGTTTGTTTTGTCTCTTCGTTCACTCACAACTTGTAAATTTATCTTTTGTGTCGTAAGGCATCGATTGTAATTACCTTTATAAATGTGACACCAGAGTTTCTCAAGGACTAATGGAGGTTTTATGGCTGTCAAATTGTGGTAATCCTTTTGGGTAAACTAAGGAGACTGGTAACTAGTGGACCTTTTTTAGTAGCCTTTTTGTTGCCCTTGACTACACTTGCTCTTACATAAAGGACAGAAATAAGATGTGATAGTTTTTAGCTCTTATTTCTTGGCTGGAGTGTTGAAGACGAAGTGAGGAAATGAGACAGTAGTCAGGGCAGTGGTGCGTGAAGTGTGTCTGTAATTGTGTTGGTGTGCAAGTGTGTTAACAGGAGGAGATTGAGACTGATGCATCCTTCTTTTGTCTCACTGGTGGCTAACAATTTCCTCCTCCTCCTCCTCCTCCTCCTCCTCCTCCTCCTCCTCCTCCTCCCTCCTCCTCCTCCTCCTCCTCCTCCTCCTCCTCCTCCTCCTCCTCCTCCTCCTCCTTTTCACTACTGTCTTGTATGCTGCTCTGTATACTCAAGGTTTTAGACAGAAACACTATTTTTACAAGGTTTTATAGAAGTTGTGTACTACTACTAGTTTTAAGAGTTTTATTAGAGGCGGTGTAAATATGAAGATCTTTAGATAGGGCAGGCCTTCAGTATCTCATACGTTGATTGTGAAGTATTTAAAGTATCCTTGAAGTATTTGTGCGAGGAAAAGAAGACTATGTAGTGTGAATGCATTAAAGACTAGGACAGTACAAATGGTGTATCTATGGAAGTGAATACAAAGCAGGGGGTGTGTCAACAGGGATGGTTTAGCTTGGTGGGTGGGGACTGAGGGACTACACTGTTTCCCTTCCCCCTAAAGTACCTTCATATTTGCATCCTTCTATAGGTCTCCTGTCTTACGCTCTTCAGGATGATTATCTATGAATATTTCAGTGACATGGGCAATAATGGGCTGTGGTAGTGCTGTGGGTTACTGTGATGCCTAAGGGAACTTTTAATGGGGTGTAGTTAGGTGTGTTTTTAATGGGTTAGTTATTTGTGTTAGTTAATGAGTTAGTGATATGTGAGGGATGTTGTAATGAGCTGCAGTTAAGTAAGAATTTTTCCGTATTTTTATAGGAGAAAAAAGGTTTATTGTGAGAATCTGCCAGATAATCTATAGAGGTTTTGAAAAATAGTCCTTATGAGGGAACACTTCAAGAACACAAAGCATTGAGCATTAACACAGACAAAACACATTGCTTCCATTCCACATAGCTTATTATCTTCTCTTCTTTACTGTCTTTATTTTTCTACATTGTAAAACTTCCTTACTGTTACTGTCACAACTTGCTCGTCTGTGGCATTTTACAGAGGTAAAGAGAGAGAGAGAGAGAGAATGCATTGGGTTTGTTCAGCTTACTGTCTTTCTGTTTACATATCAGGTCAGCAGTCACAGAAAAGGCAGCCAGACAAATGCAACACACACACACACACCGGTTATACTCTACCTCTATAGCCTTGATATCTCTCTCTATTTATTTTGGTGTATTGCAAAACTTCCTTGTCATCACTGTGGCATGACTGTGTTGGTTGGTGTGGCTTGCAGTGTTGGTAGACCGCATGATAGATTTGCTGTTCTGATAGTGTGGCACATAGTTCATCCACTTCATCTACTTGTGCATTGATTCCACGTGAGGATGTGGAATGTGTTGTAGAGATGAAGTGGTTTTTACTTACATGCAGATTCTCAAATTTCATTCATTTCATAGTAATTTCTTTTTCTCCCCTTCACTTTTCTTTCATTAGTGGTGGACCAGTTTTCAGTCTGCTTTGGTCTGCATTACTGTGCATAGTTGTGATTTGTGGGAAAGGGGAAGTTAACCGTGAAATTGTTCAAAACACAGATCCTGTCGAATTACGTTCATAATAGCAACGATTTCTCTTCTGTGCTTCGTTTTTCTTTCTTCTTTGCCTGACCAAGTTAAATGTGAACTGGTTGGCATTTCCTGGTCATGAGTTGTGGGGAAAGTAAACACTGGCTAACCTGTTAAGTAACTTTTCATAATGTTCAGATCCTCACAATTCTGTTCATAATGGTAACCAGTAGTTTTCTCCTGCTCTTTATTCTTTCACCTTTGCCAGACCCAGTTCCAGTCTTGGTCTGTATTACGTGGTTGTGACTTATGGGAAATATGACACGTGGGGTTCCTATCTTCATATCAACTGGTGTGTTACTACTAGTGTGTGTGTGTGTGTGTGTGTGTGTGTGTGTGTGTGTGTGTGTGTGGAGGGGATGAGAGGGGAGACAGCTGTAGGGAAAGCCTTGTTCTGTATTATAGTGAGGCTTGACACAGCTTGATGCACACGGCTACTAACAACAGCTTTGGCGAGATCACACAGATTAGTCTTTTGCACGCACTTCCATGTTCCCTTGTTTCCCTTCAGTCTTGTGTCCTGTGATCTGTCTAACAAGGCTTAATAGATTCTCAATGGACCAGAGGACTTGAGATAGAGGAAAGAGGCTAAACATTCCAGTGAGTGTAGCAATACTTTACAACTGATCATATTTGGGATTATCTTTTTTTTTAGGGGGGACTATTTATGAAGGATGTCGCGGTAAATAATGAGTACCTGGTTACAGTTTTAAGTCTTGTAAGGCCAAGATACTTAATTTCTCAGCCTAACAAGCTTCTAATCCTTCTACCAGTGTGCCTGGACTGAGCTAACCTAACCTAAGCACTGCCCTCTGTGACAAGGCTCATTTCTGGTGCTTTCCTGCATTACTCCTTTACTGGAATGCTGGTTGTGTTGTTACTCTGTGCTCAGTTCAGTGTGACGAGAAGCTACTTCATGTTAACTTGCTGCAGTGAAACCTCAATATGGTGGACTTGTGTGTTTGATTTTTATTTTATTATGACTCAGCAAAGTGAAATGTGTATTGGAATTTTCTCTTATGACTCCAGTACAAAAGTAAAATTGTTCTTTATTGCAACTGTCCTTCGATCAAACTCAGTGACATGCTAAGCTAACGTGGACTAGAATGTGTATTGGAACTCCTTATATGACTGAAGAACCAAAGCAATATTCTTGTTTATTACAATTTCTATATACAAGTTATCTGGACTTGTTGGTGGTTTAACTTTGTATTTTTAACCTTAAAGTGTCATGAGGTGTGTTGTTCTGGTATTGTGGACGTTGATTTGGTCAGAGTATAGCTTTCATTGCACCGACCAAGACTTAAGGTAGTCTGGTATATTGAGGTGTTGCTGTGTCTTATACGTGTTCACACTCACTACTTTGGTTTACTCATTGTTCAAGCAGAGATGAAAATAATTCCACCTGTCTTACTGCACCTGAATTTTTTAATACAAATCTAATTTTTATATACCTTTTATCTCGTCCATTTGCATAATATTGTTGTCCCCACCTTGGATTAAGTCAGGGGTTCTCAACCTGGGGTTCTTGAACCCCAAGGTGTTTGCAAGAAGATTTCCAGGGATACTTAGATGACTGATCTAATAATATCTTTTGCTGTATACCACTGCATATTGAGTTAGTGTCAGTCACTAGATTAACATTCTGTTCATTGTCAGATTACTAGAGTTTCAGGTAGATGGTCTTGTAACTCAGGGAGGTCTTAACAAGGAAAGGAAAGGGTTGAGAACCCCTGGATTAAGTGGTCAAGTTGTGGCTAAGTTTGTTTCTCTGCCATGTATTTTTTTTTTTTTGTCAGTGAAGTTAAGTTTGTCTTGTACCTCAGTATTGTTGAAGGGACCAGCAACTTCTCTAATGTAAACTTATATCTAGTGAGTTGTTGACTGCCCATTGACTAAACAATCACAATGGTGGAGTAGTGAGAGGAATGTGGAAGTGCTGATTCCAAAGACATTTTAATTGTTTCCTGGGTATTTGAGGGAAAAAAGTTGAAACATCTACATCTTCCTCAACTGAGCGATGAGACAACTGCAGTATTGAGATAATGTCAGATCAAGCCGAGTTACCTGAATTCTGTTATGCTTCAATTTACAAAGAGCAAGCTGTGAAACATTGGACAGTTCTTCACGTGACGTCTCAGCACCACATTTCTCTTGCCCTCCTTTCATAGACCAGACCGTGTAGAGTAACAGGAGACAAGCTGTGCACTGTTGATAGATAATTGATGCAGGAGGGAAGTGTGTTATGGGGAGGCAGAGTAAAGCTTTCATAGAGTATTTTTCTAAGTGGGAGACAAAACATGCACTTTTCTGCAGCCTGGAATCAAAGAGAGAATTGATGTTTTTTGGGGGAGGCCGAGTAAGATTATCCTGTCATGTGTTATGAAAACTCAGCAAGGTTGGTGCTCTTACTTGCTTTACTACATGTGACTCACAACAGGCAGCCACTATTAAAGAGATCACAGCCACCCTCTCTCTCTCTTTCTTTCAGACTCATGCGGGACTTGGCGTTAATCCTCCGAAAGCAGAAGCAATCTTAAAGTCTGCAAAACCATAACGAACTGAATGAATACCAGATTCTCAGTAACGTTAATGAAAGAGGACCTGCATCTCTCTCTCTCTCTCTCTCTCTCTCTCTCTCTCTCTCTCTCTCTCTCTCTCTCTCTCTCTCTCTCTCTCTCTCTCTCTCTCTCTCTCTCTCTCTCTCTCTCTCTCTCTCTCTCTCTCTCTCTCTCTGTTTTAATCTCAATCTCTGGGTCACTGGCAACTCGTCCTCAGCCTTATGGTTTTGCAGCTGAGTTAGTTAACTTTTTTATTTTTATTTTTATTTTATTTATTTATTTTTTTTTATTTATTTATTTATTTATTTATTTATTTTTTTTTTTTTGTCATCAGCGTGATCATGTTAGTTCAGTATTGTTCTACAGCTTTGTGAGGTGATGTTATCTCACATTGAGATGTTATGCCTCATCAACAGCCTCTATTTCATCCTTTTTTAACCATTTTTCTAATCAGCCCTTTTTTTTTTTATTATTATTATCCAAGAGATAACTTTTTGATCTAGGCGTGGCTTTATTCCACTTTGAAATGCACACTCTTTTTATTAGAAGGCCTCTTAGGATAATGAAAATGAGCTGGGCTTGCCTCAGAGCAGCAGAGTTCTGAGTGTGTGCAAGGCCTTCCCTCAGACTGAAAAGTGAGCCCTGTTGTGTAGTGACAGTAGAGAATAAAAATTTAGAGCACCACACTTGCATTTTCCTCTCCCTCTTGTGTACGGGAAAGGTTCACCATCACCATCACCATTACCACTACCACTATTACTGCTACTACTGCTACTACAGCTACTGCAACTACTACAACTACTACTACCACTACTACTACTACTACTACTACTACTACTACTACTACTACTACTACTACTACTACTACTACTACTACTACTATCACCATCACTTCATATCTAGTTATGTTCTGAGACATTTTGGCACCTTGTCTCCACTACTACCTTTCATTGGGTTCTACAGTAGTGAAAGTTGGAAATTACCAGGGTTTGCAAGAGTTTTTCTATATGATTGTAGAGTTAGTTTATCAAGAATTCTCCACTGTCACTCTATTGTGATTTGTAAGTGTTTTATGATTCCAGTGGAAGTTTGATATATGTAGATTTCTGACTGAAGAACCTAACTTCCTCTGTGGCCTTTGATAGCAGCCCTGGTGAGAAAAACAGAGACCAAAGCTTTTCAGAACAAACCAAAGATTCATCATGCATGGAGTGTCATAGAACTCATTGATCATGTAAGCCAAATGTAGGTAGTGAGTCCAGTGTGTGTTGTCAGGCTTTGCTGTGGGTGTGTGTAGCCAGCTAAGCAATACCTAAGCTCTGTGTAGTGGGGTGGTTCATGAGATTTTTCCTTTCCACCAGAGAGCTAAGAATGAGAGTGTGTGTGTGTGTGTGTGGTGCTTTATCTGGAGTGCCTCATGAGTGATTGCTGACCTGGTGTAGATAGATAGAAGAGAGTAAATGGAGTGAATGGTGAGTGCGTGAGAGGAATTTAAGACAGAGGCTCTTCATAAGAAGCTAAAGTGTTGCATTGTGTGAGTATGAGGAGGAATGGTGTGTGTGGAGATGAGTGAATGCTTTGAAAGGTTAGGTTAGGTTAGCTGGTGGTACGCAAATTGAGTGTTATTCAGGTTAAATGTGGTCAAGTGAAAGTACCTGAGTAACATCAAATGCTGGTTAGATCAAGTAAGGTTAAGGTAAGGTACTGAAGAAACATTTATTACTCAGTGCCTTACAATTGGTCAGACTGAAGTACCCAAGTAACATTACTGTGACTTACAAATGGTCAAGTATAAGGTTTATTTGAGGTACTGAATAACGAAATAACTGATGGCATACTATATTGAGTGTCAGTTAGGTTAGGTGAGGTCAGGCAGAGGCACCCTAGTGACATTTGATAGCCAGTGCTGCACAAATAGTTCAGTATTAGTTAGTCTTGGGGAGAGATAGCTAAGTAACATTTACTGATTGATGGCATACAAATTGAAAGTTTTAGGTCAAAGTAAAGTACCATAGTAACATTTAGTAACCAGTAGTACCGTACAAATGGACTGTTTCAATGGACTTAGTATTTCAGGTCAAAATACTTTGGCTTTAGGAACCAGCAACCTTGGCTCACTCAATCTGCCATTTCAAAGTGCGGTGTCAAGAACTGTGAGTCTTCCAGTCTCCTCTCCAGGGAACTTCGCCAGCACCTCACAGTCCATCCGACAGGTCAGTGCTTATGTGGCTCGCCCTTCACTGTCACTCAACCATTCACAGCACCAATGGTAATTTGTAGAATCTTTATCAGTATCCACAAGAAAAACTATGGTAAAAGAGTAGAATTTGTGATTTTGAGCCAATACAGTGTTTGGAGGTGGCTGTAGAGGAGGAAAGCTTGCCTGTATTTCCTTATTTCACCTCAGCTACCTCCTCTCCTCTCTCTCTTCCCTTCTCTTTTGTAATCCAACTTATCATGTATCCTCCCTACAGTCTTATGTAACTTTAAACAGTGTACCTTCTTTTGCTTCTCGTCTTCATTCCTTTGTAAGCCAACTTATTGATATACTGTTTCTATCTTTCTTGTGTCTTCTCCACTGTCATATGTAACTTACTTTGGACAGTACACTTCTTCCTTTTCTGTTTGTTTTTCTTTTTTCTCTCTATCTCTCCTTCATTACCTAACTTTTCATATCAGTAAACTGTTTCTTTCATATGTCTTCTCTCCTGTCGTGTGTCACTTGAGATTAGATAGTGTATCTCACTTTATTCTCATTTCTTCTCTTGAACTTCTTTGTAATCCAACTTTTCCTATCAATAAACTTTTTTCTTTCATATGTCTTCATTACTGTTTGCTGTCTTAGATAAGATAACGTAGCTTATCAGAAACAACTTTGTGAGGATCAGAAATTAATGTATTTATTCTTTCCTTCCACCATATTCTTCTCAACTCAGCATTTTTGGTGAATTTACAGAATTTAACTCATTATCATGAAAGAGTTCAAGTCAGAGGCAGAATAATACAGAATCAGGGAAGGAGTTCAGAGTTTACCAGTGAAAAGGGTGAAAGATTCAGTTTACTGGTTATCGCTTGCATTAGAAAGGTGGACAGAATAGGAGTGAGAGGAAGTAGAGTCTTGAGGAGTGAGGCCATGGGAGGAAGTACAGTACCACAGATCCTACCTAAGTGTGTATGATCACACAGTTTGTCCCTCCTGGCTTGAGTGAGTGGATAGTCCCACACCTTGTCTCTCCCATAGCAGGTTGCCGGCAGCAGCGGCGTTGGCATAGGCAGCAGTAACTTCCCGGTGAACAGTGCGCTGATGATTGGTGACTACGTGACTCCTGGTTCCATCATCCTACCCACGCAAGGCATCCAGATCAACTCCCACTCCAGCCTGGGCAGTGTGGAATGCACCCAGGAGCAGTGACCCTCGACGGACAGTCTTGCCCTGTGGCGCAGTGTGTTCTGTCCCTGAGCCGTCTCTTCTCCCGCGCTGGTTTCACTCAGGTGACCTGCCAGTCTTTATTGTCAAAGGCGTCTATTGGGAACTGTGCTGGATAATTCAATTCTCGCGTCTTGGATTCTCTGTCTGTCTCTCAGTCTCTCTCTCAGGCAAGCAAAATGTCACCATCCACAGGTTTTTGGACGTCCTCTGTGGTTATTAACATTTCTGACTGTGCAGGAAGCCATCTCAGTTTATGTATCTTCAAATCACGCAGGACAGAGAAAGACTGTCGAGTGGAAGGTGACAAATCTGTACAACCCTGTGAAGTGTGAAGTGTTTTAGTGAAGGTTGCATTGCCTCCCCTTCTCTCCAGCCAGGACTCAGAAACTCCCAGTACTTACAGAGTTACTGACTTGGCATGGCTGCGGTCTTGCTGGTGTCAGCGCTCACCAATCACCACAACGCACTGGCTTGGAGAAATGAGTGTTGCAATGTGTTTTGATACTACAAACCAACAGCTGAGTAAAGGATGGTTGTTTTCCTTAAGAGTTGTGTATAATAAGACAGAAAATCATTTAGCACTCTCTCTCTCTCTCTCTCTCTCTCTCTCTCTCTCTCTCTCTCTCTCTCTCTCTCTCTCTCTCTCTCTCTCTCTCTCTCATGGTAGAAACAGCTGGTAAAAAAAGCAATTGTGTTATTGAGCAGGGAACTGTATTCATTTGTTGTAGAGATGTGACGGTAGTGTTTACGTTTCCTCGCTTTGTTATCAGATTGTACTGTCATGTCCTGGAGAGCGAGTCAGACAGAACTTGAGTGTCAAAGCGTTATAATTGAGGCTCTCTAATACCGTTCAGTGCTCTGAGGATCTTACTTTTCCAGCCGGCCAATAGATCCACAGTCTAGAATGTTTTGTTAGTGATTCAACCGCGACTGTTTCCAAGAAGCTCCGCTGGAAGCTACTAGAGTTTTTAAGGGTGTTTTCATGACTTCAGTGGTCGTTTGACAAAGAAAAGATGTAATAGTCTCAAGTGAGATTTCCATGGATGTTTTTGTGATTCTGGTGATAATTTGACAGTTATGAAAAATGCAACAGTCTCCAATAAGGTTTTCAAGGGTGTTTTGGCTCCAATGATAGTTTGACAAAGTTATGAAAGATGCAACAGTCTCCAGCTGGGATGTTTTCAAGGGTGTTTTTTATGATTCCAGCAATAGTTAATAAAACTAGCAAAGGTTTCACTAAGAGTCTCTGATGGAAGTTGTCAAAGTTTTCAAGAATATTTTCATAATGAGAGTGAATGTAAGAAGGGTTCTGCATCACCGTTCAGACAAAAACACCTTTGAGAACCTGATTACTTATTTGCAGAACATTTGAAGACAGTCGTGGTGAGAAAACAATGCATTTCAAAGTACAAGCCCATGAGAGAGTGATTCCTAGACACACACACACACACACACACCACATACACATCACAGTTTCCAGCAGAGAGAATAATGCATAACTGATGAGTCTGTCTTGAGGGCTGAGTCTGTATGGGCAGCTGTGTTACTCTTAAGATTATTGGCTTCATGACACAGAGCTGCACTGAGCCATCATTGCACAACACCCACACACTCACCACAGCACACAGCACACAACACTTTCACCCGTACAGTCACACACTCAGCACAAACCCGGTGACAACACAAGGACACGGTGATAGCAGTAGTGCAAAAAATAGTTCCCGTAAGTGTGTGTGTGTGTGTGTGTGTGTGTGTGTGTGTGTGTGTTTAATTATACTATACTTCAGGAAACAATTGTAATTTTTTGGAGGTCTTTTTAATGGGGTGATTTTTATATTATTTATTATTATTGCATTATCTTTTTTATTTATTTATTTTGAATGAGAGGGAAAATGTTTGAAGTGAATCCCTAGAAGTCAATAGTAATTATTTTCAAGTTAACATTTTTTTCATAATGCTTGAGTCTTTTTATTATTATTATTTTTATTTATTTATTTATTTATTTATTTATTTTTATTTATTTTCTTTAAGGCAAAACCTAGAAGTGAATTTTTTAGTCCAACAAAGGAAAGTGTATTAATGAACAGTTGATTCAGAAAAGATATCGCTGAGAAACATGAGCAAGTTGTTTATGTGAGTAATGAAACATATTTGTATCAACTTGTCATGAATTAATGAAATCCACTTGTGGTGAAATGAAACTGCAAAGAAAGAAGTGACAATTTAATGAGCTCAAAGAAAGCAAGTGAAGGAAAGTAATGGTTCTCAGAGCCTGAATGTTGTGTTGAAGCCTTGAACAACGCAGCATCACGCAGCAGGACAAGACAGGCTGGGAGTGATGGCGTTCAATGTGGACTGCACTAAGATAATCAAAAAGTGGAAAGCATCAGATGGAGAAGTGTTTCCATTGTGTGGGTTCTTAGTGTGCTTGTCTTGTCACCACCAGTGGCGCTGTACTTCCTCCCCAAGGTGGTGTCTCTCTCCCTGGGTGCTAACAAAGTGTGGTATTTTTGGCCTGCTGTCACCTCACCACCACACCTTTGGGAAGTATACATATGGTGTATGTATATCACAGTACAGCTTCACTGCAGCAGAGTTCATTGTTGATGTAGAAATACTTGTAGCTCAACCACAAAATCTTAGACTTTACCAGTACAGTACAATCCCATTTCACCGAATGCCTTTTGGAGACAAACTTGGCTCAGTGTGAGGTGTGAGGGCTGAGTGAGGGAGTGAGTGGTGCAGCTGTGAGGGAGGATTGGTGTGACTAGTCTCAGCGGTAATTAAGACAAACTTGTCTCAGTTTAAGGTGTGAGGGCTGAGTGGTGCAGCTGTGAAGAGGAATGAAGTGACTAGTCTCAGCAGTAATCAAGACAAGCTTGTCTCAGTCTAAGGTGTGAGGGCTGAGTGGTGCAGCTGTGAGGGAGGAGTAGAGTGGAGTGGTCAGGTGAACCAGAGGTGGAGCAACAAGCCTGGGCAGAGACTGACAGTCTCAACACAGATGTGGGTGTAATTTTTTTAGCTTGTATTTCACCCATTTTGATCTTTGTAGTGTACTGAATGGTGACACTTTGAGTTTGGTAAAGTGGGATTGTATTGTAAAGCCAATTGTTAACTTATGGTGTTTGTCATGTGAGTGAATGAGTGTGTAGCAATAACTGTGCTTCTCTGTCTCACCCGAGGCAGTTGTCCGGAGGCTCAGGAGTTGACTTTGTCCAAAATGTGTCTCATAGACACTAGTGATAAGGAGTAATATATGAGATTCCTATGGAATTGTCACACAACATTTCTTTACTATGATTTAGTTGTAAAGATCCACAGTGTTCAAGTATCCAACACTAAGTACAAGGAAGAAAACAGTTGTTGATTTTACTGTTCATTGTAAAGTGTATCTTGTGCATGAGGTACTGCACCTGTACTTGGGGAAGGCAGCATGTCTTGTCCACACCTCACTCTCTGTGTGCTGCACCTCATGTGTCAGGTGGCTAAGAGGAGGAGGAGGAGGAGGAGAGAACATTGTGGTGGCTGGCATTACAAGCATGGTGTTGTTTGTGGTGAGGCGAGGAGAGGTGTGTGTGTGTTCAGGCTGGCATTGCCTTGTGAAGGAAGGTGTGTTTAGCAGTGCTGACAGATCTCAGAGCTTCTTCCTACACTTGAATCCTCATGACCTAGCCTAACCTCTTGAACCCCAGTAACTTACCCACACCCTCTCAGAAGTGGCCACACTGGACCACTCTAAGCTGGCCACACCACACCATCAATAACTTGGCCACACTTCCCCATTCATTAGTGGTCTTCATTAAGTATATGTTTAATTTTGTAATGGACTGATTATCATTTTTATTTACTTAGCCTTAGACAAAGTGCAATGTTTTGATAATATGACCCAGGAACAAGTTATGGTGGTTTATAATACCCTTCTCTCTCTTACCATGTCCTGCTTCCCACCAAGGCCTGTATTCTGAAACATTTGCTCTCTCACCATCACTGCTTTCCAAAGGCTTTAGTTGAAGATACTCATGTTTTTTAAGGGTATATTTATGGTTCTGGTGTTGGATTGGCAAGAATTTTAATTTATTAAAAGAGAAACTGTCTTGAAAACCTGGTTAATCATCTCTGTGGCTTTGGAAAATCATTGTGGTGAGACTGCAAAGTGTTTGTGAGTACAGTCACAAGTCACAAGCTTCACACATATTACACAGTACTTAATTCCCACAGTGCATCACCTCAACCAAGGGTCTCAATATTGAAATGTTTGTCTTCCATCTTAATTCTGCTTTTAAGAGGCCCTAGCAATAATCATTGGGGATTTTCAAGGATGTTTTATGGATTTGAGTTAATAGTACAAGGAATCTATACCAGTAACATGACGGAAGTGGATGTGGGATTTTAAGGCTGTTTTCTAGATCTTGGTAATAGTTAAACAAAGAATCTATCTTTTATTGGGATTTTCAAACATGTTTTTTTGTTCATTTGATAGAAGACTGAGATTTTTTAAAGGTGTTTTCATGATTGTGTTGAATAGTTTAGCAAAATTGAATGTGTAATAGACTACTTAGTTGAAGTAATTGGGGTTTTAAAGAATATATTAAGGATTTTAGTGATAGTAACAAGATTTAGGAAAAATGACTCCACAACACGCATGATTAAGCATATGTGGCCTCTAAAGATAGTTATGATGAGAGAACAAAGCATTTCAAAACCCGCCCCTTTTGGTGGTGGTGGTGGCAAGAGTGAGGCGCTGAGTTGCTTTGCTGGTGTCGGGCAAGAATTGATCTGAAAACTGTAGTACCTCTTTAGTTTCAGCCGCTAACTTGGTGATAGTTAATCAGTGCACACCAGATGTATATGGAAGATCTTTCGTATTATCATTATTATTTTTTTCTATAAAAGTTACATGGAAAAAAACTGTACAAAAATGGATTACCACTGTGGATGTAATAATTACCAGATTTTATTATTATTATCATTATTATTATTATTATTATTACTAAAGAGTTGACACTTTTTACTACAAGTAAAGTGAGCAACATTCCACAATTTGTATGTAATTCAAACGTTTTTTTTTTTTTTTTAATAAACTAGACCATTTTATGTATTTGTATCATTATGTCTTGAGTGTGTGTGTGTGTGTGTGTGTGTGTGTGTGTGTGTAATTCACCACGATCGTCTGCTGGTCACCCAGCCAATCTTTCCTATTACGGAGCGAGCTCAGAGCTCATAGACCGATCTTCAGGTAGGACTGAGACCACAACACACTCCACACACCGGGAAAGCGAGGCCACAACCCCTCGAGTTACTTCCCGTACCTATTTACTGCTAGGTGAACAGACCCTACACATTAAGAGGCTTGCCCTGTTGCTTCGCCGCTTTCCGGGATTTGAACCCGGACCCTCTCGGTTGTTAGCCGAGCGTGCTAACCACTACACTACCCAGAGAGAGAGAGAGAGAGAGAGAGTAACCAATACAAATCCTTATATCTAATCTATCAATCTTTACATAAATAGATAGGTGATGTCCCAGTGTGTGTGTGTGTGGATACAGGGAGGTGGTGGAGGGGGAGGGGGGGTCTGACATGATGATGCGTGACTGCGTATGTTCGTAACTAATTTACACACATTTACTTATTTATCCCTCCATGTTTCTCACAGCAGACTTCAGTGGGAAACTTGGAGGGAGAGGAGAAAAGGCAAAGGTGGAGTGAAGCAGAGGAAAGGATCGAGTATACCTGGGTATTTCATTGTTATAAGATTGTGTGTGTGTGTGTGTGTGTAATCTCTCTCTCTCTCTCTCTCTCTCTCTCTCTCTCTCTCTCTCTCTCTCTCTCTCAATAGACATATATCATTGAGTTATTTCAGAAAGAAGGCACATTTGATCCCATTCTTTAATTCAATACAACAGAATGTACTGCTGCAGAGTGCCAGATTGAAATAAGAGAAGTATGGTGCCACATTCCACTCTTTCCAATGATACACGTCTCACACTGGGGATAAGACAAAGGTGGGGTGGAGAAATGAGCATTAGCTAGTGTAATAGGACGACAGAAGAAGAAATAAAGATCAAATAGATGAGGTTTGGCAGAAAATATGGCGGTGGAATTGTGCATCTAACAAGACCTGCTAAGTTTATTTGTCCTGCGCTAGCTTCCTGCGTATCAGACAATGCAGTGGAAATTTCCAGCTATTTTTTGGTACAACGAACCATAATTAGTACTCAAATAATCCACACTATAGGCCAAGAGTGACGAACCGGTAATAAGCGATCAATGCCGTGGGATGAAAATAGCAGGAATTTGTATAGAGGTATTGGACAAGCCAATGGCGATGTGGGAGTACACAAGGACTTTGGACTTTATTGGTTGACTTCCTAAGGGTGAAAGTCTCATGCATGCCACGCCTTCCTAGAGCTCCACCCCTTAGCTTTCCCCATCGATTTTTGCAGAGCACGTCACATCACCGAGCCGCACTCCCTTCCTGAGCTCAGAGGAGGAGGGTAACTGTTTATTCGCCTCCCTCTTAGCTCCATTCTCCTCGCAGCAAGGGAGGAAAATGTCGCAAAACACACAACAAGTCTCCAACACGGACTCTGTCAAGATGGTGGTGAAGAGTAACCAAGCCGCCAATGGGAATGTGCACCATATAGCCACCATTGGTACGTGTTCTCTATATGATTGGTGATTCTTGTTTTGTTGTGTGCTGTGGTTCGTGGAAATTGGTGTGGGGCAGGTACGGGTCTGTGGCGGTTAGGGTATGATTTTTTTTTTTTTTTTTTTTTTTTTTAAGTCCGGAAGAGGGAGAGAGGATTCATTTTTCTGTGTTTTTGTTAGTGTCTTTGTCTTTTTTGTATTTCAAGGGTGACAATTTTCAGTATTTAAGATGTTTCCGTGCTTATTCTTTATTTTATAGTGATTGAAGTACGTTCTTCTCCATTTAGGGTACGGGGATTATGATATACATTACATTACCTTAAGTCACTAATCTACCAATCGATTAACTATTTTAAACATTTTAACTACATATATTACACATTATTGTATTACAACTCTTCATTGCGAATACTGGGTGTAATTATATATGTACAAAAAAAAAAACGATAATTATAATATTTCACAATTACACGCATAAATAACGACACCTCGATTACTAAGTCAATAATCATCGATGTTTATTTTGTAGCTTCCGTTTGTGTTCCATTTCTTCATCTCTTAATTTCTTCCTTTGTTTATTTATTTATGTTTTTATTTTTACCTTTTTGTGCCTCGTGATAGAGGTATGCATGGTGCGAGGCTAGGCGACGTTGCCACATGTCCTCTTTTCCGCCACGCACGTCATGGAAGCTCCGCCACCTCCTTTACATCATTTGTAGGACAAGGAGAGATAACTCAACAATCCTTGGGAATTAAAGTTTCTCCAAATAAATAAGTTGAGCTCAAGAGTCATGAGTTTACAAGACGATTTGCATGTTATTAATTCACAACTTGGCCGTATCGCAACATACCTCGTGGAAAATAATAATGAAATTTATTTTAATTAACAAACGAAGGCAATGACAACAATATATAAGCAAAATAAATATAAACTAAACTATTGAATAAGGCAGTGAGGCCGGAAAATGAGATAAATAACCGCGAATAAGGCCAAATAAGGGAGGAAGGGATATGAAAACTGAATCTAGGATGTGGTTTGGTGACTTGCCATGAACAAAATACCGTATTAGCCGCCATGTAACTAAAAATTAACTAATCTGTAATAATCCCAAGGAAAATCGCCATTAGGGAATCTGGGTGAGGGAAATCAAGCGGGAAAAACACATAATGGAGGTTAATGGCAACTGACTGGAGATGAACTTTACAATACGTCAAATTTGAGCTTATAACTTCCTTACGCATTAAAAACTACATTAAATAAACTCTTTGAACCCAAAACCAACGAAAAACTAGTATTACGAAACTGAAAAACTGAGAAATGAAGAGAAATAAAGATCCCTAAAATAAATGTCTACACACTCAACTATTTTATGACGTCAAAATTTGGTCTCCCTTCTCCCTCAGTCTTGCCTCCATGTTCTAGACTCTCCACCTCTCTTTCCCAGCCTCTCCCAGCCTCTCCCAACCGTGTGTTATGTGGTATTAGGGGTTAATGATGAAGATGACGGCTACTCCACAATCTGCAGTACAGTATAGCTATCAAGGTGATGTGTGGTGGTGTGATGAGTGGTGTGATGTGGCTTGGGTGCGTGTGGTGTGTATGTGTGCGTTGGTGTGGGGTGTATTGTGTTTGGGGACAAGGGCACGGGGGTATGAGTAGTGGTGTGGTGTGGTGTATGTGGTGAGTGTGGTCATGTATAGTTGACATCTACGACATCTGAATCCTCTATATATGTATCCACACGTATATAATGAATTTAATATCCGCATCCGTATCATAGGAATTATTTGGCGCATGTTCTTTCTTTCTTTATTTATTTGTCTGTCTTTATTTTGTTACAAACTACAGTGCTCGTGAAGTTATGTATGGTTAATTGATGTATGCTTTTTGATTATCCACAAATATTACACTGACTCGTTTCCTCTCCTATATACACAACATAACGCGTAGAGTTTCACGGCAGGGCGGAAGGAACGCGATTAAGTTACTAGCATGTTTGTATGTATGTATGTATCGTGTGAATGTATGAAATGCATGTGTCTGTATTGTGTTATACCACTATATTGACACAACATCTGGTCAGGCATACATATTTTATACCGGATTTTACTGGCTAAAGGAGGTATTTTGAGTACCTCCTATCTGGAAGTCAAACTTTATAACCTTGTAACCTTAACCTTACCTAACCTGACCTCGTCTTCTTCTTCTTTGGACCTGTGACACTTGGAGCTATCCTAACCTAACCTAACCTAATGTGTATGATCCCCAGGCCTGGCAGAGTTGGCCCACCGGGAGTACCAGACAGGTGACTATGAGAATGCCGAGAAACATTGCATGCAGCTGTGGCGCCAGGACCCTTCCAACACTGCCGTGCTGCTGCTGCTGTCCTCAATACACTTCCAATGCCGCAGGCTGGACAAGTGAGTGTAATGATGATGATAATTATAATGATAGGAATAATAATGATACATACTGAAAATATACAAAAGAGAAAGGGGGAAGGCTAAAGACTAGAAAACTGTCCTAGTTAATCACTTAGGTGGTATCAGTCTGTCTGTGTGTGTGTGTGTGTGTGTGTGTGTGTGTGTGTGTGTGTGTGTGTGTGTGTGTTCACCTAGTTGTGGTTTACGGGAGGGGAGTAATCTCATAGTATCCCTTCTCTCTCTGTTCATTATCTAGTATCTTAAGAGCATGGACAGTTTTGGGCATTTAATCCCTTCAATACTGAGACACAGTTTTACCTTGATTTTTGGGTGTGATTAGACAATTTTATTTACATTAGGAAGAGTCTATTGAGGTCAGAAGAATAATGACCAGAATCTTAACCATTTTAATCCCAACATATGTTTCTGAAGCTGTTTAAAATCATCAAATAGTAACCAGAATGAATATGAAAATGCACCCTATACTGAAGAGATTAAGCTGTAGTGGAGGTGAATGTGTGGTTAGTCTAAGTGTGTGTGTATGTCTGCCCTGCCAGGTCTGCCCACTTCTCCATGTTGGCCATCAAGCAGAACCCTATGCTAGCTGAGGCCTACAGTAACCTGGGCAATGTGTACAAGGAGAGAGGACAGCTCCAGGTAAGCAAGATCACTCAGCCCTTTGTGTTGTAATGGTGCACTGTTCCCCTTAACATTCTCATAGCTTTCCTAATGTTTATCTTGTTCTCTTGCTCCACGCATTTCATTGTCTTGTATATTAATGATCTTTTTCTCTCAATTGATTCACTGTCCCTTGTCTTTTCCCTAATGTTCATCCTGGTCTTCAAACATCAACTAGTCATCCAACGTTCTCATAACTCTTAATGTTTATTCTTGTCTCGTTCTTTGCCTTACCATGGTCCAAATAATTATGTTTGTCTTTAAATTAATACACTGTCCCCTCTTGTTTTTCCTAATGTTCATCCCTGTCTTTAATCACTAAATAATAATGTGTTTCTCTAATGGTGCACTGTCTCATATCCTAATGTTTACCCTGGTCTCTTCCTCTACACACTGCATTGCCTTGCCGTTTATTACATCATGATGTTTTTCTCTTAATTTGTACACTCTCCCTTCTTACCTTCCCTACTGTCATCAACATTCTCATAACACTCTCCTAATATTTATCTTGTTCTCCTCCTTCACACACTGCTTTGCCTTGTGGGTGATGGTAATGATGTTTTCCTCCCATGTCTGTACAGGAAGCTTTGGAGAACTACAGGCATGCAGTTAGGCTCAAGCCAGACTTCATTGACGGCTATATCAACCTTGCCGCCGCCCTTGTCGCCGCCAACGACATGGAACAAGCAGTGCAGGCGTATGTGTCGGCCCTGCAATACAACCCAGTGAGTCACCAAGTCTGATTGTGTCACTGATATGTTGATGAACCTGTGTGCACTGCATTAAATGTTGAGACACATCTAGAACTGCTAAGTTCTATTTATTGTGTGCACTTTAACCTTCACTGCACTAAAACAATGGAATTTACTAGTCTTTTGATTCATTTGTAGTGTGCAGTCACAGTGCATCCTTCATCAAAGCACTAAATATTGAGACACATCTAGAATTGCCTTTGTTTATTAACCAAGTAATGTATTCATCCACTTTGTGCACTGTAACCTTCATTATGTACTAAAACACAGGACTCATTCAGAATTACTCTCGTGTGTGTCTGGCTAAACAGTGCATTGATTCATTTATTATCTGCACTGGGGTTTCAATGCTGCACTGAAACATTAGGTGTATTCAGAACACACTTGTTTATTATTGTTTCCTTGTCTTACTGTTTGTTGTTCCCTTGAGAAGCTGTATTATATAGGAAGACAGATAGAGGCATTTTGCAATAATTATCCACCTCTTTTGCTGCTTGTGTTGATTTCATAATGTCTATTATCAGTATCTGCATGTATTACTGTCTGTTCTCCCTTTCAGGAGCTGTACTGTGTGAGGAGTGACCTGGGTAACCTCTTGAAGGCGTTGGGAAGATTGGATGAAGCAAAGGTATGTACCGTCTCCAACACCTGAGGCCTGTTTGACGTCTTGCCTTTCTGATTACCACGCCACCATCTGCAGCATTAGCCCTTCCTCTCCCAATAGTGTTGCCCTCCTTCCTTATCCTTTTCTCTTCCCCTATCTCTTTCTCTCCCTCTCTGTCCCAGCAAGGAACAAGAGTAGTTTTATCTAGTTTCTCTTTCCCTGCCTCATTCCTCCATCCTTTTGCTAACACAAAATTGCAGTTGATTTGACCTAACTTGTATTGTCACCTTGTCTTCTCTCCTCCACTCTCCACGTAGATGACTCTGTCTGTCGTTGAATCTATCCTCTTGATGCTCAGTCTTTGAGGAGTGTAGCTATTGGTGCCACTTGGGGATCAGTACGTACAGTTGAGGACACTTCACTTCTCTGTCACTCCTCCTCTTGCAATTTGGGAAGAATGGACATATTGGATAGAGGGCTGATTCACTTCCATTTCCACTTGTTTTGGAAGCATGAGTAGCCACTGTTGTACTTGAGGAACTAAAGAACTTGTCAGATTTGCTGGTAGACATACATTCCACACCCTCACCTATTAGATCTTTCCTTGCCCTCCTTGACCTGATCTGTGGATGGGAATATGATTAGCACCTCGAACTCTCAGATTAAACCTTGAGGAACTAGAGTCACACATCTCACAGGAGTTATGTTGCAACTTTTCCTGGAACTGGCAAGGTGGGGAGTCCTGGCCAATGTGGTGATGATGCGTAACACCGAGAGGCACGGCATGGACGGAGACGCCAGTTCTGTCTGTCATGTCATGCAGCCCCATTGGGTCACAGTCAGCCAGTCAATATGTGGCCCTCCCTCAGTGCCGTGTCTCTGCGCCCGCGTACCGAACACACTCGCGTTGATGGGTTTTGTGGCCCGTGTGAAGACCTGTGGAGGTTGATAGAGGGTCTGCGCCCTAGACCCGCGAGGCTCCACCCCCCGTTGAGCCAGGCTTGTGCCCCCAGCCGCCAAGTCTTGCTCAACACACGGCAGCGCTAGCAGAATTATTCAGTCCTCAGGGAGACAAGTGAAAATTTTGTGCCAAGGGAAGGTTGAGGGTGTTTTGTTCAGCATTCAAGTGTTTGGTGTGCCTCTTGGCGCACCCATTTTGTCGCTCGAACTTGTCCGAGCCTCATCCCAGAGGGCTGGAGGGTTGCGTCACACATGTTTGCTTTCTAGCATTGCAGCAGTTTTTTTTTTTAATATATATCACTGATTGGCTCCGACCTTACTCAGTTTCAAAGAACAAGTTTTGTTTTGCTGGTTTGTCACATTGGTCTGTGCGGCAAAGACCAGGCACAGAAGTTCCTCGAGGTTCCTGCCATTCATATCATTTCATCTCAGACTTTGTCAATAGTTCCCCTTAATCCGTGAAAATAGAGATGCAGATTTGTATCTTGAGTTTCTGAACTATGAAGAAATTGACCTTGATGCTTGGGATTTCCTGTTAAATGTTGTCACCATGCTTGTCCTCGGCCTCAAGTCCCGATTCCTGTGCTAGATTGCTGTCTTGGGAACTGTCTGTGCCTCAGAGTAACACTTAACTAGAGACGGCACTCTTTGAGTCCAGCTTTTGAGATGTCACGGCTGCATTGTTGCCCCGAGACTTATTAAGGTCAAGACCAGGTAAACAAACACTGCTTACCGTCGAGAAACCCCAAGCATCCTGGTGTAGAACCGTGACCAGAGTTCTTACTGCCAGACACACTAATTACCTTTGTTTTTACTTTTCTTCCCTTGGTCGTATTAGATGTTGAGGCTGTACAGCCCTACTCCTCTCCAGAGGTCGTCTTGAATGAAGAAGCCTCCTTCGTAATTCGTGGACACTTAAGATGTAGGTGGACCTGCCAGGATGCGCCTCTTAAGGGTTTGTATATTGAGGGAAAGCTGAAGGAAAGTTCTCTGTGTTGGTTCACGCGTCTCTCTTCAGGTATGGTTATGTTTATGTGGCAGCTAAACAGAATTTTTAGACTTAGCGCCCTTCTCAGGAAACTCAGTTAGCCTCCGAAACAGACCAGCTGCTTCATGGGTCCTTAAGCAACTAACTCAATGGGGGGAACACTTTCACAATGGGAGAAAAAGAAGAAATAATGCCTTGGGTTGCCTAATAACTGTTGGAGGCTGACACATTTCATGATCTCAGATGATACCAGAAATTTCAGGGCAGCGCACGCGTAGGGCCATAGGGCAAGAAGCGGGTACGCAGTAGGGCGGACCCTCTCTTTGTCACCGCTCATGGGCTGGCGCGGAGTAACAGTCACGCCATCACTCTTAAACTACGGCAAATTTCTCGAGGCTTAACTTGACGATGTCTTGGCGACGCCCCCGCACCCATCAGCCCAGGCAAGAAGGTCATAGCGCAGGCGAGCGTTCTAGGCAGCGGCGCACTAGGCGAGCGTGTAGGGCGAGACCCCACACGTTCCCCGGCAGCCTCTGATCTGGCCTTATCCTCCTTCCTCTATGGACCAGGCGTGCTATCTCAAGGCCATCGAGACCAGGCCGGACTTTGCTGTGGCCTGGAGCAACCTGGGGTGCGTCTTCAATGCGCAGGGTGAGATCTGGCTGGCAATACACCACTTTGAGAAGGCCGTGGCCCTCGACCCAAACTTCCTGGACGCCTATATCAACCTTGGCAATGTGCTGAAGGAGGCACGCATTTTTGACAGGTAATGTGAGATGATGTTTCACTACTTTATCGATGTTGCTTGTCTGTGTGTGTGTGTGTGTGTGTGTGTGTGTGTGTGTGTGTGTGTGTGAGTGTGAAGGGAACAAGCATGTGTATTAGACTAGACCTCTCCCTTTTCCTGTCCATCATTTGAGTGTAGTGTGTAGAGCAAGGCAACAAGGTAAGTGTGTGTCCATATGGTCAGTAGCACATAGTGACGTTTGACTAAGTGTCTTGATGTTTAGCTGCATTTGTCCTCTTATGCTGGTCTGAGAGGTGAGGGGGATTGAGGGACGGAGAGGGATGTACCACCACCACTGCTGACTGACTCACTGTATTGGCTCTGATCTGGCCTTGCTTTGGTGACTTGCAGCAAGTGGTGGTTGTGAGTCAGTGTCCATTAGGTAAATGTTTGTGTTCATCATAAAATCAGAGATGCCACACCTCACAGACTTATTATCCCCAGAAGTGATGAAATAGTATAGCTTTTTTCCTTTTTTTATTTTTTTTTTTTTATTTATCCTGCAAAAAACTAGTCATCCATAGAAAATGATTGAGAAATGCTTGTTTTGTTTATTAATTTGCCAGATGCCACTTTTCACACTCATGACTCCCTGAAGTGATTCACTAAACCTTTTTTCTTTTATCCTAAAAAGAAACATATCTCCACTTGTCTTCCTAAAAAAATGTTTGTATTCTTTCGTAAATCTAGCTAAACAACACTATTTTATTTATCCTAGGGGAAAAATACATTCAGAGTCTCTTTCTTCAATTAAAGTTCATTGTCTTAAAATTGCCACTCTGACATTGAAAGGGGAAAAAACATTAAAAGTTTTAAAATCACACAATAAAACTCCAATATTTCACTATTATGTAAAAACAATTCTTGTTATTGTAAATGTATGATCTGTATTGAGAAGAGTTACTACAGATAAATAGACACAGACACAGTTTTATGGTAGTGGTGGTGGTGGTGATAGTATTCAGCAGTGAAGCAGAAGCAGTGGTGATGGTGGTCAGCAGTTAAACAAAAGTAGTGATAGTGGTTAGCAGTGAAACAGTAGTGGTGGGGTTGATGGTGGTGGTCAGCAGTGAAGTAGTAGTAGTAGGTGGTGGTGGTGGTAAAGGAAGCAGGGAGCAGCAGAGAGTGAAATAGTGAAAAGCAGATGAACATTTATTGAAATTGCTTTTTATCAATTTATTTTTATGAGTGGTGTCAGTGGTGTGTGTGTGTGTGTGTGTGTGTGTGTGTGTGTGTGTGTGTGATTTGTTGTTGAAAGTGAAAATTTTATGGAATGTTTGTTGAGTTCATTTGGGTTTCATTGTTCCTTTCCTTCTTTACATTTGTTTATTGTCCTTCCTTTATTTATGTCATTCTGTCTTGAAAATTGAGAAGCACAGTGTTTTGTCTCTTGTTTATATCTTGCTAAGTCACTTGTGTTCTAAACGGATCCTATTTAGAAGACAAATGCACACACACACACACACACACACACACACACACACACACACACACACACACACACACACACACACACACAGGAAAGCAAAAGTAAAAGTAAAGAAGAGTGTATGTGTGTGTGTGTGCGTGCGTGAGTGCGTGCGTGCATTCGTGTGTGTGTGCGCGCGTGTGCGTGCGTGCGTTCGTGTGTGCTTGTGTGCACTTGGCATGTGTTGTGTGTGTTTGCAAGACATTTTGCTATGGGGAATGACGAGTGATTTGGTTCATTTCAATTCTTTCACGTTTGTATCAGTTATTTTATTCTTTTCCAATGATTTCTGCAAGTAATTGAATGTTGGAAAGTTGCCTTCTCTTTTTTTTTTCGTCTGTCCATCCGTCTGTCTGTCTGATTGGTGTGTGTTTGTTTTGTCCCCTTGCTATGGTAGAAGATTTTTTGTCCTTAGCACCAGTAACTGTTTGGTCTTGGCATTTCTCACTGAGTATGCAAAACTTTGTCATATGCTCATAAAACTATTAATTAGGACTATTAAACTAAAATAAAAGGCAATAACCACAATAAATGAGGCATGACTGTAAAAACAACAACTTTGAATAATAATAATGATGAATATAAAACCAACAACAAACCAAAGCAAAAAAAAAAAAAAAAGAAAGAGAAAGAAAGAGAGGAATATATTGAAGCTTAACCCAAGAAGTTCAAGATGGATAACATATGATCCCTTATTGTCTGTCTCAATAGGTCTGACACAGGATAAAGTAGTGCAAAGGAGGAGTTCATGACACGTCTCATTCCTCGACTATGGCAAATTGGAGACCTGTTAAAAAAAGAGAGATATGCATACCTTAGCAATACACTCAGACACACACTGGTGGAATGAAGTGCTTGATGGGTACTAGTAAATGGTGTAGCAGATTAACGGAGAGGGGGAGAGAGAGAGAGGTGTTGAAGGCAGTATATTGTGACCAGTACAGAGAGCAAAGAAAGTATGAAAGGCTGTCCATTATAAGCTGTGGTGTAGCAGACAAGTCTCAGAAAGAAGTATTTTAACAGCTATTCAACTCTGGCAGTGTTTTGTGTATTGGTGGTGGTGGTGGTGCTGTCTTTCTTTCATATAACTTTGTATTTCTGTGCTGCATTCTCTGCCTCCTGACTTGTTTCTTCTCTTATCACTTGCTACCACACTTTATTATTCATTCTTGTCACTTCCTCCCTTTCGTTTCTTCTCTTTTCACGTTACCTCTCTTTTATTCACTCTTGTCACTTCCTCCCTTTCATTTCTTCTCTGATCACATGCTGCCTCTCTTTTATTCACTCTTGTTGTTTCCTCCGTTCCTCAACTCTTCACACATCCTGCCACACACATTAGATTTATTCACTAGTTGCCTTCTCTGTCACATACTTATTTAGTTTGCTTAGTGACTTGTACATCTTCTTCCTCTAACATTTTATACATCTCTTCCTTCTATGCAGCCCTGTCTCTCACCTTTGCTATTCCTTCTATTTAAACCTTATTCAATGCAATCCTTTCTCTATAGTTCTCTCATTCATACCATCCCTCCTCCTCCTCCTCCTCCTCCTCTTCTTTTTACTTCTTCTTCTTCTTCTTCTTCTTCTTCTTCTTCTTCTTCTTCTTCTTCTTCTTCTTCTTCTTCTTCTTCTTCTTCTTCTTCTTCTTCTTCTTCTTCTTCTTCTTCTTCTTCTTCTTCTTCTTCTTCTTCTTCTTCTTCTTCTTCTTCTTCTTCTTCTTCTCCTCCTCCTCCTCCTCCTCCTCCTCCTCCTCCTCCTCCTCCTCCTCCTCCTCCTCCTCCTCCTCCTCCTCCTCCTCCTCCTCCTCCTCCTCCTCCTGGGTTCTATCATGGCAATTGTACCTTGAGGCTGAAGTGTTTGTGGTTCAGTCCTGTGAAGTGAGAGTTTTGGCCCCCATGTAATTTTTTTGACTATGTATGTAACATGTGGAGTGTTTGGCAGTGTTGGTGGTGAGGTCCTTGGTGTTATTTTACCTAGGGTTAGTGGCGTATGCATTGCCCCCCCAAGCAGTAATACACTCCACTGTTGTTACTCTTTCCCCCATTCAGAGGTATGGCATGTTGTAAGTGATTCTGTTTTGGCTAGACTTGTATGACCATTACTGTTACTATTATTACTACTATTACTAGCTCTATTTATTACTGTATGTGGCAGTGAGTATACCATATGACTACTAGAGTATTGTCATTATTATGCTTGGTAAAGGTTTTCTGAATCTTGTCTACATTAAGTGCAAGTTCTTCTCAGCAGCATTGGATGTAAACAGAGGCTTACTAACACTGCATGTCTTTGAGCAGCGTTTGTATGCAAGATTTGAGATGCAGTCAGTCAGTCAGTCATTTGGTAATAGTGCAGTAAATACTATCTCTTCTGACTAAGCTTAGCAGACTCTTGTTGATATAAAGTAGTGTTTAGCCAGGCCTCCTTGACTCAAGCTTACCCTTCGCTCTACAACCTGTGTGTCTGCATGAGTCTTTCTCGCTCAGAATTACAACTTAGGAGGCACATCGAAGTATCATGCACGCAGCAGCTCAAGACACACAGACACGTACAATCAGGCATAGAGTCGTGCATATAACGTCATTTTCAGGTAAAAGGATAAATATTGAATCGTGTGAAAATCTGCCGTTATATCTATTCTTTGGGGTCAGGTATGATAGATTACATTAGGTGTATCTAACTTATTTTTAATCTACCCTAACCTAACCTAATCAAACCCATCTCAACTTTATCTCACATATCCCAGCCAATATTAACTTTATCTAATCTAATTACTCTCATGTAATTTGATCTAATCTGTTCTAATCTAACTTACCCGTGTATCTAATCTAATTACTCTCATGTAATTTGATCTAATCTGTTCTAATCTTACTTACCCGTGCCAAACCTAACCTAACCTCAAAAGTGTCAAGGATAGCTAATCATAATGTAACCACTAAATAATGTTATATTTCTTGGCGTAATACTCTGGGGACATTGATGAAGGGATGCCTCGCTGTGTAGACATAAAAAAATCATTCCTGTGTATATTTTTTGATTAATGGAGTAGTGAGCTGGTAATGATATATTTTC
Organism: Portunus trituberculatus; assembly: GCF_017591435.1. Lineage (NCBI taxonomy): Eukaryota > Metazoa > Arthropoda > Malacostraca > Decapoda > Portunidae > Portunus > Portunus trituberculatus. The sequence continues at coordinate 5,502,838 of NC_059288.1, forward strand.
CTTCTTTATTTTATTATTGATTAGTTTTTTATGGTGAAATTGTACGGTTTTTTGAAGCCTCCATGTTTTTTCTAGTATATTTAGGTAAAGTTAGGTTAGGTTAGGTGTTAGGGAGGAGTAAGATACAGTATGGCAGTATGAGTGTTGTTTAATGTTGTGGCTTGATTAGGAGAGGTTAGATTACCTTATGCTTTGCAGAGAGAGAGAGAGAGGTCAGTTTTTACTTTTGTCATTTTTGTAGTTGAATAACTTGAGTAACATTTTGTTCAGGAAATTTGAAGATGTAGTTGTGATGAATGTTTTAAATTCAGTACATTCAATAGTAAGTGTTTTACAAGATACATTATTTTTTTTAGGTGGTTTTAAGATTAGATGTATAGGTAATGAATCTTTGCTTTTGTCCAGGCCACCTGTGTGGCTTGGTATAGAGGTAGAGAGACAGATAGATAGATAGATGAATTCTTTGACTGCTCACGGCAAAATACTAATGATGCTCTTCACTAAGCCACTATGTTTTACCAAGCTGTAATTTAACTTCCCACTAATTCATAAACCTATCAGCCTACCTTTAATTTGATGTTAGGTGGTATTCAAAATTTAGTAGTGTTCAAAATTTATACCTGAACGAGCACCGTAATATTTGATTAAGCTTCAGGTGTTATAAGAATTAGGCTTATGGTCTAACCTTGTACCATAATGGAGCAAGCTTCAGAAAACCCAGTAAGCAGAATTAGTATATAGTAAACAAGCTGTCATCTGCAACCATTGAATTTGTTATTGAACTGGAACTGCCATACAAGTCAGGATTATGATAAAACCTTGCTCTGTTCAATTTTGATGAGCTTCAGAAGAGATAGCCTTCACAACTTTACTGAAAACTTGCACTACAATCCTTCATTAAGTTTTATAAGAGATAGTCAAAATTTAATCCTGCACAACAATTTTTCATTAAGTTATTTAAGAGATAGTCAAAATTTTACCTTAAACTTTCTCGAGACCCTTCACAAAGCAGTCAGGGAGTTCTGAGTGGCATAACTTTGTGTGTAGGCTGCGACACTTGTACTTGTCTGTGTTGCGGCAGTGGCAGGCTAGGCTGGACTTCAGGTTTAGAGTATTACAGTGTTGCCTGTGTATAGTAGTGTGACCTTGAAATACAATCTTGTGTGTTTACCATTCCCTTACCACTCAAATATTCTCATGTAGTTACTTTCTTGTATATTTTGGGTGTGTCTTTTTATGATTTGCTCTGCAGTAGTGAAGTAAGTTGAGTAAGTTTGTTATGATGGGTTTGTTCATCAGTTTGTTCATTGGTGACATTTTGGTTTTGGTTTGGGTAATGAATGAGTGTGTGGGTGTTCTTCATGAGTCAGCTGTCAGGAGTTGTTTGGAAATGTGAAGGTTTATAAGAACACTGTGGTGTGATTGTGTGTGTGTTTACTGATTGAGTCAAGCTTGTAATGTGAATTTTTTTGTATGTTTGTGTCTGTGTTTTGTATCAGGCAAAAATTTTTTTTTTTTTTTTTAATCACTAATAATTTACACATTTTTAGATTTTTGCAAAGATAAAAACAAACATAGCATTTAATTCACACTGTTAGAAAACAAACAATTTTCACTTCAAACAAACACATTTAGCCCTAAGCATGGTAAGTCTGTATCTTTAAGCACCCACTCAGTCAGTCAGTCAGTCAGTGAGAGTCAGCCAGCCTTCACTCTTTGGTGTTCTGAAGGAGATGTAAGTGTATGGAGCATTCCCAAGGGTGTGTTAAGTGATGGTGTGGAGACTTGCCTTGCTTAGGTGGCTGTGGTACCGTTACAGGCGACTTTTAGGTGATGCAAGGAGGCGGTGACAGCCACAGGAGGACGTGTGAGTACAGTGAGTGCCGGGACTTGCTTAGAACTTGTGACAATGTTGAGTGGAAGGACTAGAGAAGTGTCTCTCGGAAACACATGACTGGAAACACAACGCTTGATGAAGGAAAATTGGAAAAATTGGTCCTAGGAATTACATGACTAGAAACACAGTATGCCAGTCCACTGAGGGAAGACTGGTAAAGTTGTACCTGGAAACATGTGATTGGAAACACTGTATTCTCAGCCTGCTGAGGAAAGACTTGAATCACACTGTGGTAACACGCATCCATTAGAAAAAGACTGAAGTAAAAAATGAATTGATGAAATAAAAACTTCTGGGAAATATCAGAAAAAAAGCATGTAATAAAACCAACCGAAAAAACACATAAAAAAATACACATAAACCAAAACACATTCCTGGAACAAAAACACACCTTAGACAAGAGGCACACCAGAAACACACACAAAAACAAAAAACACCATTTGAGCCACAGAAACACATGCATCTGACAAGCAGCAGACGACGATGCTTGTTGGTACCAGGAGTGAGATGTGGCAAGTGATTGTAGCGATGGCCTGCCGAGTGAAGAGAACTATGTACCATCTTAGACTGGGCTGATACACGCCACCCATACCATGAGAGTGAGGGAAGGGCAGAGCCTATGATGGACTACCAGTGCGTGGTTGTGTACACCATAGTCAGCATCACCACTCAGGAAGAGGACATCGAGAAATTATCGCAGAAAAATGGGTGTCTGGGATGTGTTGCGGGAATGGTTAAAAAGCTGAGTATTGTGTCCATCAGAATGCACCTCTTGTTTTAGTCCTTAGCAGGAGATAGAAATAGAACTGTGTACGTTAAAATATCAGTTGTTTTGTCTGTTGGAATTGACAGGTGATAGAAAAAAATCTTTAATATCCTTTAGTGGGTTATTTATTTATTTATTTATTTAATTAATTTATTTTTTTTATTTATTTATTTATTTTATTTTTGCCAGTTGAAGTTATTTTTCTGATAGGTGATTGAAATAATAGTGTTCATTAAAGTATCTTGTTTTTGTCTGTAGGAAGTGACAGGCTATAGAAATAGTATTAAGTGTCCATTGAAACACACCATGTACTTTGTGTGGTAGAGGAAAAGGTTATATTTATTTATCTATTTATTCTTCTTATTGATTTTTTAAGATCCTGATCTGATTGAGAGGTTGAAAACTGTTTTGTTCTTAAGTATTGCTCAAAGAAAGTTTAGGATGTTTTGTTTATTGTTATGTTTAGTTATTGAATGTTTTGTTAGTGTGAGTTATTGAATGTTTTGTTAGTGTGTGTGTGTGTGTGTGTGTGTGTGTGTGTGTGTGTGTGTGTGTGTGTGTGAGAGAGAGAGAGAGAGAGAGAGAAAGAGAGAGAGAGACAGAGACAGAGACAGAAAAGCTCAATTTTATTTATATATACCATAACAGACATTAACATTGTAGCTTAATATACAAAACCAACACTAATTATCCTTTAATATAGAACCAATGAAATAATCTTAACTTCATCTTAACTCAACACAAACAAGGCTAGGTCAGGAACACACACACACACACACACACACACACACACACACACACACACACACACACACACACACACACACACACAGTAACACAATGATGGGGAGGCAGTAACATTCTAACAGTGCGTCTTTCCTCCCTCAGGGCCGTCGCAGCTTACCTCCGAGCCCTGAATCTGTCCCCCAACCATGCCGTCGTCCATGGAAACCTTGCCTGTGTCTATTATGAGCAAGGGTAAGTCTTTGTGGTGTTTGAAAAGTCTTCCTCGCTTTTTTCTTCATTCTGTTTCCTGTTTAGTTGTTCATCTTTTCTTGTCTTTTAAAACGACTTATTTATTTATTTTATTTATTTATTTATTCATTTATTCATTACTTTTTTCTTATCTTTTTTCATTCACAATTTAATTCTCTTTAATTTTTTCACTCATTATCACCTCTGAAAACTAGTGATATTTCTATTCAGTGCTTATACATAATTTGTAGTATTATTTTTCATATTTTTCTTTCCTTACAATCTTACCTTTACTCATGATACAATCCTCCATAAACTTAAAAACTTTTTATCATTGTGACAAAAGTTTCAGCTTATATCATGGTGCATGAAACTCTGGAACTCCCTGCCTATTTCTGTATTTCCATCTTCACATGACCTGAACTCATTTAAGAGGGAGTAGGTTTCAAGACATTTATTCCATTCTTTTGGCTAACTCTTGGACATGCTCAAGAAGTAGCATCCAAGTGGCCTTTTTTGTTTAGTCTTTTTTGTTGACCTTGGCCAGATTTCCCCTTTTAATAAGAAAGTAATGAAATCTTCCTCTTTGTTTTATGTTGCCAAATGTAGTAACACCTGCTCTCTTAGTCTTTATCTTCCCCTTTTCTTGTTAGGTTGCCAAGAGAGTAAGTAAGTAAGACCTGCCTTTGTATTGCAGCCTCATTGACCTTGCCATCGACACATACCGGCGAGCCATCGAGCTGCAGCCAAATTTCCCTGATGCCTACTGCAATCTTGCCAATGCTCTTAAGGAGAAGGGGCAGGTGAGTGTATGTATACCTTGTTGTGTATATTGTACTGGCCATGTTTCTGTCTGTATAGCCTTGTTTGTCTAGTTCTTTTCCTTTTAATATACATTCCTTGTCTCTTTCACCTCTTGCTAGTGTGTATACCTTATATCATGCAGGACCTTCACTTTTCTGGTCCTGTTTGTCTTTGCTTCCATACTTACAGTTTTTCCCTGTCTATTTATCTCTTTATTTGTTGAGTTTTCCCCTTCTATTGATCTACACTTCACGGCTACATTACCTTTAGCAGTGTGTATATAATTATCTTTTAGTACAATCAGACTGATCCATATTATGAAATTCTTTTGCTCTTTCACTACAGTTATTTTCAAAGGCTACAGAAATTATTAACCAGGTTCTCAAGAGTGTTTCTCCTGTTAAAATAGTTATAAAACTATTGTTAACATGTCACTGGAAACATAGAAACACCCTTAAAAACCTGTGTAACATTAACTAGAGCCTTATCAGAGTAGTAGAGGTGCAACACAGAAGAATTTTTTAATATAGGTTGGTACCTCACTAGAGTCTAACCTTCCCTCTCTGTGGCTTCAGGTCAGCGAGGCAGAGGAGTGCTACAACACAGCACTGCGACTCTGCCCATCACACGCCGACTCCCTCAACAACCTGGCTAATATTAAGAGAGAGCAGGTGAGGCCTTCTTGACACCCCTATTCTTCCTCAGGGGGGACTGAGAAATTAAGAATAGAACATGTAACATTAGATATCACTTTAGAGAACCTGTACTGGTATTAGAGAGAAATAAGGCCCCTTTGACTTCACCATTTTTTTAAGATAGGATAAGATTTAAGACTTAAACATGAAATTTGAAAGAAAATACCAAAGAACAGAACAAAAACACATAGTAACACACAGTGCCTTTGATATCCCCATTTTAAGACTGGATGATATTTACAGACATGAAATTAGAAAGTGCCAAAACAAAGAACAGGACAAAAATATATAAGAACACAAATTACTTACTGTTTACAGATGTGAAATAAAAAAAAAAAATAGCAAAGAACGGAACAAGAACACATAGGAACATGGAGGACACTTTACCTATTCAGACATGAAATTAAAAATAAAAATACCAAAAAAGAAGACAAGAACAGTAACACGAAACACCTTAACTCAATGCAGTTTGACTATAATACCTCTCCTCCTCAGGGCTATACAGAAAACACTTAACTTGTTTACAGACATAAAAGTAAAAAAATATCCCCCTCCACCAAAAAAATGACAAGAACATTAACACAAACCACTTAAAACTCTGTGCACTGTGACTCAAACACCTCACTCCTCAGGGCTACACAAAAGACACTTAACTTATTCACAGACATGAAAGTAAAAAAAAAGGTATCACTAAAAAAAGACAAAAACATTAACACAAACCGCTTAAAGCTCTATGCACTGTGACTCTAACACCTCATTCCTTCTCAGGGCTACACAAAAGACACTTTAACTTATTCACACACATGAAAGTAAAAGAAATTATCTCGCTAAAAAAAAGACAAGAACAGTAACACAAACCACTTAAAACTCTGTGCACTGACTCAAACACCTCTCCTCCTTAGGGCTACACAGAGGATGCCACCCGTCTGTACCTCAAGGCGCTGGAGGTGTTCCCAGAGTTTGCTGCCGCTCACTCCAACCTTGCCTCCATCCTCCAGCAGCAGGGCAAGCTCAATGAAGCCCTCATGCACTACAAGGAAGCCATCCGCATCCAGCCAACATTTGCTGATGCCTACAGGTCAGTCCAGCTAAAGGAACGGATGTCTTGTGTTCCTTTAGGGTTGTTTGACGTTTGAACAGTCACTGAAATGAAAAGATAGGTAAAGATGTCCAGCTATCTAAGATTAAAGGGATAAATTGATGTTGTTTTGATATAATTCTTATAGAAAAACAAGGAATGATATTAGAATAGGCCACTAGAAATGGAAAGATAGGTAAAGATGTCCAGTTGTCAAGGTTAAAGGGATAAATTGGTGGTGTTTTGATATAATTCACATAGAAAAACAAGGATTGATATTAGAATAGGTCACTAGAAATGGAAAGATAGTGAAGATGTGTTGCAGTCGAGATTAAAGGGATAAGTTAATGATGTTTTTATGTAACTTGCATGAAAAGCCAGGATTGATGTTAGAATATTTCACTAAAGAAATGGAAAGATTAGTAAAAAAGATGTAAAATTGCCTAGAAGTTTTGTGAGAATAAGCATTTGTAACACCACAAAATCTTGGGCAACATTATCAGAGCATGTGTATGTATAGTCGCATTTAAAAGGAGCATACAAGTGTGAGATAATCTTTACCACTATAGGATCTTACATTCCAATTCCCTAACATTGTAAGTGTGTGTATACATGCTTACATTTAAAAAGATATGAAGTACTTTTATATATGTCTTGGTCCTCTTTGCGTAACACTTACATGTGTGCTTATATTTAGAATGGTATGAAGTTCTTGTATATGTAAGTGGTGGTGTGTGTGTTGACAGTAACATGGGCAACACACTGAAGGAGATGCAGGACATTCAGGGCGCCCTCCAGTGCTACACTCGTGCCATCCAGATCAACCCAGCCTTCGCAGATGCTCACTCCAACCTTGCCTCCATCCATAAGGACTCTGGCAACATACCGGAGGCCATCCAGGTGAGACACAGACTTGGGGGTGAGGTTCTTGCTGTTATTGGTGTTCTTCATCTTGTTTATTCTTTGCTGTATGTTGCCAATTTCTCTGTGGGTGATTTTCTCTCTCTCTCTCTCTCTCTCTCTCTCTCTCTCTCTCTCTCTCTCTCTCTCTCTCTCTCTCTCTCTCTCTCTCTCTCTCTCTCTCTCTCTCTCTCTCTCTCTCTCTCTCTCTCTCTCTCTCTCTCTCTCTCTCATGTTATTGTTATATGTACTTGGTGAGTAGTTTTTGCTACTCTTGTTTCTTGTTATTCATATTCAAATTGGATTGATTTTTTCTTTACTCTTTCTTCTGTCTGTTTTCTGTTATTTTTCTGCTATCAGTGTCATTTGTACTCAGGTAAATACTCATCTTTACTCTTAACCAGTCTATCCAATACTTGCTTTCTCCTGTTAGTCTTCCTAAAAACCTCTCAAACTGAAGACTGACTAACTAATACATCTTTTCTCCTCCACAGTCTTACCGAACGGCACTCAAGCTAAAGCCAGACTTCCCTGATGCCTACTGCAACCTCGCCCACTGCCTGCAAATAGTGTGTGACTGGACAGACTATGACGCTCGCATGAAGAAGCTGGTGGCCATCGTCGGGGAGCAGCTGGAGAGGAACCGCCTGCCCTCCGTGCACCCCCACCACTCCATGCTGTACCCGCTGTCCCATGAGTACCGCCGGGCCATTGCCAATCGCCATGCCAACCTCTGCATGGAGAAGGTGAGATGTGTACTAACACCTGCAGAAATGTGCTGGTGGGATTTGTTTGTTGTGGTGTTGGTGGATTGTATCTTTTGTATATTGGTTATGTGTGGTATGATGTCCTATTAGACTACCTCTTCACCTGGGGCTGTGTGTGTGTGTGTGTGTGTGTGTGTGTGTGTGTGTGTGTGTGTGTGTGTGTGTGTGTGGGGTGCTTTATCTGGGTTGCCTTGTGTTTTGTTGTTGATTTGGTGTATATTGACTGATTTCTAGACACTTATTTCATGGCACAATATGATGCGTTTTCAAGTGGTGATGTAGAGAATGGAAGGATCAGCAGTGAATCTGAAAACCAACCAAAACTAGTCTAGCTCACAAATGAAAATATTGATTTAATTTTGATGTTATGCTAATCTGTAACCAAACCCTATTTTGATATTATCTGGATGCCTAACCAGACCTAATATTATTGAAAACACTGTCATTTCAATATAAGGGGGGTGGACAGCTGAGCCTAACCTAACTTCATTGAAAACACTTATGTTGCTTCAATATAACAGCAATGGACAGCCGAGCCTAAGCTCATTGAAAACACTATGTCTCTTCAATATAACAGTGGTGGGACAGGTGAGCCTAACACTTTGTCTCCTGCAGATCAACGTGCTCCACAAGCAGCCTTACAAGTACCCGACAGAGGTCCAACCTGGAAGTCGGCTGAGAGTGGGCTACGTCTCCTCAGATTTCGGCAACCACCCAACCTCCCACCTCATGCAGAGTATCCCCGGCATGCACGACAGGGCCAACGTGGAGATATTCTGCTATGCTCTCAGCCCTGATGATGGCACCACCTTCAGGTCAGTGTCTGTGTGTCTGCCTGTCTGGTTCTTTTGTACTTTTCCCAAACAGCACAATCTTCAAGTCTAAATCTGTCTCAACTTTTCTTTTACTTTTCCTGGATCATCACTTTGTTTTCAGTATGTTTTTTGACCTTCTAAATAGCTAAATAACACACCCTTACCTCATCCCCTGCAGGAGTAAGATTGCCCGGGAGGCAGAGCATTTCATTGACCTCTCCCAGATCCCCTGCAACGGGAAGGCCGCCGATCGCATCAACCAGGACGGCATCCACATCCTGGTCAACATGAATGGCTACACTAAGGGAGCTCGCAATGAAATATTCGCCCTGCGCCCTGCCCCCATTCAGGTGAGGCAGGACAGCAAGTGTGGTGTCTGTCTATCTGTGTGTGTGTTTATTTATATTTAGAACTATGGAAAATACTTTAGAAGCCCCAATAACATCCACTAAAGCCTTTTGAACTACTAGAATTACAAAAAACATCCACCAGAGTCTGTTAAACTATCACTCTAATCTTGATGACATTTGAAAATCTAAATAACATCCACTAAAGCTTATTGAAATGCTAGAATCACACACACACACACACACAAAAAAAAAAAAATAAATAAATAAAATAAATAAATAAATAAACAGAACATCCATCGGAGCCTGTGTCACTATCACTCCAACTTTGAACATACTTGAAGACCCCAGTAATATCCACTAGAACCTTTAACCTCTTCAGTACCATGACACATTTTCATATTCATTGTGCTTACTATTCGTGATTTTCTACAGCTTCAGAAACTTGTGTGGGGATTAAAATAGTGAAGACTAACCATTAATCTTCTGACCTCCATAGACCCTTCCTAATATCAACAAAATAATCTAATCACATCCTCTTGGTAAAAATAGATCCCAGTACTGAAGGAGTTAAAACAATCATTATCATCACAACACACTTGAAGACCCCAATAACACTACAGCCTGCTGGACCATCCTTACCCCAGGACCTCCTTTACAAAAATGACCCTGTGTCCTTTAGGTGATGTGGTTAGGCTATCCTGGGACCAGCGGCGCACCCTTCATGGACTACCTCATCACTGATCGCATCACCTCCCCACTGCGAGTGGCCACACAGTACAGCGAGAAGCTTGCCTACATGCCGGACACCTTCTTTGTGGGCGATCACAGGAATATGTTCCCTCACCTTCAGGAACGTGTGCTGCTGGAGTCTGTGGTAAGGGGTTCTATCAGTCTCTACGTTTATTTTCTCTCTCTCTCTCTCTCTCTCTCTCTCTCTCTCTCTCTCTCTCTCTCTCTCTCTCTCTCTCTCTCTCTCTCTCTCTCTCTCTCTCTCTCTCTCTCTCTCTCTCTCTCATGTATGTTGTGAGAGGTTGGAAGTGATTGGCAGTGACATCTTAGCTAGTGGTTTGATTTGTTGAGGTGTGTCATAAAGGATCCCAGTATATTAAATTCAAGGTTCATGAGGTTAGATTATACAAAGAGGAGTTTTTACTCAGAATGTGCTTTCCCTCAACCCTATTTATTTCTCCAAGGTAAACAAAATTTTTCACATAGATATAGTTTTCCCTTGATCTAGTTTTTTGTCAATGTTGGTCTATTTACCAAGGATGTATATGTAAGTTCATTAACAGAATGAGTCACCCCTGAACCTAACATAATTTTCTTGCCTCAGGACAATCCCAAGCTGCTGAATAGTGACAATTTCAAGGACAACGTGGCACTCATCAACACAACAGATCTTAACCCAGTGATTGAGAGTGCCGAGGTGCTTACTGTGAAGGAGATGGTAAAGCCCGCCACCACTAAGGAGTCTGTGGAGGTGGCTGTCACCGTGGCCCAGCTCCCCTCAACAGCTCCTATTGAGGTGAGCATTGCACGGACACAATGGCTGGTGCAGGAGGTGTCAGGCCTAGTGCAGCTCCCTGTTTGCAATGTACAGTTAGCTCCATTCTTAGTGACATTGATCTTTTTTCTTTTTCATTTTTTGTAATGGGAAATTTAGTCTAGGGTAACAAAAACGATTAAACAAAAAGGTCCACTGAGATGCTAGTTCCCAGACAGGTCTGAGAGAGTTAGCCAAAAGAAAGGGATAGATGTCTTGAAACTTCTCTTATGCTAACCTGGTGCAAACTTCACCAAACATGTCATAGCTTATGTGTCTGATAACATAATCTACTTATTTTTTATCTCTCAGTCTAACACATCTAATTGACTCATAGACACATCACACATCTCTCTGACTAATTTCTACTTCACTTTAGACACACCATGTAATTCATTTATTCACTTTAACAATCCTCCTTTCCCATAGTCCATGATCCAGACAGGCCAAGCGCAGGCCACGGTGAATGGGCTGCTGGTACAGAATGGCCTGGCCACCACACAGATGAACAACAAGGCAGCTACTGGAGAGGAACCACCCAAGAACATCCTCATCACCACCAGGAAGCAGTACGGCCTGCCGGAGGATGCTGTCATCTACTGCAACTTCAACCAGCTGTACAAGATTGATCCTTCAACCCTGCAGATGTGGTGCAATGTAAGTCACTCTTATGTGTGTCATTCTGCTTGAGGTGTGTGTGTGTGTGGCCCACTAGGTTGCATCTGAGCTCCTGGGATGTTGTAGTGTGGTCCATGAGATTGTTCCTTTTCACCACACGCTGACAATGCTGAGTGTGTGTGATGTGTGGGTGGCCCTGTGTGGAATTGCCAGCTAGGTCTATAGGTTGACTACTACTACCACCCTTATTTTTTTTTTTCCACAAAAGGGC
>NC_059288.1:5519316-5546816 GCF_017591435.1 Portunus trituberculatus
ACTACACTCCCAGAAGCGACTATCTTTAACTTAACTACTCACCATTATCAAACTAGCCTAACCTTACTACCCACTCTACTACTAAACTATCACCATTACCATTTAAATAACTCCCTCTGCTATTTAAAGTAACCCATGTACTATTCAAATATCCCCCTCTACTATTTAAATAACGATCTACTAAAACTATTCCCCTCTGCTACTTAAACTACTCCCTCTACTACTTAAACTATTCCCCTTACTACTAAACTAAACCCCTGTACAACTTAAATAACTCCTACTTAACTATACTCTCCCTACTGCTTCCTTTACCTAACCCCAAAGAACTACCATATCCCAACCTAACCCCAAAAGCAACTTAACCCAACCTAATCTATCCTAACCCCAAAGAACCCAGAGAATCCTAACCTAATTCTTCCCCTCCCCCACACCCTTAAAACCCCTTCTAACCTCCCCTCCACCCTGTCCCCTTCCACACTAACTCAACTTCCACCCTAGCAGGCGGCGTGAGGGCAGCGGAGGACGACGATGATGTGGCAGGGGAGGGTACGGTGGAGAGTGACCTGGGCGCTGGAAGGGAAGGCTCTCGGACTGACGACGGGGTGGTGGCCAGGGAGGAGGAGGCAATCAAGCTGGACGGACTGAATGTGGCCCAGGTAATGCGGATTTGTGGGTTAGTGTGGGGGTTAGGTTAGGTTAAGGCAAGTTGGTCTGGGTTTGGTTAAATCAGGTTAGGTTAGTCTGGGTTAGTTAATGTTTGGGTTAGGTCAGGTTACATTGGCTTGGGTTAGGCTTATTCTAGGGCTTTCAACTTTGGGTTCACAAGATTTCTAAGGTTACATAGATGGCTGATCTGCTGATATCCTTTCCAGTACCATTGTGTATTGAGATAGTCACTAAATCAACATGGTATAAGATTTCCAAGGGTACTTCGGTCTAACAACATCCTTTGCACCTTTGCTTAATGAGTTAGTCAGTCTTTAGATTAACACTGTTCAATGTCAGATTACTGGGGGTTTGGGGAGATGGTCATAACTCAGTAGGTTCTTAATGAAAGATTGAGAGCCCCTGGTGTAGTCGTAATTGGATTAGTTTGTTAGGTTAGATCATTCATCCACTTTGGTTTTAAGTTGCTTTTGTTTGTTAGTGTATATATTGAAGTTTATTTAATTGCACACACATCTACTGAAGTGTGTAGCAATGGAAGCACCCTCCCTCCCATCCACTGACTGTGCAAACCTTCCAGATGAAAGAGCTGCGGGAGAAGGCGGAGAAACACGCTTTCCAGGCCGAGGTTAACCGCATGATGAAGTTGATCATTAACTCGCTCTACAGGAACAAGGAGGTAAGCACAGGAGAGTTGCCATGCCTCCTGCTGGTGGTGGTGGGGATGGTGCGTTGTCACTGGGCTGGAGGACTTTAAATATTGATGGCAATGAGTGTTCTTGGTGGTGGATTGAAATTTTTTATTAGAGCATAAGTGCTTGATCTTCACATTCTTCTTCTTGATTCCCCACATGCTGGTTTTTTTTTTTTTTTTTTTTTTTTAATTCCCCACATGCTGTTTTTTTAATTCCCCCACATGCTGGTTCTTCTTAAAATTCCCTGCACGATGGTTTTTTTTTTTCCCCACACTGGGTTTTGATTTTTCATGCACTTTTTATTTCTTCACTTGGTTTTAATTCTTCACCATCTTGCAGATCTTCCTGAGAGAGTTGATCAGTAACGCCTCGGATGCCCTGGACAAGATCCGCCTGCTGTCCCTCACTGACAAGGAGCAACTCGACTCCAACCCAGAAATGGTCATCAGGATCAAGGCAGACAAGGTGAGGAAGGTGTTGCTCTCGCTTTAACACCTTGTGCAGCTAATTTTAACACCTGTGGACATGATTTTAATTCCTAGATCTAGTTTTAATGCTATAGTCAATTATAGCATCCTTATTTTTAACACTCTATAGAGCAGATTTTAACACCGTGATGTAATTTGAACATGACTTAAATTGAACACTGGACCAAATTTTTAATACGACCTAATTTTATCAATTTAATTTTAACTCATTTTGAACATATTTTTAACGAGCGAATTTTAGCAAATTTTAACTCTTCGACCTTATCTTAACACTTTATAGAGCTAATTCTAACTGAACTTAACCTGTACAGCGTCAGAGACGTACGAGATACGTCGGCTACTCTGAGCGAACCGGGCGTCGGCGAGCTTCCTCGTGTTTTCGGAGGTATTGCGTCCTCAAAACTTACCATTATACTGCCATCATGTACTGTAGACATTGCTCATGCTGCCTCCTCGTCCCTGCTAACATGAATGCTTCCTGTATTCATTTATTACATATCTGAACTTTAGCAGTTTCTGCTGCCTTCAGCTCAGTGTAGCGGTAAACTGACGCCTCGACTCCGCTATTATGAACGCAGCGTAATTTACATTACTTACTCTCACCATTTCTGATGTTTTTGGTAACTGTTATATTGTGGTAGTGAAAACTTTGTATGACATAAATAAGAATTTTCCAATCGCTTTGTTATAAGGAAATACATGTACATATTACTCGGAGAATATTTGCACCACGAAAGGCAACACTCCATCATGATATCTCGTATCTATTTTTAGCCACAAATGCTCCCAAACAGCAAAACATGACATGTTTTTCTTTCAACTCAGGAACGATATTATGCATGTGTCCAACTCGGGGATCGACTGGTGAGAAACGAGGAAGCGAATAAACTAGTCACATAAGGCTTTGCTAAGTCGCTAACCTTAGCGCAAAATATCTCGCACCAATTAATACCACTTCCAGTCAGTTCTGGGAGGAATGACTGTCATTTTCATTTGTTTCACATCATTTAAGACTGGTTTAGCAAAAAAAAAAAAAAAAATCCATGATGTGGCCAGCACTGGCGAAATCACAAAGTCTCAGATCTGCTGACGCTGTACGGGTTAATTTTAAAACATTGTGGATGTAAATTCAACATGAGATTCAAGCTTTGTTGTCATCCTTGTTGTTTTCTGTTGATTTTAAGCATTTTAAGATATTATTCATCCTATATTTAATTTTTTAGGCATCCTTTATGTATTTTAGGCATATTTTAGGCATCCTTTATTAATTTTATGGTTTTAAATTTCTTGGGAGTCATTAATTTTCAACTGAGGTATTCTTTATTAACCTTAAGCTTGCATTCTTTATTAACTAAGCTTTATGTAATTCGGTCATCCTATATTAAATTTAAACTCTTCCAGTCATCCTTTGTTAATTTTAGGTCATAGTGTATCAGTTTTAAACTAATCTTGTCATCCTTTATTAAATTTAGGTCATTCTGTATCAATTTTAAACTCCTAAGTTCTTTATTAATGTTTTGTTAGCCTTGGTCTTCTTTTAATGACGTGAATCTTTCATAGGACAACCACATCCTTCACATCACTGACACGGGTATTGGCATGACCCGCAATGATCTGGTGAACAACCTGGGCACCATCGCCAAGTCTGGCACCTCTGAGTTCTTCTCCAAGCTGCAGGATTCTGAGAGCCCTGACCAGGTGGGTTGTGGTGGTGGTGGTGTGAAGACACTGGCTGTCATGGATAGTGTTAATGGAGTTTTTTTTGTTTGAGGGTCTTTTCCTCATTCCTAATTTTAGTTACATTTTTTTATCTATTTTATGTAAAAGGGTAAATCTGGCCAAAGGCAACAAAAATAAAGACCCACTTAAATGCCAGGGACTTTGTAAATGTTTGTCTGGTTATTATGTACTCAAGGGGGGAATTTGGTTATTGTTAATGTGCTGTTGTATGTCTTCTAATCATTAGTGTTGCTATATTCTCTGTTGACTTCAAGGTATTGCTGTTTTACTAAAATTTGCTGTAAATTGTATGAACTAGTGTTGCAGGTGTAACAAAGTACTCCTCTGCAGGCCAATGACCTGATTGGTCAGTTCGGCGTGGGCTTCTACTCTGCCTTCTTGGTGGCAGACCGTGTGGTGGTGACGTCCAAGAACAACGCAGACCAGCAGCACATCTGGGAGTCTGATTCTGCTGAGTTCTCTGTGGTGGAGGACCCTCGTGGGGACACCCTGAAGAGAGGTGGGTCACTGGCTGGCTCAGGGACATGGGATTGTGGGAAGAGGCTTGTCAGGATGTTAGTGTGGCCAGAACACTAAAGTAACCAGAATCATTGTAGGAGTGCTTTTTTTTGTTGGAAAGGTTTAGTTAGGTTTATCAGGATCATCTTAAGTTTGAAAGGTTTTAGTTGTTTTTCATTTCAATATTAATAATGTGATTACTGCCAATGCATTGTAATCAATAGGGTTTTGAAGTTTTATGAGTTTTGGTTATTTGTTAGATTTTTTTATTTGATACCATATTAATTCATGGGTGTCCTATTTTAAGATGGGTATTTATTTTTCTCTATCACTGTATTTGTTTCATGACATTTTACTTGTGGCAGGAACGACGGTGTCTCTGCATCTGAAGGAGGAAGCGTACGACTTTGTGGAGGTGGACACTGTGAAGACTTTGGTCAAGAAATACTCACAGTTCATCAACTTCCCCATCTACCTGTGGGAGTCCAAGACTGAAGAGGTGGAGGAGCCTCTGGATGAGGATGAGGTGGAAGAAGAAAAGGAGGAGGACAAGGTTGAGGAAGACGAGGAAGGAAAGGTAGAGGAGGAAAAAGAGGACAAACCCAAGACAAAGAAGGTTTCCAAGACAACATGGGACTGGACTCTGGTGAATGATGCCAAGCCCATCTGGACCAGGAAGCCAGCGGAGATTGAGGACGAAGAGTACAACGAATTCTACAAGACGCTGAGCAAGGACTCCAAGGATCCGTTGGCCAAGACTCACTTCATTGCCGAGGGTGAGGTGACCTTCAAGTCCCTGTTGTTTGTCCCAGAAGTGCAGCCCAGCGAGTCCTTCAACAAGTACGGCACACGCACCGACAACATCAAGCTGTATGTGCGTCGTGTCTTCATCACCGACGACTTCCAGGTGAGCGTCTGTTACGTGTGTGTGTGTTGGTGTGTGTGGATAAGCAGTGAGTGGATTTGAGTTGCGGATGTGAGGGTTAAGAGGCAGGGAAACTGAACCACTCTGCTCTGACAGGACATGATGCCAAACTACCTCAACTTTGTGCGGGGCGTGGTGGACTCTGACGACCTGCCCCTCAACGTTTCCCGAGAGAACCTGCAGCAGCACAAGCTCCTGAAGGTGATCAAGAAGAAGCTGGTGCGCAAGACTCTGGACATGATCAAGAAGCTGGAGCCTGAGGAGTATGAGAAGTTCTGGAAGGAGTACTCCACCAAGTGAGTGTCCACCTCCCTATTTACCTTGATTGACTGGGAATATTTAGTTGATCATTAAGGTCTTGAATATTGTGTTAGTAGTTGTAGTAGAGATGCAGTGGCTCCTCAATTATAACTGATGGCACTGTTTTAGTAGTGAAGGAATGGTTTCTGAACTAAAAATCCAGAATAAAATCCTTGCCTGATTTTAGTCCATTTCTGCAGCCTCAAGCTTGGCACCATTGAAGACTCGGCCAACCGTACTCGCCTTGCCAAGCTGCTACGCTTCCTCTCCTCCTCCTCTGGGGACAAGATGATCTCTCTGTCTGAGTATGTGGAGCGCATGAAGGAGAAGCAGGAACACATCTACTACATGGCTGGCTCTTCCAAGGCCGAGGTGAGTTCAGCTGCTCAAGTTGACATTTATCATCTGTTAAAGGCTTGTGTCGAAGACTTCATTCTGTTGTGTATTGAGAATTTGGCATTTTACTATCACTGTTGGGTTCTAAATTGTTTGCAACTGAATGGACACTGAATTTTTGTCAAGTATTTTTTTTTTTCATGTGGATGAATAGATTTACCCTTTATTTATCTTCAGCTTGCAACTGTCTGAGAAGGGAACTGTTAATAATAAAAGATTGAGTTTTCTTGTGGGTGACTAAAACCTCCACAAAGCTGATCCACCGTTGGCTGCACTTCAGGTTGAGAACTCTCCCTTCGTGGAGCGTCTGCTGAAGAAGGGATATGAGGTGCTATTCCTGACGGAGGCCATCGATGAATACGCCGTCAATGCCATCCCAGAGTTTGAGGGCAAGAAGTTCCAGAATGTGGCCAAGGAAGGACTGACCATTGACGAGGGTGAAGGAGCCAAGGAGCGCCTGGAGGAGCTGAAGAAGGTGTTTGAACCTCTCACCAAGTGGCTCAGTGAAGACGCACTCAAGGATGAGGTGAGGGTCCAGTGTCTAGATGTGCCTGTCTGGTCTTCACTCAGGTTTCCTTTTTTTTTTTTTTTTTTTTTTTTTTTCCTATACCATGTGGGCTTTTCACGGGAATTTATGGGCTAAAGGGAATACTTTTCGGATACCCCCTATCTCAAAGCCCACCCGCTAGGAAACCGTTGCCCCGAGTGAAGAAGCCCAACCTACACTCGGACCGTGGACAGGATTCGAACCCGTGCGCTTGGAGGCCCCTCGGATCCCAAAGCACGCATGGTTCCACTGTACCACGGCATCATAAATTTTTTTGTCATCTTTGGGTAGTTGTGATGATGGATTGAACTAAGCATTTTTTATCATCTTAAGGATCTTACTGGAATGTTTATTTTGATGAAGCAAATTTGGTCTTTTAGATTCTTGAGTATAGTATGGTTGTCTCTTTGAAGGGATTTGAGTTTTTTTTAAGGGTTTTAATAAAGTAAATGTAGTGTTTAGTTTCCCTCTAGTTTCCCTCTCAATTGTTTTATGGATTAGCCTCAAGTCTTTTAATTCTCAACCTAAGATTATATTATGTATTGATGTTTATGCTAAGAATCATAAATAAGTGCTTTGTGGTGTTACGGTTTTTGATGGGTGCTTCTATTAAATTTGCCACTTTGAATGAGGATCAGGTGCTTGCTATTCAACACCACACAATGCAATGCAACTGTAGAAAATTTCACCAGTACCCTGAAATCTCCATCAATAACCTAGCCCTTAACATTTTGCCCTAGGTTTTCTATAGCAGGTTTTTGGCTACTGAAGGTCCTAACATTCCTGAGTCGCTGGCCCTTGCACAAACATACACTGTGCATGTCCTGGGCAACACTTAAGAGGTTTTCTACAGGTTTTCATGTATTCCTAAGTAATTTACTTTTAGTGTGCTAAAGCATCTTTTTCGTAGACAGCAAGATCCCTGCCAACACTTTACCAATCTGTGGCAATAACCTAATTTTTGTGCCAAATTCCTCGCAGGTCTCCAAGGCTGTTGTTTCTGAGAGGCTCTCGGATTCTCCCTGTGCCCTGGTGGCCAGCATGTTTGGGTGGACAGGAAACATGGAACGCTTGGCTATCTCTAATGCTCACCAAAAGACCCACGACTCTCATAGGGAGTAAGTCTTCTCTGCATGGGTGGTAGTCTTTGCTTTCCCTTACTTGTGGTGCTTTGGTCTGGTAGTAACTGTGCTGGAGTCTTTGCTGCTGCATGAAGGTAAGGACAAAAGGTGCTTCAGAGAAATACAGGAAAATGCTGGTGTTCTTAAATTCTTTGGGTTCTCATGAGCATAAATTTCAAAGACCACAGATGATAAGTTAGATTTTAATGTGTTTAGTTCTACTGTAATGTAGAATCCATTATCACAGGAATCCATTTTACCACCGTTAAAAGCTGTGGAGATGAGACCCCAAGGCATTAAGAATACAATCTGTGTGTGAAAGTAACAACAGAAGGCAAGGACGGACTGGTGTATGGAAATGACTAGATGCAGTGCCACTTCTGTTACATGTGCTGGTAGAAAGCCTTGCAGGAGATAAGGAGGGACAGTGGGAAGGGTGCACGCTGGGTTAAGGTGGAGGTGTTAAGGTAGGTGATTATCGAAGATCACATTCTTTATGTAGATCATGAAGGCTGAGGTTGGGGAGAGGCTGTCAGGCTCCCCGTGTGTCCTTATTTCCTCTAAGTTTGGATGGACTGGCAACATGGAGAGGATTGTGACCTCACAGACACATGCCAAAGCTAATGACGTCCAGCGCAAGTAAGTACTGGAGTGCCTTGTTTTGTCCTGTATTTCATTGGTGTTACAGAATTGTTTCAAATTTCATTTTAACTTAAGGTAGTTACTGTTGGAATTTTGATTTATATTGAATAAATGCTCAAATAGTTTTACATTTTCTCATAACTTTACTAAAAATATGAGTTAGTGCATATTTTAGAATAGGGTGGTAAAAACAATGGACAGGTGGTGATGCAGCACAGCAGACTTTAGCTACACTTTCTGCACCATTAATTAATTGGCATCTAACCATCACTTGTTCTGCAGCTACTACCTGAGCCAGAAGAAGACCCTGGAGATCAACCCTCGCCATCCTCTTGTCAAGGAATTGCTGCGCCGTGTGGAGTCTGACCCTGCTGATGAGAAAGCCAAGAACATTGCTGAGATGATGTTCCACACAGGTAAAGCCTTGCCCAGTCATCACTAAAACCCTCAACCTGTCCACTTAACCTTTTCTTGTGCTACTTGCTACTATTTGTGTACATTCTGCATCTCATGGTGTTGAAAGCCTTGTATGTGTACTCTTTCCTTTCTATCCATCACTTCTTGCGCTGGTTTCTATCTCTCGTACATGTGCATATAAAATTTCAAATATTGATGCTCTGATTCTGACTGCGGCTTCTCCCAACAGCCACCCTGCGCTCTGGCTACATGCTGAGGAACACTGTTGATTTCTCAAAGTCTGTGGAGGAGATGATGCGACAGACACTGGGCATTGCTGTGGACGAGCCAGTGGAAGAGGAGCCAGAGTATGAAGAGGCAGATGAGGATGAGGAGCAGCTGCTGGAGGAGGATGAAGATGAGGATGGAGGTGAGGTGGAAGAAATGCACGACGAATTGTAAAAGTTAATGGACGTGAACCTTTTCCGTTTCCCTTCCCTCCATTCTCCCTCCCACTCTGGTGCAAGACTGGGCAGAAGTGACCAATCAAACGTGTATTAAGGTTGCAACATGCAGCTTGGGTATTTAGATAATGGTGCCATCAGAATGTTATGTAGGTGAAATCTTTTTTCAAACGAACCTAGTTTGTGCGTGAATTTTTTTTTACATGGTTCATAATTCAGTTTAGTTACGAAATGTAATTTTTTTTACATGGTTCATAATTCAGTTTAGTTACTAAAATGTATTCTGCTGGAAGATCTGTAAGGCACTTGAGAGGAAATCCATTGCACTTTTTTTTTCACTCACTGCTGTGTTGTATGGAGTTGAGGCATTCATTCACTGACTACTATTGCTGCTGCTCTGTGTGCTTGTTTGAGTCGAGCAGTGAGGTGAGCAGCTCCCGTTTCATACCTAGCCAATAGTCACGCGCTACCATGAATGAATTTGTACGTATATATGTAAGTGGGTGAAGAACATTCCTGTCCTTGTTTCATGAGGACTGGTTGTCGTCGTATGAGAGAATTCATATCATTTTCATAATAAAATGTAATGGTTCTTTGTTCTTTCCATATCCCAAACTCCATTCCTTGTTCCTGTCTTCCATGTTGATATAAGCATTAATAACAGGTGAATGCCACTTTTGGTAGAGATGTTCTGGTGTTGGGCATGTGACCACCTATTTTTGAAGCAGGGAGAGAGATGAAGCCAGTTATAGTACTCGGTATCATGTATGAAAGGTTTTAGTGATGAATGTGGCAGTTTTGGGTACATCTGACTTGAGAACAGCAGTGTGTACAATGAGAAATGCAACGTTGTCTGTCAAAACTCCTGGAAGACCAGATTAAGATTGATTTGGTAACACAGATAAATGATATTGATGGAATATTGATGGAAGTGAAACTTAAAGAAATTAGATTGAAACTGATTGAGATGTTTAGTGGACAGTATTGCTGATACTGAAATCTTGTATTTCTCATTGATTGATTGGTCTTCTAGTAATCTCTTGACCAATTGTAAATTTTTGTAATGTCACTAGGTGTAGTCACTGTGTGTGCCATGATATTTTCACACGTGTTGTTTGTCTCATGCCTTGTTTGATGAACATGCACTCAGGATAACCTTATCTTTGCAGCTTTCAACTTCATGAAGTGAGGCAGGAACAGAATCCCAGATGTCTGGTAGGAATACACGTTTATTGTAGTGAAACCAGTTGATGTAGTTGGCATCATGATACAGTAGACTCGTGGTACATACATGGTATAGTGTGGGGTCAGTAGATTCTTGGTACAGGGTATGTTGAATGGCTTTGTATAAGGAGGAAGGAAGGATTATCTGTCCCTCTCTACGGCACCATATCTTTGACCTCCATGCAGTATCATATTTTTTATCTTAACTTGTTTTCTGCTCCCATTCTCAGTTCTGACTCTACCCCACTGATAGATGTGTAACCATGCCACTGTTGATGTGTTTCAAAGTAGATGATACAGCAATTTTTTTTATTTATTTTTTTTTGTGCTTCACACACTAGCTGCCTAATGATGCAGTGTTACAAGTGAGTGCTTTTTAAGTGCTGGTGAATGGGATGATACAAGCAGTGTAACACACTCCTTTATTGTGTCAGTCATTGTCCCTTGTACAAATATCAGCATTGCTTCTCCTCCTCTTCCTCCTCCTCCTCCTCTCCAGTGTGTGTGTGTATTGTAGGTTATAATACCTCATAATTCAACATTTATTTTGTAAGTTTATTAATATTATCTACTAGTGGTATAGTGGGCTACAGGTTTTAGGTCTATATACATTGGTTTAGGAAGAATTAAAATTAGCATACTGAAGCTGTCGGAGTCGGTGGGGAGGGACGAAAGGAAGTAGACAGTATTCACATTAATCTCTTCTTGTTGTAGGACCTTTGACTAGAGATGAGTTGTCAAGGGCTGTTAGGGTGTGTGAGCTGAGTAACATTCACTGCAGCATGCTGGCGTCTCTACATAAGAAGGGTAAGGAAGGAAGAGTCTGTTCGTAGATGGAAGGCACTGTTGGTGTTAAGGATGTGGTACTTGTAAGCCAGTTCATAGGGTGCCTTACTCCTGAAGCCCAGGGTGCCACCATAGGTCTGGTCATCCATGTAGATGGTTGCTGCAGCCTCGGTGTGGTAGCCCTCAGTGGAGTAGTTGGCGCCAATGCCGTACTTGGCATTGGGCAGAGTCAGAGTGGCACGGGGCGAGAACTCAGTGAGGGGAACCTCCAGGTCTGCCTCCAAGTACTCAAAGTTTGTGATGGAAGTCTTGACAGTGAGATTGCCAGTGAACTTGTTGCTGGTGTTGGCAAACTTGGCAGCGGCCCTGAAGGTGATAGGATGGTCCAGTGAAATGATAAGGTGGGTCATGTCGGACTTCTGGTACTTGATGAGGCCGTTCATGGTCTTGAAGGACTCCAGTGGGGTGGTGACTGTGGCACGGATGGAGATGTCATCTGTAGAGGGAGCCTTGATGTCCAGGCGACCAGAGATGACATCCTGGGCATTCATGAGAGTCACCTGGAAGCCAAGGTTGGGCAAGACACTGCTCACCTCAGCTGTGGCCTTTACTAGCCCGGTGGGGATGTAGGGCGATGTAGCCTCGGCCAACAGTGTGCCCTTGTTAGCATTATAGATGAAGATGAAGGTGTTAGTGACTTCTGCCATGCTGGCTACGGCCTGGAGTTCCACTGTGTCTGACATGTCCAGGGAACCTCGTAGTTCGGCCTTCTGGATGTTCATGAAGGGTGTCTGAATGCTTAGGGAGAAGCCACCACTGGTGGGTCCCATGTAGGTGTTTGCCTCCAGGTAGTGTGTCACGCTACCTACCTCCAGCTCGGCCTTAATCACAGCCTTGGAGCGTCCTCCGCCCATCACCGTGCGCAGGGCATACCTCTGACCCAGCAGGGGTGTGTCCAGCTCCATGTTCACGATCTGATCAGCGGGCATCTTGCGAGTCTGTCTCCAGGAAACTGCAGCAGTGTGCTTGGCTGTGGGTGTGGTTATCATGAGAGCAGCACGAGGCCATGACAGCTGCAGGTTGATGGAAGTGGATGGCAGAGCGGGTATGTCAATCTGAGTGGTGGCTGTCAGTCCAGCACGTGTGTCCAGCTCCATGGAGAAGGCATAGGTCTGTGTGGCTATAAGACTCATGCTGAAGGTCACCTGATTGAAGGACATATTGGGCATGGAGGCGTTGAACTCCAGCTTGCGCACCCCACTGATGAAGGAAGATTCCAGCAGGACTACTCCATGTACACGATTGTTAGCGATGCTGAGGGCTCCCTGCACCTTGTGGCGCTGCTCACCCAGTACGGCGACCACTGCACCCTCCAAGTCCTCCAATGTTGAGTACTTGGCATTGACAGAAAGCTGGCGTTGCACTCCAGAAAGACGAGTGTCCATATTCATGGTGAAAGTGGGGGTTGCCAGCATGTACTCAGCAGTGATGTAATCCTCATCAACTCGGACCTCCAGCTTTTTCTGGGTCGAGGAGAGAGATTCGAGCTGCAGAGTGATCTTGTTGCCGATGAGGTGACCCGGCAGGATGGTGGCATTGGCCTTCACTTGGCTCTGAGTCACCTCATAGGAAAGATCAACCTCGTATGTGCCATACATGTTGATGAATTTGAGATCAGCCTCCAGGTTCTTGATGGAGGTCATCTTGAACTTGCCAGCTATTTCAAGGTTGGTGAGAACGTGGAAAGGTGTCTGCAGTGTGATTGAGCCCTGGAAGCCCTGGGATAGAGAGGAGCCCACAAGGTTGCTCCTTAGAAGGAACTGTTCTCCTGCTATGTCCAGCGTTGCCTGGCCCACAACTTTGTCATCATTGCGGTCAAGATCGACACCTGCTGTGATCCTTGGGATGTTAAGGAAGAAGGGTATATAGGCCTCGGCACGAATTACCAACTGCTTATTGATGTTAGAGAAAGTGAACAGACCACCCATCTTCTCCCAGCCACGGAAGGGAGTTTGCAGCACTAGCTTACCCTCTGTGTACCGTGGGCCCTCAGACTGTAGCTGGTAGTTAAAGAGGAAGAGATGGCCAAGGATGTCTGCCTCCAGCACGATGCCACGCTTGATGTCACCATCCTTGAAGCCTCCACGTAGCCTCAGATTGTAATCATCGAAGCCAACTTCAGTGAAGAAGCTATCAGTAGAGATGGAGCGGCGGACACGAGCGCTGTGTTGTCCAGTGAAGGGGGACATGAGGCGGGCCTGCACGCCATCAGAGTTGTATTCAAATTCTGCCTCGAGGTGATCATTAGGACCAAGCTGAACATCAAGCTTCACTTCCAGCTCGTTGTTGCTTGGGAATCTGTAGTTCACATCATACTGCACACCATCATACCCAAAGTTGGGGATATCCACTGAACCACTGAAACCGCTGCGGAAATTATTCTTGGCCTTGATGGAGAAGGTGACCTCCTTCTCTTCCCCATAGCCGAGTGTAAAGATGCGCTCATCTCCACGGCGGCCCAGGCCAAACACAAGTGCCGGCAGTGGCGTCAGCGAAGACTCCAACCTGCTCTTTATATAATAACCGTCATCGTACCTCACAAACTCATTGTGCACCTCGAAGACAAAGTCATTGAGCCTGAACTCAAAGGTTCCTTCACGTTGCTGCGTGTTGAGCTCCGAATCCAGTTTGAGGTGCAGGTGGCGTAGCCTCATGAAGGACGTCTCGCCGTTAATCTCCACATAGAGTCGCTCATCACTGCGGAAACCCTTCAGCTCGAACATGACCTTTGTATCCCCAATGTCAACAGTGAGGCCAGCTAGCTTGATGGGGCTAGAGCCTGTGCCGGCAATGAAAGCCTCCACATCATAGGCAGCAGCGATGGTGACGGCTTTGCCGCTGGGTGCAGTGAATGACAGGTTGAACTGAGACTTGTCGGCCTCGAGCTGTGCTGTGCCAGTCATGGTGACATGGACATCATTCCTCACGTAGTCCACAGTGGCCTGGCGCCTGCCCCAGTTAGCACTGATCTTCAAATTGCGCAACACCTCGAATGGTGTTGTGAGGGTAAGCGACAGGCTTCCACTTCTCCTTTTCTTCCTATTCACGATGAGTTCCATGTTTGCCCTTTGTGAGCCTCGCTCGTAAGAGAGTGCCACCCTCTGTGTCTTGCCACCCAGATTGTAGTTGATCGTTCCTTTGATGTTCTCAAAGCCTTCAAATGGCGTGGTGATGTTCAGGTCAACTGATTCTTGGCTCACATTGAGGACAATGGTGATGTGCTGATCATTGAAGTCCAGACCTGCATTGAGGTTGAACAGCTGAGAGAAATCTGCTGTGGCATAGGCACGTGCATTCTGCAAAAACTCAAAGGTGGAGTCTAGGACCAGCTCGGTTTCTAGATGATTGGGTGTCCTCTTGCGTGTCCACTTAGCATTCACTCTCTTCTCGGGCTCACCCTCAATAGATCTCTTGTAGTGGATTTCTGCTTGGGCATCATTGATGTTTTCCACGTTGTACTTCATACCGATGGCGACCTCGCCGATGAACATGGAATTAATGTCCAGGTTGCCTTCCAGGACGCTAAAGTCATCGTTGCGATTCCACTCAGCGTTGAAATGAGACTCATGCTGGCCAATCACTGCCTCGGCCTTGATGTACTTGCTGTTGTTATTGCGGAAGTCGTGGGTGAGTGTCATCTGGAATCTCTGGAAAGCTGGGGGCAGGAAGCGCAGGGCCACGTTGACAGTGTTGCGGGAGCGCCGTGGGTTGAGGTCAGAGATGTCAATATTGATTTTATGGGCGCGGTTTTCTCTACCATTGATGGTGACCTGGGTGTTGAACACAAACTTGTTGAGTACGTCGTAGTTGCCAGTCAACTCTATCTGCTGGTAGCTGGGGTGGCTGGAATTGGCGGTGAAGGAAAAGCTGGCTGATTTGCTGGCAGCATCACGCTGGAACGTGAAATTGTGGTTGCCCTTGGCTTCGCCGTAAGTGAAGTCACCCTGGCTGGAGAATGTTCCATCTCTTCTGAGGTTCCAAGAGGTGGTGAAGTGGAACTCATCAGGTTGGAATGAAAGCTTAAATCCTCCTTCTATTCTACCTTTTTGGATGCCTTGGATAACCCCCTTCAACTTGGCCATCCTGTAGGAGGACTCAGGTCCCACCTTCACATAGTAGTCCCTCTGGTTGCCAGAGCGCAGGAATCTCCATTGTAGGAAGAACCTCTCCTCCACTCCATCAGCAGTGAACACTAGGTCAGACATTATGGGGCTAAAGAGGCCCTCCCCTTTGTACTTTCTGCCAGACAGGTCAAGCTCAAACATTGTCTGCTGTGGGTTTTGGATGTCCCACTTGCCTGTGAAGTTCTTCCAGAGAGCAGCTTTCCTGTCAGGTGTCGAGATGCTCACTTTGAAGTCTCCGACGCTAGGGTTGCGTAGGTCTATATTGTAGTTCACGTCCAGGATGTACTGCTTAGAGCCAGGCAGAGTCACCTCCATTTTGACATGCTTTGGGGAGATTGTGCGGTCGAGCTCGATATGCACAGTTGTGGTACGAGGCACGGTCGCAAAGCTGTTGGTAAGAGTGACATGGATCATGCCCTTCTCGGGCAGATTTCCCTCGCCTGTCATTTCCATGGAAAGCTGTTTGGTGGTGGTGCTGCCTCTTTCTGTCACCTCCCTTTTGAGGATGATGTTGAAGGTTTGGAAGCCCTCACGGTGAATGTGGAAGTTGGTGTGACGTCCCTCAAGGCGGCCGTGGATGTCGAGGTGCAAAAAGTCGGTTTCTGGATTGCCACGGAACTCCATAGTGAATATCTCCAAGCCATTGACCTCCAAGCGCTGTGTCATCTCGATCTCCCTCGCCAAGGTGATTGCATAGTTGTAGTGCAGAGACTTCAGGAATTCAAAGCGGGAGGTAAAGTCGATGTTTCCTCCTTCACGGTTCAGGAGGATTTTAAGTTCGGTGTTCTGTGCTTGGTTGGGCACAAACATCTGTAATTCGAACGTTCCTGAGCGGCGGCTGGTCTTCATTTCCACCTTGAAATTGGATGAGTTGGACTCTATCTTGAGCATCCTTTTCCTCTGGCTGAATCGGAGCTGGCCAGTCACATGCTGGTAGTCACTGTAAGGCGTCTTGAGGTCGAGCTCGTATTGTTTCATCCTTTCATCACGCTCGCCTCTGATCGTAAGTTCTACTTTTCTTTCGTTAATTTGGCCACTAGCGTATGCTTCCACTGTCCCTTGATCGAGGCGGCCTGCCAGCGCCAGGAATTCCCATCCCTGCAGCTCGCTCTTGATCTCAAGGTTAACTTTGCGTGTTGATGGGTCCCTCACCATCTCTAGCTTCAAATAGTTGTCATTCCTCTTCCACATGCCCTCGTAATTGTCGCCCTCCCTCTTGATCTCAAAGGAGACTTCCTCCATCCTGGCAAAGGGTGTCTTAAGTTCAAACTTGACACTGTTGAAGCTGGCCAAGATGGAACCTTGTGCTTGATCGTTCATCATCTGGAAGGCAATGGATCTCTTGGCGCGGTTGACGCTGCCAGACATGTTGAGACGGTTGAGTCCCGTGAAAGGCGTCCTTAGGTCAAAGCTGAGGTCAGAGCCAATCAGCTTGCCATGCACGCTGATTGCCTTTACTTCTCCTTCTTTCTCCACCACCACTTCAATGGTCTTGTCATCCTGCGTCAAGTCCACTTTAGTTTTGAATTTGATTTGGGTCCAGCCTGTGAAGGGTGTGGTCATCTCCACCCTGAGAGCAGCCAAACTCTCCTGTAGGTCTCCTGCCAATAGGAGACTGTAGGAATGCTTGCCGGCAGTCAGCTGAGCAGTGACTAGTTCGGCTTTGTTGTCGAGGTTTGTCTGGATCTTGAGTGTCGCATTGGGCAGTGTGGCAATGGGCGTCTTGGTCTGTATTGCTGTAAGGAAGCCACGAGGGGTCACGTTGGCTTCACCCACCAGGAAGTAGTTGTCATTATTATGAACCACAGTGACAGAAGCCTGCAAACTGTCCGGGCCAGTAGCGTGCTTGATGGCTATGGAGCCGAAGCGAAGGGTAGGGAAAGGCGTGGTCACCTCCAGGAGCATATCTCCAATGACGTAGGAAGCATTGGTGGAGAACGCATAGGGGCCCACCTGCAGCATGCCCCTCACATTCTTGGTGGCCACGTTAATGTTGGCATCAAGGACAGATTCTTCATATCCCTGGAAGGGAGTCTGGAACTTGAGGGTGATGCTCTCTTGTGTATAGCGGCCGTAGGCAGAGAAGGCAAACTCTCGGGTGTTGTGGATAACCTTGACGAGTGCCGTGGCCTCGCTGCTGCTTGTCACAGTCAGTGCGTACTCAGCGCCCAGCGTCTCCCACCCTGCTAATGGGGTGTGCACTGTCACGCTGCCTCGCTCAGTGTCGTACGTTGCCTCTATGCTCACCTGCTTCTGGAAGTTGTCATGCTGTACGAGTGCCTTGGCAGCCAGCTTGTTGGGCTCTGTGTTGTACTTGAGGTCGAGCCCCAGGTTTGTCCATCCGGGCACTGGTGTCACTGCAGCCAAGGAGAAGCTGCTGGCTGAAGGTTGGAGGTGATATTGGGTGCGGAGCTCAAACACGTCATTATTTCTTTCAAAGTGGATAGAGGCCTGAGCTGTGCCACGGAGAAGGGTATAATCAGCGTTAAGCACCACGTGGCTGATGGGCGTGATAGGCGTGGTCAGCCTCATTTCAATACCAGTGCCCTGCAGCTCTACGCTTCCTTGGAAGTTGTAAGTTTGGCGATCCTTCACGAAGTTAGCGACAAGGAGGTGATGGCCAGCGGCCCTGCTGGTGTAATCAGCATCCATCTTCATGACCTGGAAGCCTTGGAAAGGCGTGGCCACGTCCAATATCACGTGGTTGTCGTTTAGCGTGGCGGCCACCGCGAAGTGCTGCCTCTCGCCCTCCTTTGTCACATTGACCTCTGACTTTTTGATGTCACCTCGCAGGTCGTATGTACCCTCCACTTCTAGGCTGGTCAGGCCAGGCAAGGGAGACCTGAGGCTGACAGTGAGGAAGCCAGTCTTGTTCTCTGCCCTGAAAGTCATGTCGGCAGAGTAAACTACGTCATTCCTAGAGAAAGTTGTCTTGAAGGTCTTCTGGGGTCCTGAGAGGCTTGACTCCACCTCCAGCTGGAGACTGGTGGCCTGGGCGAAAGGTGTAGTCACTGCCACCTTCAGCTTGGGGTTGAGGGTGCTAAAGGAGACGTTGGTGTTCACTTCAAAGTTGTCGTTGTCACGCTTGGCACGGATGGCAGCAGAGAAGGAGTCACGGCGGGTAGCGTAGGTGCCGTCCAGCGCCACCACCTCCCAGCCAGGGATGGGCGTCTTCACCTCACCCTGAATGGTGTTACCATTTAGCATAAGCTTGCCACTGAAATCCTGGCTTACTCCCTCTTTGTGCACGCTCACACGCACCTGGTAGGGTGACTCAGCTACTGAGATGGAAGCCTGCAAGGCGGCCTGGGTCCACCCAGAGAAGGGAGAGGTCACCCTGGAGGTAAGCTGCTGCGTGTTTCCTTCCATGGAAGCTTCTAGGTTCCAGCTGAACTCCTGCTCATTGTACACCACCTTAGCAGCAGCAGTCTTGGTGGCACCACCCAAGATCCAGTTGGCAGAGGCACGCAGTGTACGCAGCTCAGCGAAGGGCGTAGTGATATTGAGGGTTACCTTGGGAGCAAGTGGATCGGCCATCTTGACGACACCCTTGGCAAAGATCTCGGCCGTGCCATACACCGCCTTGAATTTGATGGTCTTGTTTTCGCCAAGGAAGTTGTAAGAAGCGTCGAAGGCGATGGTTTCGTATCCCTGGTAGGGCGTGGTCACCACCAGCTCCACCTTGCCCTTAGAGGGACGCAGATGCTGTGTGCCTGTCACCTCAATCTTACGTTCATTGCGTAGCACATGGGCATTGATCGCGGTGCCAGAAGCAAAGAAGGACGCGCCGAGCACCTCCCAGCCAGCGAAGGGTGTCTTGCCCTGGAACACGAATGTCTGGTCCTCCATCTTGGCACGCAAGTCCACCTCCTGGCTACCATACTTCACCCTGGCTTGGCCCTGCAGGGCGGCCACGTCATAGGCCACGAGCATATTGAAGTCCTGGATGAGTTGCACTGGGGACTGGAAGGTGAGGCTGAGGTTGGTGTTGGTAGGCTGCAGGAGCCACGTGGCTGCCAGGCTTCCCTCCCTGCCGTTCAGCACTATGCTGCTAGTGAAAGCCGTCTGGTCCAGCGTGGCAGCAACCTGGTAGGTGGTAGAGTCAATTGTCATCTTGCCGTTCACACTGAAGGGCATCGCCTGGAGCTGGTGCTGCCAGCGTCCTTCAAAGTGGTGAACGTTGGTCCAGGAGGTGCCGTCTGGGATCGACTCCCACAGGTCAAGCTCGCACATGGCATTGGTTGCACTGCCAGAAAGGGTCACCTTTGCCTCGTACTTATGGTAGTAAGTAGCGGCTAGAGCCACACTCACTGCCGGTCTGCTGATGGCATAGGACGCCTCAATTTCCAGTGGAACTTGGAGGGAGGGCGTGGTGAGGCCGAGGGAGATGTTGGCACGATCTTGCTGATAGTCACCTGCCAGACGCACGGTGGTCTCGACTTGGCCTCGGGTAAGCACCAGGACAGCGGTCTTCTCAGGGCGCAGAGTGAGATTGAGGTTGTAGCCCAACGGCTGCCAGAAAGGAGTGGTGAGGGTTGCCGCGGAGAACAACTGTCCCTCGTGGTTGTAATTGTTCCTGGTGGACAGGAGGATTTTACTGCCCGGCTTGTACTCCACTTCGGCGGAGATTTTGGTCTCTCCTGCGGTCTGCTGCTCGGAATGTAGGTCGATCTTAACGTCACTGAGGCACTCCCAGGGCGTGGCCAGAGCAAGGTGGGCGTCCAACTTGCGCGAGGAGGCGGTGAGCACAGGTGTAAGGCTTCCATGGAGAGCCAGGCGCTGGTCAGACCAAGTGAGATCAGTCTCGTGCTGGTACTCCTCCCCCATGCGTGCCATCTTGTTCCGCAGCGTGTAATGTTCATTGAGGGTGAGCACGCTCTCCCAGTTGAGGGCGTCGATGGCAGTGAATGAATGGGTGAGGGTGGCTTGGTTGGCAGCATGGGCCACAATCACCTGTGTGTTCTGTGTGTTGCCATCTGTCCTACTGTCCACCTTCACCTTCATCTCCAGCTCCTCGAAGGACGAGGTGACATCTCCCTCCAGGCTGAGGAGGCGTGCGGCAGCATCCAGTGTGCCAGTCACTGAGACAGAGAGCAGCTCCCTGTTGGCGTACACTTTGGCCGAGGTGGTTAAGTTGTTGTTCTCGATCTTGTGCGTGAAGGAGAAGGATCCCTTGGTTTCGGGACTGCTGATGTAGGCAGAAAGATTGATGTCATTCTGGGACAACATGTGTCCCTCAGCGTGCATTTTGAGGGAGCCGAAACTGTAAGTGGACCAGATACGGGTCACCTCAAATTGGGAGGTGAAGCGGCGGCTGTCGTGGCTGTGGGAGAGAGAGGCGGTGAGCGGCTGTGTAAAAGGTGTCAGGAACCTCAGCTCCCCGGACACGCTGGTGGTGTCGCCCGTCACGGTGTGCTGGCCAGTCACGCTGAGCATCATCTTGCGTTGGCCTGCCTTGCCGTCCACCTGCAGGTTGAGAGTTGAGCCGTCCATCGTGTACTTGACGGTGGCCTCCATATCCGGCACTACCTCCAGCTGCGTCCTTAGCTTGAGGGCAAGGTCTACGTCATGCTGGCCCGGAGCCAGGCTGAGACGCCCTGCGCTGGTCAGGTGCAACAGCTCCGTGCTGCCGTAGGAGACCAACAACGTGGTGTCCTGGGACGCGTCCTGCAGTGTGTGGGCCAGGACAGCTTTGAAGGGCTGCATGAAGGGAGAGGTGAAGGTGGCCAGGCCATCCACTCCAGAGTCGCTAGGCGCCAACTGCAGGGAGCCGTTCAGTTCATGGTGGTTCCAGGCACCCTGCAGGCTAGAGGTTATGGCGGCACCGGCCATTTCGTGGTCAAAGGCAAGGGAGAGACGCTCCAGGTCAGCTACAGTGCTAGTGAACATGACCTCCGCGTGCACGGAACCGCCGGGCTGTAGACGGCCCTTCACAGAGAGTGTCGCCTGCTGACTGTTCTTCCACGTGGCGGAGGCGCTGCAGGTGATCTCATTGCCCTGGATTGCGGTAGTAATGTCTACGCTCTGCTTCTCCCAACCCGGGAAGGTGGTGTCCACGGCAGCCGTGAGGGATGGGGCGGAGTCCAATGAGTAGCGCAGTGTGGCCGCCACGCGCTGGCTGGGGGACCAGGTGGCCTCCCCCTCCACGCCCCCTCTCATCAACCTGCCACTGGCAGAGAATTGCTTGTCCAGGAATCTGTGGGAGCCCAGACACTTGTTAGTGTGTGTGTGTGTGTGTGTGTGTGTGTGTGTGTGTGTGTGTGTGTGTTTTATAGAATTGTGTTCGTATTATATCATATATGCATATATTCATATCCATCACCACACCACACACACACACACACACACACACACACACACACACACACACGGCCCGGTAGTTCAGTGGTTAGAGCGCTGGCTTCACAAGCCAGAGGACCGGGGTTCGATTCCCCGGCCGGGTGGAGATATTTGGGTGTGTCTCCTTTCACGCGTAGCCCCTATTCACCTAGCAGTGAGTAGGTACGGGATGTAAATCGAGGAGTTGTGACCTTGTTGTCCCGGTGTGTGGTGTGTGCCTGGCCTCAGGCCTATCCGAAGATCGGAAATAATGAGCTCTGAGCTCGTTCCGTAGGGTAACGTCTGGCTGTCTCGTCAGAGACTGCAGCAGATCAAACAGTGAATCACACACACACACACACACACACACACACACACACATATATATACCTGAACTCAGCTGAGATGGCTTCAGGTTGGATCCTTCCCTCGATCTTGAAGGTGTTGTCGGGGTTCAGGGTCTTGTCCCATTCCACGTTAACGAGCAGGGTCTTCTCTTGTCCCTGAGGGTTGATCTGCGGGCACAGGGAGTGTTTGGGTGAGGACAGGAAGGCTCACATTTACCGCTATCAAGTGTAAAAGGGATGGAACTGAAGGAGGAGGAGGAGGAAGAGGAAGAGGATGAAGAGGAGGAAAAAGAAGAATGTGTGACAGTCCTAAAGGCAAGAGAGAGAGAGAGAGAGAGAGAGAGAGAGAGAGAGAGAGAGAGAGAGAGAGAGAGAGAGAGAGAGAGAGAGAGAGAGAGAGAGAGAGAGAGAGAGAGAGAGAGAGAGAGTCATAACTATGAAATATAAATGAAGGACATTTGGCAAACACACACACACGCACACACACATCTCACCTTAGCGTTCACAACAACATGTTTCACAACGTCAGCGTCAATCAGGAGGGACGATGGGGTGGCTTCCATCATCAGACCGAATTTCTTGTTTCCAATCTGCGTCTGCAAGTTGATCTTCCCTTGCTGGCTGTCACCGTACACCTCGGAGGTCAGAGTCACGGTGGTCACAGGGATGGTGACAGAAACCTCGGCGTTGATATTAAAGGTACCAGGCTGAGAGATGTCTTTCATGGAGGCGGTGGCGTCAATAAGGGTCATTTCTCCGGTTACTGGTGTGCTGAGCTTGGCTTGTACCTGCATGGAAGAAAGCGAATCCTTGTCAGATTTTTTTTTTTTTTTTCACAGCATCCCTAAGATTAGTACAGCACGGAAGGGAAGGGAAAGAGGAGAAGGGATATATTTTATTGAAATATGATAAGAGGAAGGAAGCTAAGAGGAACTCATGCATGGAGGAGGAAAGAGGAAAATAGGGTGAGTGAGGGAATGAGCGAAAAAAAAGATAATACAAGGAAAATGGAAGAGAGAAGAGGAAGAAAGGAGTGAATGAGTGACTTACCAGGCCAGTGTAATGACCAGGGCTGGCTTTCCTCAGGTCAGCATTGCCGTTGAACTTTGAGTGGATAGAATCCAAATCGATGACTGCGGTGAGGGAGTTCCCTGGAGTACGCTGGAGGTCAACGAGGAGTGTCTGGACTCCTGAACCAAATTCAGAGACTCGGTCAAGCTTAGACGTCAACATAATAGAGTTTGGCGCCAAGATCAATTCGTTCTCGGTCTTCGTATTGACGCCATAAAACTCGCTACCGGAAGTTGTTGTGCCCTTGATTTTCCTGACACCATTCTCGTAGGTGTGTGACCAGGTCTCCTCCGCCAGCAGGTCGATGGGGCCGTACCTCATGGTGATCTTGGTGTTCAGGTCACGTGGGGAAAAAGTGCCGTCATATTCCAGGAAGACTGGATGGTCGACCTGTTCCATCCTAGCGGAGTAGGTTGTGGTGTCGCCCTCCTGGTGCTTCTGGAAGGTACCTGGTAGCGGGAGACGCAGAGGTGAGAAGGAAGCAGAAGGAACGCGCACACACACACACACACACACACACACACACACACACACACACACACACACACTCACACTCACACTCACCTTTAATGGAGAGAGGTTCCCTCATTGCGGAGTGGTAGGTGGTGGCCTCGAGCGAATACTTGCTCTGAGGCTTGTCAGCGATGATCAGCACCTTGGTGTTAAATAAATCTCTGCCGTTCACGGACAGTTCCAGTGAAGGCTCCACTTGCATGACATCCCCGTAGGCGGTGAGCAGGCCACCCTTCATCAGATATATATCTTTGCCCACTTGGATCTCTGTCTTGACGGACTTCCTGTCGTGCTGCCACATGTACTCGCCGTTCATCTCCGCCTTGATGAAGAAGGAATCCACCTTGGCGAGCAGCTTGTTGCTGTGCGCCTCGAGGGAGAGCGCCATGCGGCGGGAGTTCTGCGCTCCTGGGGCGTCAAACAGTAAGGAGATCTCGTTAGTAGTCTTGGTATAGCGGAAGGTGTAGCCGGTCTGAGTGTCAGTCTTTTCGAGGTAGGCCCTGAGGGTGGTGGGCAGGCTGAAGCAAGACGAGGAGGGCATGGCGATCTCTTTGCACAGGTTCATGCCCAATATGTCCACGCTGCATATGGTGATGAGGGGCTCTTCCTTCTCTATCTCCTCATCCTTGTCGTCACGCACGTAGAAGTACTTGGTCTCCATGTCGATGAACTCAGTGCGCTGCTTGGGAGTGTCAAAGGCCACGTCCACCAACGATCCGCCGCTGACGCGCACCTTGCCCTCCAGAGCGGTGGAAGTGTGCATAGTGGAGGACACCTTTACACCTGCGCTTGTCACGTGGGCGTCCACCACCATCACACCGTCCACATGGATGGCCGCTGAGGGACGGAGGTGTCCTTGGATGTTAACATCGGTGAGGCTTTGAACGCTGAAGGAGCCGTCCATCCTGAGAGCCACCGTGGCCGTGCTCTGGGCGCCCAGGGTGAGCGGCAGGCCTGTCACAGTGGGCACGGAGTAGTGAGCGTCAAGCAGCTGGTAGGATTTGGTGTAATCCACCTTGCCGCCTCGTGCCAGTTCCATCAGAAGGGCGAGGGGGCTGGTTGTGGGCTCGTTGCTGCCGCTCAGGCCGCGGAAGTGGCGGTAGTGCACATCGTTGCCGAAGAGGCGGAGGTAGTAAGAGCCTCGGGGTTCGTCAGTGGCTTCCTCCAGGAAGTCTTCGAGTGTGGTGGCTTCTGTTTCACGCTTCTGTTGGCGCAGACCCCTGAGGGCTGTGGCGACGGTGTCCTCGGGGAAGTAGCCGTCGGGGCCGAAGAGACGATCCAGGTAGGATTCAAAGCCCTCGATGCGGCCGCCCACCTCGAACAGGTTGACAGATTCACCGAACAAGTCCACGGTGAGGTTAAGCATTCCGGAGCGTGGCAGGAACGACTTGCTAGAGAAGACCACATTGCTCTCCACAGAGGCGCCCACATTCAGTTCGTTCATGAAAAAGGAAGACTCGTAGTTGCGTGAGAACCTGAGTGCCTCGGTGCTGAACTTGTTGGCGAGCAGCTCCTCCCCCAGCAGGACGCGTGCCCACTCCTTGCCAGGCGCCGCAGACTCCTGCAGATTGGTAAGGTGCGTCCATACGAAGGAGCCCACCTGGTTGACGCCCTCGGAGGTGAGACGGTCCTTGACAGCGGCCACCACGGCGGGAGTTGGGCAGGTCATAATAGACAGATAGGCTGCGATACGCACCTCGGAGTCCTGTGCCTCGTCCTGGTAGGCGGCCAGCAAATTGGTGCGGTCGTACTCGCAGGGCGTGTGCCTCCAGGCCTCGATGGCCGCCACACGCACCTCCATGTCATTGTTCTCGGTGTAGCATCGCTCCAGCACCTGCTTAGCATTCACCCAGCGGCCGGCATTGCCAAGGGCCCTCAGAGCCACTAGGATCTTGACCTTCTGTTCTTCATTTAGGGCACGGCAGCCTGAGCCAAGCTGGGCCTCTACACGGCGCATCACCTGCTGCACGCCGGAGTCTTCGCCGCAACGACTGTTGATCTTGCAGAAGGTGTTGACGAGCGCTGAGGTGCCCAGCATGGCGCTCTGGCTCGGCTCGCTCTCCAGCATGGGCTGTGGGTGGAGGGAAAAGTTTAATGCGTGGGCGGGGCATGTTGTGGTGTGCCAACCTGTGGGACACACGCGCTGGTCAGTCAAACAACAGACAGTACAACAATGGTAGTAAACAACAACATGGAGCACTTACTGCAATGGCAGTGAACATGTCTGAGGTCGGGTTCTTCAGGAAGGCGAGGGAGGTGAACCAGGCGTCAGCGTCTTCCTGGCTCAGGTCGCCGTTGGTGTACATGTCCCTGACGACGGCGGCGGCGGCGGCGGTGCCCACCAGCGGCATGGCGTCCACCAAGAACTTGCGGGAGTGCGTGTCCGTGGTGTCAGCATATACCTTGGACAGCACCGGGTACTCAAGGCCGCGCAGGGCGATGACCAGCCTGGAGAAGAGAGCTGGGGCTTCGGGCCGGACTTCCTGGTGGGAGACTTCATCGAGGTGCTGGAGAAGGGCGGTGACAGTCTCTGCCTGGCTGTTGGCTGAGGCCTCGGTGATGGTCTCGAAGACTGGGGTCCTCCTGGTGAACTGCTGCTCTGTGGAGGTCGGCACGGGCCCGTCGCGGCTCACCAACCTGAGGTGAGAGGTGGCCTTGGTGGAGGCACCGCCAGTCTGCCTGGAGAAGGGACGAAAAGTATGGGTCTCCTCACATGAGGACTCAGTCAGGATGCCGCCCTCCACAGTCTGGCTGCAGCCACTGGTGCTGTCCAGCAGGGGCCAGCTTTGCACGGGCGAGTCTGTGTTGTAAGAGGAGGAGGCAGAGGCGAGGTAGGAGGTGAAGTCAGGTCGCTTGGTGCACGAGGAGAGGTCCTTCTGCTTGGTGATGGTGAGCAGGTCGCCCTCTAGCTTGTTTTCGTAGTGCGTCAGACACACACCCTGTACGTCTGTCTCCTGCACCTCCTGTGGGTGGGCCGAGAGCCTCATTACACTTTGTTCATCACTCTCATCAACAACAACAGTAACAACAACAGTAAGATCTTCAACAACCACTATAAACGTTACAGCACAGTACCTCTGAACCGGGCCGCGTGAGAGAAGTCTGGAAGGCTGACAGCACACCTCGCTTCAGGTTGAGTACCCAGGTCTCTTCGGTGGGCACAGCGCACAGCTCCTCCACGCGCCCGTCTTGGAACGAAAAACGCAGGTTGGAGCGAGTGAGCGCCGCCGCCATCTCCTCGGCACGAGTCGACCCTTGCAGGCTGACATCGGTCAGCTGCGGCGAGACAAAAAGAATGGTGCTAAGTGAATACTGGGGCAGGAAAGGATAGTAAGTGGATGTAGAGAGGTGAGAAATGGTACAGAATGAACATTGAGACGCTAGAAAGAGTGCTAAAAAAATGAGCGTCAAATGTTAGAGATGCAAAATGAACAGAGTCGCGGAGAGGGCGGTGAGTGAACACAGGACAGGAAAGAATGTCTAGTGGATTGGTTAGAGAGAGGAGCAACCGATGTACTACAGTTAAACAAAGGTGCCGGAAGGAAACACGGAGAAAAGAGGAATGAACTGTAATTAAAAAGAAAAGAAAAAAAAGAAAAGAATGTATTAAAAACTGAAATTAATACAAACGCTCCACCGAAAAAAAAAAAAAGGAAAAGGAGTGAGGGAGGAAAGGGTTATGGACATTAAAGATTAAGAGTTAAGGGAGATTTATATAGAAGCACCACTTACTCTGAGGGTGTGATCGCAGGGTGCAGTCACGTCAATGTGTGCCTGGGCGGTGATGGTGACGGTGGCGGCCTTGTCAGTGTCCCCGAGGAGGGCGGTGTTGGTCGTGACAGAGTATTCGTAGCCATAACTTAATCCTGGCGAGGTGACGGAATGGAGGAGGCAGAAGGTACAGGAAAGAAGGAAGTGGGAGAGAAGGGAGGGAAAGACAAGGAAAGGCGGAGGGAGGAGAGAAAGGAAGGAAGGGAGGAAATATAGAAGATGGAGGAGGGAGAGAAAGTAAGGAAGGTCGGCGGAAATAGAGAAAATGAAGGAGGGAGAGGAGAAGGAAAGGGAGGATGGTAAAGATAGGAGGTGAAGGAGGGAGAGGAGAATGAAAGGAAGGAGGATAAAGGTGAAGGAAGGAGAGAATAGTTTAAGGAGGCGGTGGAGGAGGAAGGGAAAAAGGTA
>NC_059288.1:5551816-5556816 GCF_017591435.1 Portunus trituberculatus
CATATCCTCGCGGCGCAACACAGAAAAGTCACGGAAACATACACACAGACACACAGACAGACACACACATCTGAGTGTTACCTGCTACGGCGGACGCCACGAGGGCGGTGAAGAGTAACACGGAGCGCATCTGGGCGACTCACACTGTCACAGGACAGGTCTAGTCGGCACTCCACTGGCTGCCGGAGATCTCCGCCGCCACCTTTATATACCTCTGCCGCTCACCCAGGGCACAGTCAAGAGTGTGGTGCTCCCCCCTCCCCACCCCACACACACGACCCTTGGCTGACCCTCTACTCTTATCGTTCACCGGGGGCCGTTTCGCTCAGGTTGATGCTATAGCTTTGAAAGTGGTACCAAATGAAAGCTAATAAAATTTTCTTGCTTATGGTGTCAAACACATGAACACCTGTGTAAATTTTAACTAATTTTAATGCACAAACATACATATTTTTGATGCACAAACATGCATATTACATTGATATGCAAATTAATGGATATTTTTGAATGCACAAACATACATATAACAATAATATGCAAATTAAACTAACTACAGGTAAAGACAATGGTGATACACAAGTACAATTACGTCTGTGTCTTGAGATGAGAAACTTAAAAAAACTCAACGTGGTACGTAGTATGACAGCACTGCCCTGACACAAATATTGTGTAAGAAACTGTCAGATAGGATGTCACTAACACATGTATTGTCACTTGTTCAATGTGGCTTTCTTGAAACTGTCAAATTTGTTCCTGTGGTACTCCACAACTTGTAGTAAGCTGCTTCTCTGCTCTGGGTCAGTTGTGATCTGAGTCGCGAAGTCACTCATCAGTTTCACACCTCTCTCAGCCACATCATTGGTCACTTTCACTGACTTTACAAACTTCTGTGCATTCCTGTAGCTGTCATTGCCTTCCCAGGTGTCAGCAGGAGTAGTGAGCTAGTCACATTCCACCCCAAGAGCATCAAACAGAAAGTGAGACTCTGGCCCTACCAGGTCTGTGAGAACTGTAGCTGTGTTGATGACAGGAAACACTGGCTTGCCTTTCCTGTAGCTATCAGGTTTTTCTGTTTCTGACAGCTTGATTGCGAGCTTCTCCTTTGCAGACTTGGTCATGCTGTCATGTGAGCTGAACAAAGCAAATGTCACCAGTTCGTGGGTCAGATACCAGCGGTGGTTGTTCATTTCCTTGAGAACAGAGGTCGCCAGTTCATAGTCATGCTCCTTGTATTGCAGCATGTACTTCATAAGCTGGAGGTCATGGATAGGTGCGTCAGCAGCAGATGTGGTAGTCACCCAGTGGCTGGTGTAGAATAAGGACAGGAACTTATTCATCCTCTTCAGCTTGAAGACAGTGTTCTTGTTGTATTTGAGTTCCTTAGAAAACATGAGCATCTTCATATAGTAAATGTTTCTGGCCATCCAGCGTGCCTGGTGAATGGCACCTGGCTTGGCCCAGTGGATACCTTGAGGAGGTTCCTCACCAAGGAGGATCAGGCACAGCTCTGCCACCTTTCTGTAATCTGCCCTCGGACTTGCTTCCTCAAGGAAATTGCTTACGACTGCAATTGTACTTATCTTCTTCTGTTTCAAGTCTTGTTCAACTAGGCCCAGAACTCTTGGGCAGTCCTTATCCAACTTGTCCCACTTCTCTTTCACATTGATGAACATTGGGTTGTTATGACCCTTGACCTTGCTGAACACAGGTGTTCATGTGTTTGATACCATAAGCAAGAAAATTTTATTAGCTTTCATTTGGTACCACTTTCGATGCTATAGCATCAACCTCTGGGAAGCTACAATGAAAACAAGGACATAATATCCCGAATTTTGCAGCGTTTTTTAAAAACGTCACCAACAAAATGACATACATGGCTCTTGAGGCAGGCATAGCCAAGGTCCAAGATCGAAATAACTGGTATATTCATTTAATTTAGACCTCGGAGAATGGGAATAACATCAGTCTGCAGTTTGTGTGTGTGTACCACACACACACACACACACACACACACACACACACACACACACACACACACACACACACACACACACACACTTCTAAACTTCTTAAAAATTACATGTATAAGAAAAAGTAACAAAAACTGAGGAATCTGTGTGTGTGTGTGAGAGAGAGAGAGAGAGAGAGAGAGAGAGAGAGAGAGAGAGAGAGAGAGAAGCATTGAGGAAATTGTTTATTGGGCCAATATGGGGAACCTTGACTCTCTCTGTCTCTCTCTCTCTGTCTCTCTCTCTCTCTCTCTCTCTCTCTCTCTCTCTCTCTCTCTCTCTACAACGTAATATTATTCTCTATCACAATCCTTGACCCTTTCCTCTATGGTTAGATATAAATAAGTTTTCAACAGATATCACCTGCCCTCTGACCTCTTCCCCTCCCTCTCCTCCTCCCTCTCCCTCTCCCGCTCTCCCCCCACTCCCTCTCTAATCATTTGCGTAATTTCTAAGAGTACTCTAATATTCAAATGGATACTCAAAATTATATAATATTTATTCTTGTGTAAACAAAAAAAAGATTATCATTCCACTTCAGAGAGAGAGAGAGAGAGAGAGAGAGAGAGAGAGAGAGAGAGAGAGAGAGAGAGAGAGAGAGAGAGAGAGAGAGAGAGAGAGAGAGAGAGAGATTGGGTATGAGTTACTATCTGCGTACAATGACTCACTCACTCACTCACTCACTTATTCACTCACATTTCATTAACTCTTTCCTCCTTTCCTGATATGAGTTTTTTTTTTAAGTTCCCCCCTCTCTCTCTCTCTCTCTCTCTCTCTCTCTCTCTCTCTCTCTCTCTCTCTAGTCACGTGTTACACTTATGATTGATGTGTGTGTGTGTGTGTGTGTGTGTGTGTGTGTGTGTGTGTGTGTGTGTGTGTGTGTGTGTGTGTGACTGGTTAGCTTGTTATCTTCATCCATTTATCCTCCCTCCTCTACCTCTCTCTCTCTCTCTCTCTCTCTCTCTCTCTCTCTCTCTCTCTCTCTCTCTCTCTCTCTCTCTCTCTCTCTCTCTCTCTCTTTCTGCTTGTCTTATCATATGCGACCCTTTCAATGTCATTCCCTCCCACGAAAACACAAACACACTGCTAATCTAAATAGCCAATTGAGTGTGTGTGTGTGTGTGTGTGTGTGTGTGTGTGTGTGTGTGTGTTCCTTCAGATAACTA
Source organism: Portunus trituberculatus (assembly GCF_017591435.1). Classification (NCBI taxonomy): domain Eukaryota; kingdom Metazoa; phylum Arthropoda; class Malacostraca; order Decapoda; family Portunidae; genus Portunus; species Portunus trituberculatus. Next base: position 5,554,992 of record NC_059288.1, read on the forward strand.
TTTATACGTGCCCTTACTTTATATGAGTTTCATTATGTACAGTACCTACATACGTACACACACACACATACACACACACACACACACACACACACACACACACACACACACACACACACACACACACACACACACACACACACATACAGACGTACAGACATCGCCACTATCTGTACAAATATATCTGTGTGTGTACTTGAGCCTATCATGGGACACACATACATACACACACACACACACACACACACACACACACACACACACACACACACACACAGACAGATAGACAGACAGAAACGGGCATAATTTCTTTCTGGTCTGTTCATTCATACTCTCTCTCTCTCTCTCTCTCTCTCTCTCTCTCTCTCTCTCTCTCTCTCTCTCTCTGGGCATTATAAAAAGTACAAAAATTCAAAAACTCATAGAAAAACGGAGAGAGAGAGAGAGAGAGAGAGAGAGAGAGAGAGAGAGAGAGCATATAGGTCAAAATTTCTTATCATGTTTGTGTGAGATGATGATCGTCTAAGATAATACGTAACAGAAGTAAGATAACACACACACACACACACACACACACACACACACACCTATACACTCGCTGCCATTGCTACACTCTCTGTCCTTGTAATTTAAGAACCCATACACAGATAAAAGTCAATATTTTTTTCCCTTTTGGTTCGTATTGAAAACAGAAAAAAAAAGCGTAAAATAAGTATAGAGATAAGTAAATAGTTGTGTTTAATAATGAGATTTGAAACTGCTGTATATAAAGAATAATAGTTATGTACTTTAGCGTTATAAGTATGAAAAGGATAAACGAAAACGTGAAAGTAATTAAATAAAACTAAATGCTCTTATAAAAATGAATATATGTAAAAAAAAATGTCATGTTTTTTTTTTTTCGTCTTTAGAATTATAAAAAAAGAAGTGAAATAAAAAATAAAAAAAACTTAGAGAAAATGTTTAAACGTGAAAGTGAGTAAATAAAATTAAATGTCGTTACAAAAATAAATAAATTAATCATGTTTTTTCGTGTTCAAAATGATAAAAAAAGAACAAAAAAGAAAGAAAAGCGTCAATAAAATGTTTAAAAGAAAGATTAGAACCGTACTATGTTCAAAAATTAATCAAGTAAATTCGTGTTTTAGAAGGATGACAAAAAAATAATAAAAAAAACACAATGTAATTTTTTTTATTGAGTATCTAAATGACGCATCTCAAGCCACTACACCATTGGAACCATTACTTCACCATTGGAACCATTACTTCACCATTGGAACCATTACTTCACCATTAGAACCATTACTACACCATTGGAACCATTACTACACCATTGGAACCATTACTACACCATTGGAACCATTACTACACCATTATTTCACCATTGGAACCATTACTACACCATTGGAACCATTACTACACTATTGGAACCATTATTTCACCATTGGAACCATTACTACACCATTGGAACCATTACTTCACCATTAGAACCATTACTACACCATTGGAACCATTATTTCACCATTGGAACCATTACTACACCATTGGAACCATTACTTCACCATTGGAACCATTACTACACCATTGGAACCATTACTTCATCATAGGAACCATTACTTCACCATTGGAACTATTATTTCACCATTGGAACCATTACTTCACCATTGGAACCATTACTACACCATTGGAACCATTACTTCACCATTGGAACCATTACTACACCATTAGAACCATTACTACACCATTGGAACCATTACTTCACCATTGGAACCATTACTACACCATTGGAACCATTACTACACCATTAGAACCATTACTACACCAT
>NC_059288.1:5566816-5606816 GCF_017591435.1 Portunus trituberculatus
CTGTCACTGAAACCATAAAAAAAGCATCCTTAAAAACTCGTGTTCCTTCCCCGACTATTTGTACTATTTTTAAAGGCCTTATCGATAGATGATCAAAAGGGCTTTCAAGAGTGTTTCTCCTGTTAATACCAAAGATATCTTGTTAATCTGTCATTAGAACTATAAAAACACTCTTGAAAACACTTCATTTCAACTAGGGATGAAATAAAGGGGGTTATTAAAAGTGTTTGTCATAATAATGTTACAGAAATCTTGATAATATGCCACTAGAATCATAGAAGAAAACTGAAAAACCCGTGTCACTCCAACTAGAGGCTTTTTGGGTCTAGTGGAAGCTGAGCACAGGAATGTTTCATGATGTGGCTCACTCGACTACACCTGAGGAAAGCATCGTCTTGAAATTTGAGTCACATAAGAACTGGATTTGAAGTGTATTGCTGTACTGCCTTATCTCTCTCTCTCTCTCTCTCTCTCTCTCTCTCTCTCTCTCTCTCTCTCTCTCTCTCTCTCTCTCTCTATCTCTCTCTTTCTCTCCCTCTCTCCCTCCATCCCTCCCAATCACTCATTCAACCATAAATAAACTTCTCCTCCCCCCCCTCTCTCTCTCTCTGGACAAGATTGGGCTAATTAAGGAGATATTCAGGTTGCACTCTGGCCGTGGACTTGCATAGATATACTCGTCTCCGTCTGTGTGGTCAGCCCAAATTATAATGTGCTACTTTTGTTATCATTACCCGTTTTCCTTTTTTTTTTTTTTTTTTTTTTATCTATTTTTTAGGTCAAGGTGTCATGTTTTCTTTGATTCGAGTTTGGTTTGTTTGATTTATTTATCTATTTGTTTTGTTTTTATCTATTTGTTTGTTCGTTGTGTCGTATTTTCTCTTCTCTTCTTTTTTTTTTCTGTTTGATTTGAGTTGTTTGTTGTTGTTGTTGTTGTTGTTGTTGTTGTTGTTGTTGTTGGGTTAGTATCACACCATTTTCTATTTCTTTTTCTTCTTTTTTTTCGTTTTGTTTTTGATTGTGTCTTAAATTGCTTGTTTTAGTAGAATTTACATTATTATCTTTTTATCTTCTTTTCATTGGTCTATTTTCATTTTCATTTTATTGTTACCGTTATCTATCTATCTATCTATCTACTTTATACAGTCTCAATCACCATTAAACCACTCGAAAGAAGAAGTACCCATTTAAATGATGATTCCCCTTTTTAACTACACCTACCAACTTAACCTAACCTATTTACCCACCTATCTACCCATCTACCTACCCACCTATCCACCTACACACTTACATACCTGCAGTCCTTCATTTATTTTCCTATCAGAGCTAAAGTGACACAGCAAATCACCTTAGCAACGTGGCCAGGTGTGTGAAGGAGGGGGAACGGGGGCCTGTGGGGGGATGAGGGGGGGCAGATGCATTAAAACGAGGGTGACTGACGTGTAGCGGGTGACGAGTGAGTGTCAGACTGATAAAGGATGATAGGACAGTGAGGTAGATGTGAAATGCTGTAGGAAGGAGGTTAGGTTGCATCACACACACACACACACACACACACACACACACACAAAATCTCTCTCTCTCTCTCTCTCAACAGGTATAAAAAATGAAATGAGACGATAAAGAAATGACACACAGACAGACTAGCACGTAGATAGAAAACAGAGAGGGAGAGATAAAGAGATAGAGAATGGAAGAAACAAACAAGAAGCATTGAAAAAGAAAGAGATAAAGAATGGATAGAAATAAAGGAAAAATACCTGCATTAACGAGAGATAGAAAAAAAATAATAGTAGTAGTGTTCAGTGGTTCGAGATAGTGAAGCCAGTTGTTTACCTTCAATAAGCAACATGAAAATTAACCTTTATAACCTTCTAAACATATGCAAACTCTCACAAAATCACGGCTATATTCCTCACGCAAGCCACAAAACTCCAAGACACAAAAAAAAAAAAAAAAAAAAAAAAGACATTATAGGATCCATTTGTATGCTTCAGAAATTTGGCGATTCGAAGCAGTGACCAGTTGGCTTCATCTCATCTTGGATTCGGTGTTTCCTTCGCCAGTCGCCAGTGCTGATCGGGACTTGACGGAGAGAGGGTGTGGCATTAGAAGTACCCTGTTCAACCATGGTAAGAGTCTCCAGCGTTTTCTTTCTTGGATTTCCAGGGTTTGTGAAAGGAACCTAAGTAAGTATGAATTTACCGACTTTATTTATTTAAGATCAAGAATTATTGTCTGTTTATTTTATTTATCTTTTATCCATGATCAATACAAGTGATTAAGTATGAAAGCGTTAACAATTGGTTTTCCTTCCTTTCAGACCGTCGCCATTTTGAGATACTGAGTTGTGGGGATGTCACGTAATGTCCGCAGTGGTATGTCGCCCGTTCCCCTTCGCCTCCGCCCTTCGTTATACGGCCGGAGGAACGGAGTCGTGTGTTGCTGTATTACACTTCGGTAAGGTGATTCATGTGTGTATCCGGTTTATCGGTAATTGACGTGAGATTATTGCTATTCGTGTGTAGTGGATGAGTAGTGGAAGTAGGATGGTAGCTGTAAGTTTTGTCTATCCCTCCCAGCCCTGTCACGCGAGTATACGTACAGCAGCGGTGGTGGGCGTTTCTCTGCAGCGCTGATGACCGTACTGACACGAGACACGCAGGTAACACGGCGTTGAGTTTAAGTTTGTTGCTGCAGGTTGTTTTTGATATACGTGGTGAGCGAGCGGTCATGCTGTTTGAATTAAATTGTGTTGGTATTATAGACGGTGTGTTTTGCAGGTACACGGTCAAAGATCCCTCCCAACGAGTAGGCAGCCCGTCCTGTGTTGGGTATAGATGGCACGGAATTTGCTTCGTGACGAGTATGAAATCTTTTTTTCTACAAATGTAGTGGTTCCTTCGTGAGATGTAAGAGTCGTATACTACTGTAACGGTCAGCGTGCCTTCTAGTGGTGTATGTAATACGGATTCTATTTCTTTAGCTACTATTGGCTATTAAAGGCAGGAAGTGACTAGTCACCGTTTTGCAGATGGATTGATGGGACCTTTCTACTATTGGTTATTAAAGGCAGGAATCGACTCGTCACCGTTTTTCAGATGGATTGATGGGACCTGCATATACTGTCTGGTGAGTAGGATGGCGTAAGTGTACGCTCTGGTAGGAACTAACCAATGGTTGTCAGTTAATGTAATTATTGTTAGTAGTTCCTTGGTAATTCTATTATTATTACCAAGAGTCCTTGGGTAATAAAAGTCCAGTATTTTATAATGTAATAATTTATTTGTCGGGTAATTTTCATGTAATTTATTTATCGTTAGTACTTCTAGGACGCATCCTCCCTCCTTGGCGGCTGCTTCGCAGTGAGGCATCGTTATGAAACTGTACTTACTATGCGAGTAGTCACCACCACCTACCTATATTATATATATACTACTCTGCAAGGGGCTTAAAGTACTCAAACATTTTAATCAGGACAACCACCACCAAGAAGAGGCTCAGCAGAAAGTAGTAAAATATTTTAACTACGTGCGTAGTTAAAATACGTGCGTGTATGTATATAATTATTAATTAATTGATGCATTTATATTAAAATTACAAATATATATAGAGCGAAAGTAGTAAAATAGTTGATAAAATACGTGCGTGTATAAAAAATAATTAATTGATGCATTTATTAAAATTACAAATATATATAATAAAAATTAGGACAAAACAAACCGTTTCTTTTAATACTTTACCTTTACACCTTTTCTATACTACTAACCTTTTTTACACCTCTATACTATATAAAACCTTACCTGCAATCTAATTACCTCTATCTACCTGCCTAGTTTTACTTGTACACTACTACTACACCATATATGCAGGCAGTCTGCACGTCTCCTTTCTTTCTTCCTGTTCGTATTCCAGTTGTCACTCGCTCCTGCATCGGTCTCCTACACTTTACCCTCCTGTTCGTATCCTTCATTCTCCTGCATTGGTCGTCGTCTTCACTTCTACCCTCGGAACAGGCGACACGTGATTACTTTTTCCGCCTAGGAGTGCCGGCCCCACCCAGGTGAGGTGAGCCACTAGTGACGTGGGCACCCTCCCGCTCCAGACAGTGCCACACAACGCAACTCGCCACGCCGTCACAGGAAGCGGCACCATCTGTTAGAAACTTCACAATTAAATGTTCTTCACTTGTAATATATATATGTGATAAACACAAATACCAAAAATATGTATATGTATATGCATGCTTTTTATTACATCTAAGCAAAATTATATAAGCAAGAGACCTATCACAGCTGTACACCATTTTACTAGTACATGGACACCAGAGCATAATGCGATGAGCATGTACACCAGAGCATAATGCGATGAGAAAGCCGCGTCTGTCCCTGCAGCTACATAAACTAGCGCACCAACTCGAGCAGTACTGAAGGATGATCACCACCTCCACTGTCATGGTAAACGGTCCTGTGGAAAAAAAAAAAGTTAACATTTGGAGCACCAGTGAATGCTTTACAAGAAGAATACATTTACGTTTGGCAGCGAATCAATCAGTTCATCCTTACCAAACTTGAACCAGATCCAGAGAAATTACACATTACCTAGATTAACCCCTTCAGTACCATTACACATTTACGTACTCATTCTGGTTACTATTTGATTTTATACAGCTTCACACACTCACGTGGGGAATGAAGTAGTGAAGACTGGCCATTCAACTTCTGACCTCCATAGACCCTTCATAATGTCAATGCAATCGTCTAATCACACTTAAAACTATAGATGAAAATACGTCCCGGTGCCGAAGGAGTTAATGGCACGCCACCGTAATTAACATGCACAATCCCTCCCCTTCCCCCACAAAAAAAAAAAAAAAAAAAAAAAAAAAGCAAAACGTCTAATCACCGCGTCCAGTCGCCCACCACAAACCACGCCACACTCACCACCACCACAACATTGCTACACATTTTAATACTCACCGAAAAGACGCACTGAAACACGCCACTTTCGACTTCCATTCGCTGGCAGACATGTGGCGCGACGCGGCGGCACCGTGACACAGGACACTGAGGGCAGAGGCAATGCGTGCCTTGTCTGGTGTCCTCACGTCTCGCAGGACGCTCAGCACGACGAACCACAGGCCACTTTCACTTCCGCACTGCATCTCCCCTCCTTACAAGACGAAGTTAGGAGTCTTTAAGGGTGTTTTAACGGTTATGGTGGCAGATTAATGAGATTCACACATCATGAAGGGAAAAAAGTATCTTGAGAATCTAGTTAATCATCTGTGGCTTTTGAAAATGGTCATGGTGAAAGAACAAAGCGTTTCTAAGAACACCGGTAACATTCACGTGATCAGAATCGCTTTCCTCTCACTACGACTATTTTTCACGGCCACCGAGATTATTAGTCCTAGCTATATATTTCATCTGGGGGAATCAAAGGGAAGATATACAGCACATGGGGGAAGCAATGAACACCTGAGGAAAAGTCTTACCGGTTACTGAAGTCAAGAAAAATGCGTCTACCCACATCAAAGTCTGGATGGGAACTGAGCCGGTGTTCCTTCGTCCTTCCTCTTCCTCCACGTTCTCTGAGGTTCATTTGGTTCGAGCCTCGTCTTAACTGCTTCACTCACAGCGTCTCTATTGTTCATTGCACATTTTTAAGTGTGATATCTTAAGCGAGAGGATGCTGTTCTGTAAGAGATTGCAGACAGTGTACGGGAAAGTCGTCCTAGGTTAAATAGATTCGCTCCAACTTGCTAAAACCTGTAGAATTCTGAAACGCTTTGCTTGCTCGATCACCACGACTGTTTTCAAAACCACTGGTTGGGTTCGTTCGTGTTTATCCTTTACATAATGTAGAAAGTGTCTTAATCTGTCACTGTAGCCGTAAAAACAGCCTTAAAAACCCACCACTTAGATACAGCCTTTTGAAAGCAGCAGAGGTGTCAATTAAAAAGTGGCCCTTATTCATGCGTGTTCTGCTCGGCCTGTGAAGCATCGATGGTTCAGCCTTAGCGATGAACAGAAAAGAAAAACAATAAATGGAAATTATCACATTAGGCGCCACAACACTTAGGTCATAATGGCACCGCTGGGATTAACGGGAGAACGCTACATCTCCCACCGGACAATTAGATTTGGCAAGGATTCGAACACGAGCCGCCTTAACCAACTACGCAACGCAGCTCCCTGAACATGAAAGAGTCCTACAAGTGAAATGTCATACCAAAATATAAGCAAGCCTGTGAGAATCAAGGATGAAATACACGGATTGAGTTTGATTGTTGTATAACGTTGATAAGGAATGAGGGAAAAACAGCTCTTTCCGTTGGTAATCAAGAGTTTAAGACACCTACATCTAATCAGAATCACAGTTCAACAAGTGAAAGTACACATGAAATACACGTCAATCTGTGAGACTCAAGCAAGGAAATGCCTGGATTGAGCAACGCAGTTTTCTTAGACTTTGCCTCTGATAAAGAAGATTGTGAAGAATTAATCGTTTCAGGAAGAAAGAAAACACACATATTTCCTGAACTTGTGGTTATTCGCGTACAAACTGTCTTGTGAACATTACCGTCACTCGTTATCACAGAGACAATACAAATACAAACATAATATGAACTAATTGCTTGTTGGAGTAATTAACCCCTTCAATACCATAACGCATTCCCTATCTACTCTGCTTAGTATTTGTCGATTTTGTACAGCTTCAGATACTTATGTGGAGGATCAAAATAGTGAAGAATCTGGCCAGTAATCTTCTGACCCACATAGACCCTTTCTAATGTAAATAAAATCGTCTAATCGTACCCAAAAAACTCATGGTAAAAAAAGCGTCTCAGTACTGAAGGAGTTAACAACATAATGACCTTAACTACCATTCACGTCTTGCCGCTGATGAGGAATGGAAGCTAAGTCAATCCAGATGAGCATGAGAACTTTTTACCATTCCTCAAGCTCTGGGGTGTGGTAGGAAGTGGTAGGGAGCGCCACGAGACTGTCTATCAGGAGCTATCAGGAACAGACAAAAAGAGTGTGGAGTGGATGGTGTACGAGTGTTTGCCTAGTTTGGTTTTACTGGGAAAAAACAATTATGCTCCTGCTGTCGCATATCATTTTTCAGTGTGTGTGTGTGTGTGTGTGTGTGTGTGTGTGTGTGTGTGTGTGTGTGTGTGTGTGTGTGTGTGTGTGTGTGTGCTGCCCTGTGAAGGATTGTCAGCCTGGTACAGAAACATATCAGAATAACATTATTTAGAGACGCAAATATTTAACAATTCCTTTTTAAACCTATTTTTCGTCCCTTTACTATTAGGAAACCAAACAAAATCATATAGAGCTTAAAAAAAAATAAATAAATAAATGAATACATGAAAAAATCCCATAAACAAAATACAATCCTGTTTGCTATTAACATTTAGGACAGCTGGAATGCTTCTCTCTGTCCTGCCTCAGTAAAGAATATCTGGAGGTGACACACAGCCCGGTAACATCAAAAGAACACCCAAAGTTCAGGAAAAAAGACCACCTTGTCATGCTCCTCATTCCACAAGTCCAACAAAACCATGGAAAGGTTGCAGCAACACAGCCACGTGTGGATTAGCCATTCCGCTACACTGGGGGTGGGTTAGGTTAGGTTAGAGAGAGAGAGAGAGAGAGAGAGAGAGAGAGAGAGAGAGAGAGAGAGAGAGAGAGAGAGAGAGAGAGAGAGAGAGAGAGAGAGAGAGAGAGAGAGAGAGAGAGAGAGAGAGAGAGAGAGAGAGAGAGAGAGAGAAAGGATGGTAAGATATAGACAGATAGAGATAGATAAAGGTAGATAGATAGATAGATAGATAGATAGAGATAAATAGAATAGATAAATGGATGTATGGATTGATAGACACAGATAGGTATATCAATGAATATATGTAACCAGACAGATAGATAGAGAGACAGGTACATACATACATGCACAAACAAATAAATATATTAATAAACAGATGAACAAGCAGAGTGAAAGAAGGGGTGGATGGATCAATAAACAGAGACAAACAGACAAGTACAGCTGGAATGGCAAAGCTAAATAGAGCCCCACCAAACAAAAAGCAATGATACACTACACTTATGACAATATGTGCCTCTCTGGACACAACACACCTTGAAGAACATTTGTGCAGAGAATAAGATAGAACAAACTGACAGAACTACACAGAACAAGGTATAAAAGATTGCATACAACCTTTAAATTATTACACCTTGTCTAAAAAATACACAATATATTCTTCATCTACATCTCATCCTTGTCCTCCTTCCCTCATCTCCACCTCAGGGCTCTTTCTACTTTAAAGGAAAACTAAGAACTAAGCAAGGAATGTAAAGGAATGTGGAGTTTAATCTTGTTCTTTGTGATACAGACTAAAAGCTATGCAAGGAGTGTTTAACGTAATGTGTTTCATGATACAACTTGCGAACTTAAAGAAAAAGAGACAAGAGGAGATAAGGTTTTGATGAGATGCAGTTTTAGAAAGAAGAAAAGGTGTGTGTGTGTGTGTGTGTGTGTGTGTGTGTGTGTGTGTGTGTGTGTGTGTGTGTGTGTGCGTAAACATGAAAAAAAAAAAAAAAAAAAAAACTTAATAATCTAGAACTACAACCTGATATACAATGTGCTCTAGTCAATCCTGCAATAACGTAAACTGTCTGCTCCTCCGTCTATCCTTGCATCACAATACAAGTTAAGGCCAGACACTGTTATAACTCAGCCCTAGAATATAAGGGAAGCCCAAACATCAGGTTGACAAGACACCTCGGCTGCCTCTTACACCTCTGCAAAGACACTAAGTGGTGTGACACTCAACACCAAACTGACTGAAGGTTTGATTACAACTTATTGTGGACACTGTTACTGTCAAGGCTGAGCACACTTCACACACACATCAGGGATGGAAACAGCTGGGCATGTTTCCTACAGGGACTGCCATGTGTAGGTATCCTGGCTTCCTGCGCCAATCCTTATGTTCTTGTGTTCTTTTATCAGTCACACACACACACATTTAGCTCCACTACCATCACAGTAACGTTCCAACAATGAAGTGAGTGCAGGAATATAAATGTTTCACCTATACATTGGTTGACACAATACTGCAAATACATCACGGTGCATAAATATTGAATAAATAACAACATGAATTCCTTCCCTTCAAGACTCACTCAGCAGTCATGTAACATTCAAGGCAATGAGAACAGCTCAATATTTTGTACTCCAGTGATCATTAGGAGAGGATGAGTAGAGCCATTCTTTTGAATAATTAATTGTCAGAGTTATAAATTCATCATATCATATTTGTTTCACGAATTTTTTCCTTCACCTCTGCTTTAAATACTAAATTAATTGGTGTTAATTCTTCATCCGGCAGCAGCTGCGGGAAACACTTTGTGAAGCACTAATTCCTTAACTGTGAGAAACAAAATGTATTTTTTTTCAAACCTACATGTTATTTTCTCTTCTCTTCAACAGAAAATAACTCCAAAGTCACATTAATATAGAAGTAACTCCTTTTAGTTTCTTCTATCAAACTAAACTTTTCTTTATCCAAACTACTTGCCTCTCTTCCTCTCTCTCTTTTCTTCCTCCATAGTCACATTGCTACAGAAGCATTATGGAATATTACATAAAACAGCACTGCTTCTGGTTTATAAATTTATAACAAACTAGTATATCTTTTCTCTGTCTCTTGTGAAAAGCAAGATGGAATGTCATGGTCATTATAAACACACTAAGGAATGTAGCACAAGGCATTGTAGCAGAAATAGCACTCTTACTGTATTTTCACTGGGAACCCTAAAAGCTAACTAACTTTCTTCTCTGTCTCTGGTGGAAAACAAAAGGGAATGTCACTGGTTAAGTCACTATAAAAACACCCAGGAATGAAGCACAAACAGCACCCTCATTGTGTTGCTTCACTGAGAACTTGGAACCTTCACAGCATCATGGAAGCACCGAGACACTGAACAGGTAACCCACAGGAGGCAATGACCTGAACACCCAACAAGATGCCACTGTTACCAGGAGTCTTGATTGCTACACAAACTGAGAATACCAAGGAAGTGAACTATAGTAACCAACACAAGACACTCACTATGAACTGAACCCATTGACAGACAGAAACATGTCTCTTTCAGTCTTGCATCTGTCATAATGTTGAGGATTCTGTCAGGTCTTGCTATCATACTTGTAATTTACCTACTGTCAGCTGGCTCTATCACTGGGGTGTTAGACAGATAGACAGGGATTTCAATGAGGAGAGCTGTCAGGTCTTGCTATTAAACTGCATTGTATTCTACTTACTCTTGGCTAAATTTTCCTGGGATGTGAGACTGACTGGCTTAATGGATTCTCTCAACATAAAGAAGGACAGTCTGACATACACTCACTGGTCAGGAGAGAAAACTAGAATAATTTTATCCCATGTGCTGTAGAAGGCAACTAAAGGGACGGAAAGAGGGAACCATGAGCCCTCCTCTGTGTGTTTTGATCCTGAGACAAGACAAGACAAGGTGTTAAATGGATGCTTTCAAGTAAATATGGGAATTTCATGTGTATTTCTCCCTCATTGCATATCTCAAGTAAGGTTCTTTCTCTTTTGTGTGTTTTGATCATAAGGCAAGGCAAGACATGGTGTTAAATACTCTGTCTTGAGAGAAGCTTCAAATAGATGTTGGAGTTTCATGTGTCTCTGTGCATTTTGATGAGATAAGACAAGATGGGATGTTAAATGACTTGTCTTGAGAGAGGCTTTAAGATAGATTTTAGATGTTTCTCTTTTCTCTCTCCCTCATTTTTTTTTTTTTTTTTTTATCCAGAGAAAAGACAAAACAAAGAATTAGATGTGAAAATCTGATGTTTCTCCTTCAGCATGTTTTTTAAAAAGTTTTGTTGGTGTTTCATGACTGTTTTTCACCCTTCTGTGTGTTTATGACCCTCTGACTTGCTTTAACACAGCCATAACACACCCAAAACACCCCCAACACCTCACAAACATTTCCTCTATAGCTGGCTTGGTTAAACACAGCCATAACACACCCAAGACACCCCCAACACCTCACAAACACTTCCTCTACAGCTGACTTGGTTTGGTCCACTTGTAAGAGCCGTAGTAAATGAAGTTGTTCTCGGCCAGCTTGGCGTCGGCCTCGACTGGGCCCCGAGAGCCATATGTGTAAGGGATGGGCTTGGGGTGCTGCTGTTCTATGTGGTGCAGGAGAGGGGTGAATATTCTCCAAGCCTCAGCCAGCTCGTCACTCCTGCCGGGGAAGAAGTGTGTTAGAAAGTATTCAAGGATGTCTGAAGATGCAATAATGTCTACGAGTGTGTGTGAGGATGCAGCAAGGGCAAGGGCAAGTGTTTAAAGGTATCTAAGTTATCCAAGGGTGTGGCGATGTGTAAGGATGTGTGTGAGGATGTAGCAAGGGAGACGGCAAGTGTTTAATGGGGTCTAAGGGTGTGACAATGCATAAGGGTGTGTGTGAGGATGTAGTAAGGGCGAGGGGAAGTGTTTAAAGGTGTCTAAGGGTGTGATGATGTGTAAGGGTGTGTATGAGGATGTAGCAAGGGAGATAGCAAGTTTTTAAAGGTATCTAACTTATCTAACAGTGTGACAATGTGTAAGGGTTTGCATGAGGATGTAGTAAGGGTGAGGGGAAGTGTTTAAAGGTGTCTAAATGTGTGATGATGTGTAAAGGTGTGTGTGAGTGTGTAGCAAGGGGAAAAGGAAGTGTTTAAAGGTATCTGAAGGTGCAAAAATGGATAAGAGTGCATCTAATAGTGTAGCAAGGTGAAGATATTCATTCCAAGGTGTTTCAGGATGTTTTAGTGTGAGATAATGTGTCAGAATCTCTTGCAGGGTGCACAAAGGAGAAAAGGAGTGAATATTTTAAAATCCTCTAAGTCTTGACAGGGAAAAAGGTGTATTAAGAAGCATTTAAAGATATCTGAGGGTGCAAGAATATGTCAGGGTATATGTGGCAGAATAGCAAGGTGGAAATATTCTAGGGTGCTTTGGAGTGAGAGAATGCATCAGAATGTACCTTAGAGTGTTACAAGGAAATCACACCTCTAATCCAACAAATGTACATGGATTACACACAACACATGATAACAGCAACAACCACATGTGCATCCCAGCCATCCTAACCTAACAAAGTGCATCTGGGAGCCACAGAAGACGTCCAGGATGAGACGTTCGTACGCATCAGGTAGCTTGGCCCCTCGGTACCGGTCACCATAAGTCAGATCCAGCTCTGTCTCCTCTAAGCCAAAGGACATCCCTGGAGTCTTGGTCATCACCTGCAAGGATGGGATGTTACAGGGTTGTCAGTATGGTAGAATGTATTAGAGGAGTGGGTGGTAGAAGTGAAGCAGATTGGTAAGGAGGAACGGATGAAATGGAGGAGTGAAACAAACTGGAGAACAGAATGAAATAGAGTGAAATAGACTAAAGGAGAAGGACAGGATGAAATGGAGAAGTGAAATAGACTAGAGAAGGAGGACAGAATGAAATGGAAAAGTGAAACAGACTAGAGAAGGAGGACAGGATAAAATGAAGGTGAAATAGATTAGAGGAGGAGAACTGAGTGAAATAGAAGTGATGATATAAATTGAGAGGAGGAGGAGAGGAGGAGGAGGAGGAGGAGGAGGAGGAGGAGGAGGATTGAATGAAATGGAAGACGTAAAATAGAAAAGGATATGGGGGAGAATGACTGAATGAAGTAAAATGAGACAGATCAGAAGAGGAGAAGAAGGATAAGAAGTGATAGGGAGACAAACTTTAATGGAAAATCAAAACTTCAATCAACACAAGAGATTAAAAGGAAAACTCTCTCCTAGATACCACACAAAACAAGAAAAAGAAAATGCCTGCAACACTAGACAGAATGAAGCAACAAGACAATACCCAAAGGAAGAAAGAAGAAAAGTAAGACTGAATGAATGAAGGAATAAAAGGGGAACAGTGAATTAATGACTGAATGAAAGCATAAAGTAAAGAATAAAGGTAAAACTGAATAAAGGGAGGAATGAGAAAGGAGTGAAGGAAGGAAGGAAGAAGCCTCACCCTGCCTCTCTCCCTCACCTTGCAGTAAATAGCTTCACCAGGCTGGACACGAATCACCAGCTCATTCCTCTTGGTCTGACCGTGGAAGATATCACCAGGAACGTCTCTGTACTGGATGCGAACCTCGGCCTTCCTCTCATTCAAAGCCTTGCCTGTGAATGGAACCTTGGTGAATCTGTGGACTGGTTTATTAAGGTGACTGTATGTATGCGTGTCTGTGCATTGCCTGAGAGAGAGAGAGAGAGAGAGAGAGAGAGAGAGAGAGAGAGAGAGAGAGAATATTTAAGTCTTGTGCAAAGAGTGGAAAGACAGAAGTGTGTGTGTGTGTGTGTGTGTGTGTGTGTGTGTGTGTGTAGTGTTGCAATGCACATTACAGAGCACACACAAGGCCAGATTGCAAAACAGACACACACACACACACTAAAAAAAAAAAAAAAAATTAGTCTGAAATTCAAAATAGCAAACCAATTTTGTAGAATTCTATGGAAAACCTTAAAAATAAATAAATAAATAAATAAATAAAACATAAGTATACATGTAATACGTAGATGTAGTAGTAGTAGTAGTAGTAGTAGTAGTAGTAGTAGTAGTTGTGAAACCAGTGACCTTCTTTTCCACCAGCCCCAGCCCCAGCCCCACCCCCACCCCCCCCCCACCCCCACCGCCACTACCACCACCATTGCTACCATTACCACCATTACTACCATAACCACCACCATCACCACTTCAAAACACAAGCCACTATATCACTTTATCTCCTTCCTCCCTATCATCTCCCCCCATCCTCCCTCCCCTTTCAACCTCACTTAGCTAGCTTTCTCTTCCTCCTCCTCTTCCTCTTCCTCTTCTCTTGGCCGCTGCTGTCTACTCTTCAATTTCCTTCCTACTCTCTCTCTCTCTCTCTCTCTCTCTCTCTCTCTCTCTCCAAACTAGTCTAGTAGGAAACAAGTTTAAGATTTTTCCTATTTTTTTGTCATTGACTTTCTTGTTTGTTTGACCGTGAATGAATGAATGAATGAATGAAGGAAGGAAGGAAGGAAGGTAAGGCTAAATGAGGAAAGGAATATAGAGGAAAGAGTGAATTAATGAAAGAATGAATGAGTAAATGAATAAAGAAAAGAATAAAGGTAAGGCTGAATAAAAGGAGGAAGGAAGGAAGGAAGGAAGGAAGGAAGGAAGGAAGGAAGGAAGGGTGAATGAATAAATGATGATAGCAATGAATGAATGAACGAGGGGAAGAATGGTAGGAGTGAATAAATGAATGAATGAATGAATGAAACGCAAAGAATAGAAGTAGGAAGAAGAAAGTCAAAAAAGAAAATAACCTTGCTTAGTCATAATAAACATAGGGGGGAAGAAAAAGAAAAGAAAAAAAAAAGGAGGAGGAGGAGGAGGAGGAGGAGGAGGAGGAGGAGGAGGAAAGAAAAGTGTATCAGACCAACAACTTTCTCGTTCAACTTCACTGCAAACTAACAATCACTTACACACACACACACACACACACACCTCAACCCCACACCCCCCATCAACTCACCACAGCGCAGAATGAAGGGCACGCCATCCCATCTCTCATTGTTGATCCTGGTGACAGCGAGGGCGTAGGTGGGGGTGGAAGAGTTGGGTGGCACGGTGGAGTCATCAAGGTAACCAAGCGCCCCGTCGCCTTCCAACTCAGGGTTCCCAACATACTGCCCCAGCACCACGTCCTCCATCCCTACCACATCCATTGACTTCAGCACCTTCACCTGCAGGAGTGGACGTGTTGTGGTGAGGTGTGGTGAAGTATAGTGGTGTACTGACGGGGTGGAGTGTGTTGTAAGGCATGTGGTGGTGGTAGTGAAGTGGTGAGATGAGGTGACGGTGTGGTGAAGTGGCGTGGTGTTGTGATGTAGTGAGATGGGTTAGTGGTGTGGTGAAGTGGGGTGATGTACAGACGGGATGGGAACGTGCGTGGTGAACGTGCGTGGTGAGGTGGTAGGGTACGTGGTGAAATGGTGTGGTGAAGCGGAGTGGTGTAGAGACGGAGTTGGGGATGTGTTGTGAGTTAGTAAGGTGAAATGAAGTTAGGTATAGACGAGATGAGAATGCGCGTAATAGTGTCTTGGTGATCGAGAAATGGCGAGATGGTACGGTGCGTGTTGGAGTGGTGAAGAGGGATAGGGTACAGGATAGGGTACAGAATGAAGTAAGGAAGTGTATGACTGTATGGAAAGACAGGACATTATCAAACATTTCCGCTCGGCACTTCCACTGCTTAGAAAAGGCTCTAATTGAAGTATCACAGGTTTTTAAGGGTGTTTTTAATGGTTCCAGTGACTGACCAACTAAATTCCTACATTATCATCAGGAGAAACACGCTTGAGAACACCCGGCTACTCAATCTCTGAGACCTTCAAAAACAGTCATGGTGAGAGAGCTGTTTCTCAATACAAGTTAGTGGAGAGAGAGAGAGAGAGAGAGAGAGAGAGAGAGAGAGAGAGAGAGAGAGAGAGAGAGAGAGAGAGAGAGGTTAACAGAAGGAAAGGAAGCGATAGAAAGACAATAATGAGAGAGAGAGAGAGAGAGAGAGAGAGAGAGAGAGAGAGAGAGAGAGAGAGAGAGAGAGAGAGAGAGAGAGAGAGAGAGAGAGAGATTAACAGAAGGAAGGAAGGATAGAAAGACAATAATGTAGAGAGAGAGAGAGAGAGAGAGAGAGAGAGAGAGAGAGAGAGAGAGAGAGAGAGAGATTAACAGAAGGGAAGGAAGGATAGAAAGACAATAATGTAGAGAGAGAGAGAGAGAGAGAGAGAGAGAGAGAGAGAGAGAGAGAGAGAGAGAGAGAGAGAGAGAGACCTTTACCTTGGCTTCGAGGTGGAAGAGGAGGAGGAGGAGGAGGAGGAGGAGGAGGAGGAGGAGGAGGAGGAGGAGGAGGAGGAGGAGGAGGAGGAGGAGGACGGGGAGGAGGAGGGCTATGTATAATTTACGAAAGAAAACAATATAGTGAAGATAATAACCTCATGTTGTCAGAATGCAAGGTTAATGGAGGAGGAGGAGGAGGAGGAGGAGGAGGAGGAGGAGGAGGAGGAAAGTGAAGTAATATCATGACTAAACTTCTCACTTGAGCTACAAAGTGTGAAAGAGAGAGAGAGAGAGAGAGAGAGAGAGAGAGAGAGAGAGAGAGAGAGAGAGAGAGAGAGAGGGGGAGGTAGCGATAAGAAACATTTCCTCTTCCTGGTGTTTTCTGGGAAGTCTCTCTCTCTCTCTCTCTCTCTCTCTCTCTCTCAACCGTGCAGAAGTGAATACAAGACCTGGAGAGGCATGGCAACAAAGAGAGAGAGAGAGAGAGAGAGAGAGAGAGAGAGAGAGAGAGAGAGAGAGAGAGAGAGAGAGAGAGAGATATATATATATATATATATATATATATATATATATATATATATATATATATATATATATATATATATATATATATATATATATATATATATATATATATATATATATATATATATATATATATATATATATATATATATATATATATATATATATATATATATATATATATATATATATAGAGAGAGAGAGAGAGAGAGAGAGAGAGAGAGAGAGAGAGAGAGAGAGAGAGAGAGAGAGAGAGAGAGAGAGAGAGAGAGAGAGAGAGTTGACCACCCACAAGGACGCCGCAGGTGAAAGAAGCAGAATTAGTTCAGTGGTGCAATTGAGAGAGAGAGAGAGAGAGAGAGAGAGAGAGAGAGAGAGAGAGAGAGAGAGAGAGAGAGAGAGAGAGAGAAAATTGAAACAAACATAACCTTCAAAACACACAGGTAATCTCTCTCTCTCTCTCTCTCTCAAACAATTTATCTATCCAGTTTTCAATCCTTCTATCTATCTATCCCTTATCTTCTCATAACGTATATATTTTACCACCGCAACACACCCACTCTCTCTCTCTCTCTCTCTCTCTCTCTCTGTGCTTACCTTTTCATCGCGTATGTCATCAGCGGATGTCGAGCAAGGCTTCTCCATGGCAAAGAGACACAGGATTTGCAACAAGTGGTTCTGCATGACGTCTCTTATGATGCCGAAGCTGTCAAAGTAACCCCCGCGACCCTGTGTTCCGAAAGGCTCCTTGAACGATATCAAAACAGACGCTATGTTGTCCCTGTTCCACGTGGGTCCGAAGATTCTGTTGCCGAACCTGTGGAAGAAGCGTATTGGGTATTTTAAGAGTGTTTTTAATGGTTCTATACTCTGTCTACTCGAAAATGGCTCCTGGATTTAAAAACATATTGATAACGTAATTGATTTGATATGAATAATACTTGTTTTTCTTGATTGTTACAAAGATAGCTGGCGGTTTTCCTCAAGATCTGACAACCGCGCATTCCCTGCAACACCATTCGAACCGAGACCCATGAGCCACTTTAGAGTAGACACATTATAGTGACAGATTAACAAACAATACTTGAGATCCCCGTTAGTCATTGCTTAGGCCAGTAATCAGAAACGCCTTGCTCTTTCCCCATGACTATTTTCCAAGCCCACAGAGATGATTAGCTGGGTTTTCCAGTGTTTCTGTGGTTAATAATGTAGAAATCTTGTCAATCTGCCTCTAGAACTGTGAGAACTCTTTTGAAAACTCGTGTAGATTTAAATAAAGCCTTTTGAAATAGTGGTGAAGCGCAGGAGTGTTTGAGAATACGAGTGACGGGAAGAAGGTGAAGAAAAGGAGGGAAAGGAGGAAAGTATGGTTGGGAAATGGATTGGTGGTAGAGAGGAAAGAAAGGAGGGTTGGTAAGGTTGTGAAGGGTCAGAGAGACTTCGTTGGATGGATGGATGGATGGATGGATGGATGGATAGATAGATAGATAGATAGAGGAAAGGAAGGATTGTTAGCTGAGGAAAAAAGAATGGATAAATGTTTGTTGGTAGGAAGAGAAAAAGGGGAGACAGACAGGATTGGATACTAAATGATAGATAGATGGAAGAATGGAAGGAAGGAAGGAAGGAAGGAAGAGAGGGACAGGGGGAGGCAGGAAGGGAGGGAGGTAATGAGGGAAGAATATTGCTAGCTGTGAGAAGGAGGAGTAAATAAAAAAATAAACAAAACAAATAAATAAATAAATAAATAAATAAACATCATGGAAGGGAGGAAGGAAGGAGCTAGGGAACGTAAGTAAAAAAAATAAATAATAAAAATATTCCGTCATTTATATTTTCTTTTTCCAGTCATAAATTTTTTCCCTTCATCCGTTTTTTTTTTTATATTCCTCCTCGTTCTCCTCTTCTCCTTTCTGTTAATGTTCCTCCTCTCTTCCTATCCATTCTTCCTCCTCTTCCTTTCAAAACCCGAGAGAGAGAGAGAGAGAGAGAGAGAGAGAGAGAGAGAGAGAGAGAGAGACCTTGCGGTTTCTACATTTCTACTTGCACCACCACCACCACCACCATCACCGCAGCCAAGGGCTATGTATGTAGTACGTGCCTGTGTATGTATGTATGTATGTATGTATGTATTAACGGGGTCATGTATGGATTTCCAAAGTTCTCCGCCTCCCCCCATCTCTCTCCCACACACACACACACACACACACACACACACACACACGAGAGGCATTCCTAAGTGTTTCGAGGTACTGTTAATCAATTAATGAACACACACACACACACACACACACACACACACACACACACACACACACACACACACACATTCATTCCTTCACATCACCAAGTCTTTAAAATCACTAAATATAACATTTCATTACAGTGCGCGTCTTTCTTTTCTCTTATCTTATCATCTTTACTGTCTCTCTAACACTCAGATATTTATTTCCTGCCTTACATTCACCCAGACATTTTTCAGTCCCTCCCAGCCCTTCTCAGACCAAATGAACCCTACCCAGCCCATCTCGGTCATATTCAGTTTAGCCCAGCCCTCTCTACCACTCTCAGTCTTATGTAAACCAAATAAACCCTTTTCCTGCCCAACCCTGTTCATCCTAGCCCTTTAGAATCCAACCCAGCCCCTTCTAGTCCTTCAAAGGCCAACCCAGCCCTATCCAAACCCAATTTAGGCTAACCCAGCTCGTTTGAAATACTTAACATGATCTCTATTAAGTTTGGAATGTGGAAAATTTATCTGTTAGATCAATACCACCATCACCTGTACTACTATTACTACTACTGTTACTGCTGCTACTACTACTACTACTACTACTACTACTACTACTACTGTTGCCGTTCTGTTTACTACGAACTTTTGTACCTCTCGTGAAAGTTATATGGGTTTCTAATTCTACCAAGCCATGTGGGAAAATCAATAAGGTTTTCAAGGGCGTTACTCAAGCGTACGTGATTCCAGTGGTAGTTTTAAGAAGTCTGCATTGTTAGTGGGGAAAATGCATATTGGAACCTGATTAATTAGGCACCTTTAAACATACTGGTGAGAAAAACAAAGGATTTAAGAATACGAGATTTGGTAGTGTCATTGTAATCTCTCTCTCTCTCTCTCTCTCTCTCTCTCTCTCTCTCTCTCTCTCTCTCTCTCTCTCTCTCTCTCTCTCTCGTTAACCTCCTGACATTCATCAGCAAAAACAATTTCTTCTTTAGTGTTTGCTGATGAAAAGATTTATTGGTGTGTGTGTGTGTGTGTGTGTGTGTGTGTGTGTGTGTGTGTGTGTGTGTGTGTGTGTGTGTGTGTGTGTGTGTGTGTGTGTGTGTGTGTGTGTGTGTGTGTGTGTGTGTGTGTGTGTGTGTTATCTCAACAATCACGTGATATACTTTCCAATTCTGTGGTGTGTGTGTGTGTGTGTGTGTGTGTGTGTGTGTGTGTGTGTGTGTGTGTGTGTGTGTGTGTGTGTGTGTGTTTTATGTAATCCGTCTTTGTTGTGGAGCTAAAAGAGATTAAGTATATTTATCATTCTTTTTCATAATAACTTCCTCATCCTGTTCCCTCTCTCTCTCTCTCTCTCTCTCTCTCTCTCTCTCTCTCTCTCTCTCTCTCTCTCTCTCTCTCTCTCTCTCTCTCCATCAAACATCATTATTCTGTATAGTTAAAATCATTACTCATGTCATTATTCCCACCTCTTACTCTTTCACGCTCTCATTTCTTTACCTTCCCTTGTTCTTTCTTCTTCGTTATCCTCTCTCTCTCTCTCTCTCTCTCTCTCTCTCTCTCTCTCTCTCTCTCTCTCATTGCAACACAAAGCTAGACTGACAGCCAAGAATATTTTATGAAGAAAATGCGTCAAAATTATCAACATTTGAATATTACATAAAAAATTACTGTGCATAGAGAGAGAGAGAGAGAGAGAGAGAGAGAGAGAGAGAGAGAGAGAGAGAGAGAGAGAGAGAGAGAGAGAGAGAGAGATTGAAGGAAAGGAAGCGAAAACGAAGAGGATGAACAGGAAAAAGAAAGCGAGAATGAGGAAAAGAGAAAAAGGGAGAAAAGGGACGGGTAAATAGAGGAAGAGGAGGAGAAGGAGGAAAGAGAAAAAAAAAACGTAGGTAACTTGAGGAGGATGACAAGAAGAAGAAGAAGAGGAGGAGGAGGAGGAGGGAAAAAGTTGAAAGTTGATAAGCAAGAAGACGAGGAGGAAGAGAAAAAGTAGAAAGTCAGGAAGGAAGAAGGAAAAAAAGAAGAAATATATAAGAGAAAGAAAAAAATGAGGCAAGAAGAGGAGAAAAGAAGAAAATAAAGACAGGAAAAGGAGAAGATGAAGACACCAGATAACGAAAGGAATCTGAACTTACCGAAGAGACATCAGATTCTGCACCATTTCCTTCCCGAGATAATGGTCAATGCGATAGATCTCCTCCTCCTTGAACAGGCCGGCCAGATGGGCAGACAGCTTGGCAGAGGAGTCAGAATCCTTCCCAAACGGCTTCTCTATGATGACCCGTGTCCAGCCTCCAGGGGACATGCAGCATTTCTTCACGTTTGAGGTCACCGGCTCGAACACTGACGGAGGGAGAGCCAGGTAGAAGATGCGGTTTGCCTTCTCAGTCCCCACCTTCGTCATTTCTTGGTTGAGTAGTTCAAAGTCTCTTCTCGTGTCATAGGAACCTTTCACATAGTAGTTCAGGGTCCAAAACTGCTGGTACCGTTCCTCCTCACCCTCCTTGACCTTCATGTACTGCTCGCACTTGGCCCTCACCTGGTCCACCGTCAGATCAGAGCGGGCGTAGCCAAAGAAGATCGTGTTCTCTGGCACTAGTCTGTCCCTGTACAGCCACCACAGAGTCGGGTAAATCTTCTTTTTGGCCAGGTCACCCGATGCCCCGAGGATGACAAACACATGAGGAGTTGAAGCCTCGAAATTTGTCTCTCCCGGAATCTTGCATGACTTGAGGGACTGGCGGAGTAGAGAAAGCATCTCCTCCGCTCCTGCCGACTCGCTCTTGGCAAGTGAGGAATGACTGCTTCGCGATGACATGCCGCGGTTTATACTCGGTCTGTCTACACTGATAAGGCTTCCTTGGTCTCCTGTCACCACCCCGCACACCACACAAGTATTACCCAGCTTGATGAGGGAGAGTCTAGAGCCACACGTCTTGCTACTTTGCTAATATTTCACTGAATACTCAAACTTCTTCCAGTCTCGCCCACCGCCACCTTCCACCAGATCAGCTGACTGTATGGCTGCCAGACGTATGGTCACTTTTATCAATATTTCCTCTTGTGGCCACGTTTTGCTTGTACTTCTGTAAAATGTGATGACTGGATGGTTACTGTTTGTCTCTCTGTACTTTTCCAGCTTGCACAACAAGCATGACTATCATGATAATGTGGATATTTTTTTTCTTTGATATGGAGGTATAAACTTTCCATCTTCACTTTAATTTACCTAACTCTCACGTCTTCCAAGTTCATACCTTCTAAATTTTTTCAAGGTCGTTAATTAGCAGGATGTGACGAATGATGATGAATTCAGCATTACTCATCACTGGAGACTGAATGAATTGGTATCGTGATGTTGGTTTATCTCATGAAAGCTGTGAGCTCCGTGTGTCATGGATGTTAAGTCACTGTGTTATGTTGTGTCTGTCACCGTGAGCTGTCTCTACTTAGTACTCACTGGCTGTAAGCACTATGCATTGACATTCATTCCTCCTCCCCCACACACTCTCTCTCTCTCTCTCTGAACTGTCATTTTTACTATGCATATCTATATCTATCTGAACTCAGTGACAAGACAATCTCTCTCTCTCTCTCTCTCTCTTAAATGTCATTTTTACTATGCATTTCTGTATCTCTCTGAACTCAGTGACAAGGCAATCTCTCTCTCTCTCTCTCTCTCTCTCTCTCTCTCTCTGGTGGTAGGTATAATATAAAAGAAAGCATTAGACAAATTTATAATATTTAACAAAAGCCCAACACATACAATAGCGGTATGTAAATAACTAATACAAAAATGGAATGAATACTGAACTCCAATGAATTAAAAACAGCACACGAACATTGTCAATATGATTTAACCTCACCCACTGCTACTAAAATAAGTAAAATAAGGCTGACATTTCTTGCACTGCATTCTTAAGTATTAATTTAACTTTAAATAAATTGGACAATTACGGTCGCTCTTATCAACCGTATACAAAATTGACAGGGACGTAAAAATTCCTGTGCGCATATTAATAGTCTGAAGTCCCGCGAGTGGTGAAAATCATCATATCATTACACTTTTTTCATGTTAAATTTTGGGTTCATGGTTGGTTTAAGTTAAAAAAAATATTGAAAGAATTGATTGGTTCTCAAACAGTGGTAGATGAATGGAATAGACTTAATAATCAGATTTAGAGTAGTCAGGGAGCTTCAAAAGATTACGTAAATTTATGAATTGGACTGTAGATAGAAATAGTTAAGCATGTTTCATACAGGGGCAGCCATGTGTTAACTTGAAGGCTTCTTGCAGCTTTTCCCTTATATACTTATGTTGTAATGGCACTCTGCTATGCATTTCTGAAGCCTTTTACATGAAAATTACCGTTGTTTTCTACTTTTTACATTTAATTTAGCAGTTAACACTTTTTAATGCATTTATTTTTCATTTATCCCCTGTTACATATAAATCATCATATTATTCATCAATTTTCAGGTTTAGCTTAGGAAATATTTTTTATGCATCTACAACATTTGAGTTCCTGTCACATATTAACTCTATCATTTCATGCTTTCATATTTCTAGATGAGTGTACAGGTAACAGATTCATCAGCTCGCTCTCTCTCTGTTCCATCAACACTTATCTTTAACACAACTCATACAGGGATATGGGATAACTGTTTGTGCAAGGTATAAAATCTGAACAACATTAACATTTCACCATAAAACATTTGAACATGTGGGAGGAATGGTGAGGACAGACTGAGGCTGGAGCAAACCCTACAACCTCAGTTCTCCTCATACTTTCCCCCACATACATTATTTACATTATGCAAGCTCTCCATAGTCACATAACAACACCACACATGTACACAGTCTACTCCCAGAATTGTGTCAACATTCTAACACTCACCAACAATTCAAGAGTTTGGTCATGGGGAACTGTTATAAAATAAGTCTTTTCCTTAAAGGTACCATAAAATATAAGACTTGATACTGACAACATGTGCCTTGCATCAAATATATACCTGAAGACAACCTGGTTTACAAGATGTGGCACACTTTCAATATTTCACAAGCACTTACGTTCACCAGCAATGTCCATAACAGCTAAGGCCTCTCTGTAAGTCTGTGTGTGTGTGTGTATGTTTCCACCACCATGTTAATGAAAAGCAAGCAAGCCTTACTCTTCCTAACAACTCCTGCTTTCTGCCATTCCAAGACAACCTGGGATTCTAAGCAGGACCAGATACACAATGGGATGAAACAAAAGTCTTCAGTAACCAGGATAGGACAAAAAATATTGGATCCAAGCTTGATTTGAAAAGTGATAGGTTGAGGCTGGTCATCAAATAGTGGTAGGTGAATATAGACTCAGTAATCAGGTTAGCAGTAAGTCATTATGGAGCTTTAGAAGGTTAGATAAATTTATGGATGAAAATTATAGATATGCTTCATGATGACATCTTGCAGCTTTCCTCATTGTACCTCCTTCCTTAGCCATCTAATGAAAACCAGACTCAGGGAGTGAAATACAGAAGTAACAAGAAATGGAAATGGTAAGAGGAGTGGCAGCAACACAAAAGAGGAGTCACTCAAGCAGCATTACTCTGACACAAAACTAGGCATCCTCTGTTCATCCCGACAAGCCCAGCATTCCAGTGTTCTTCAGCCCCTCTCTAACAGTAAGCATGGCATCAGTGGTCATGCTGGCACCTCTCCTCCCTCACAGACAGCAAGGAAGCACCAGTGTTGAGCAGCAGAAGGCACCAACTTCCCACTTACTATACACACAGCTCAACATCTAAAAAATTCTTGACTATTCTCTTATTTACACAAAATTTTTTCTTGCTCTACACTTTCTTCACTGATTAATCTTGCCTATGAAATGTCAAAAATATTCTTTTTAATTTTCTGCTTCTTTCACAAATGGGTCTTGTATCTTTTCATATTATGTACACTAAACATTTTCTTATAAACATTCCCACTATACTGTATATTACTTCTTAGATTAATATTGCCTATGAAATGTTATAAATATTCTGTTCAGTACTCTTCACTTGACATCCTACCTCTTTCACAAATGATCTTGCATATTTTCACAATCACACATCAAAAAATATTCTCATTAATACTATTCACTTAAAACACTCACAATATCCAGCTACCTCAGGTTTGTACACTTGGCCGATGTTCTTGTGAGGGAGACCCAGGGTGTTGTGTCTTAGCTGATGGCTGCTACTGCCTTCTTTGCTGCCTCGTCCAAGTCATTCGCTGTCTCGATGGGGAAGCCTGATTCAGCAAGGATACGTTTGGCTTCATCAACATTGTTTCCTGAAAAAAAGAGGCAGTGGGTTGGCAAGTTAAAATGTTATTTCTAACTAATTTGATTCTTGTAATTGTTAGTTCCTGGGAAGAAGAAGAAGAAGAAGAAGAAAAAAAAAAAAAAAAAAAAAAAAAAAAAAAGGCATTCAATTGGCAAGTTTAAAGTTCATTCTAGTTAACTCCAGGCTTTTCTGATATCTTTAACCTCTTTGGTACCATGACATATTTCTATATTTATTCTGGTTATCATTTGGTGATATTATACAGCTTCAGAAACTTTGGTGAGGATTAAAACAGTGAAGACTCTGGTCATTAATTTTCTGATCTCCATAGATCCTCCCTAATGTCAATAAAGTTGACTAATCATACACAAAACTTAAGGCAAATATGCATCCCAGTACTGATGAGATTAAATGAACATGGCTTCTTTGTAAATTTGTTTTGTTAATAAGCATTGAGATGGTAAGCTATCATTCTAAATAACTTTGGGTTTTGTAAATATATTCAATATCTAAATTAGCATAACTTGTTTATCTGTCTCTTTTCTCAGCATTTGTAAACAGTAGCTCTTATTTGTCTGTCTGCCTGTCTTCACTAGAGAGAACAAGAAAAGGACAAAACACACTTCCATCAGTCTGCCTGTCTTCACAAGGCAGGATAAGAAATTAACTAAATTAACTTCCATGTATCTATCAGTCTGCCTGTCTTCACTTGGGAGGATAAGACGTAGATGCAATCCTCACCTTCCAGCCTCACAACAAGAGGAACCTCAATCTTGGTGGTGTTGTAGACCTTGATGAGACCCGAGGCAATGGTGGCTGTGTTGACAATGCCACCAAAGATGTTGATAAAGACTGCTTTCACGGTTTTGTCTGCAAGTAACAAAACATTACCCAAAAGTCAGATAACAAAGAAATATAAGCAACTATAGGCAAAGCACAGCTGGCTAAGGATGTGTGGCCAGCTGTGCTACACATAACCTTCTTGGGTGTAGTGGGGTGATCCATAAGGTACACCAGGTACAGACACATGGCAGTACCTGAGGTGAGGATCCTGAGTGCGTGCTCCACCTGGTGCTCCTGGACGCCGCCACCAAGGTCCAGGAAGTTTGCCGGAGATCCACCGTAAAGTTTGATGATGTCCATCGTGGCCATGGCCAGGCCAGCACCATTCACTGCAAATATACAAAGTGGATTTACGATATTTCTCAAGTTTTTATTATACAACCACTTCTAAACATTAAATAAGTTAGATATACTGGAAACTCTCATAATTTTTTCACTTTTTTTATGCAAGAGGGAAAACTTGTAGGTGCCTGTAGAAATTATGTACAGTCCTTTTACTTGTGCGTTGTTGTATAGAATGGTCAAGGTACAGAGGTGGTGCGAGTAAAGTCAAACACTATCAATTCTCAACACTGTCCTGACTCACCCAGGCACCCAATGTTGCCATCCATGCCAATGTAGGTCAGGTTATGGCTGGCAGCGTCCACCTCCCTTGGGTCACTCTCACTGAAGTCCTCCAGGCCAAAGATGTCCTTCTGCCTGTGTGTTAATATTTGTATGATACTCACAACACTTAAAACAGGAAAGTATGATTCTGTCTATCATTCACACTCTGGTCCTATCTTCACTGACCCCAAAAATATTGCTGAAGTCACCCATGTTATATTTTTGATTAATTACTGACTTTGAGAATGTCACTTAGTTCCCTTGCTATATCCAACACAAGCAATAAGATTCACCTGAACTCAGCATTGTCATCAAACTGTATCTTGGCATCCACAGCAACCACGTGTCCCTGCGGCGTCTCAATGAGGGGGTTGATTTCTATCTGAGTGGCATCGACACCCAAAAACATGTTCCAGATATTCTTCACCTCCTGCATACACTGTATAAAGAAATGGGCCAATAGTTACTGGGCTACACTCTCAAATCTCTTCCTGCATTGTCTGAAACACTCTTAATAGGCTCAAGTGCAGAAATTCTCAACTTTTCTTTTTGTTAAGAACCACTTGAGTTATAAGACCATCTATCCAGACCTCCAGT
Organism: Portunus trituberculatus; assembly: GCF_017591435.1. Classification (NCBI taxonomy): domain Eukaryota; kingdom Metazoa; phylum Arthropoda; class Malacostraca; order Decapoda; family Portunidae; genus Portunus; species Portunus trituberculatus. The sequence goes on from NC_059288.1 coordinate 5,593,870, forward strand.
AATTTAATATTGAATAGAATGTTAATCTGGTGACTGACAAATGAATCGATCTCTTCCATTTAAACAAAATTATCAATCTTGAAATGTCATACAAAAACTCACCTTCGACCTCAAATCTCCAGTAAAGTTCAGGAAATCTGCCACTTGTCCAGCAACGTCATCAGTCAGGCCTTGGTGGATGTCAATAGGAAGTGTTAGGAGGCGGTCTGGGGTCTTGGCGGCCACTTCCTCAATATCCATGCCTCCGTCAGGGCTGGCGATGAGCACTGGCCCATTGTGTTCTCTGCAGGAAGGAAACATATAACTCCTTCACTTCACCAGACAGGGACACAGGTGCTGGTGATTGTAGGAATACTGTAATAGACCGACTGACTGTTTGAAGGTGTAAAAGAATGCTGGACTTGTATGTAGATAGATAAAGAGGAAGGTTTCAAGATCCCATTCTTTTGGCTAACTTTTTGGACTGTCTGGGAACTGGCACCTCAGTCGGCCTTGCTTTTAAATCTGAATCTTTGTTGCCCTTGGTTGACTCCCTTCTTACATGGAAAAAAAAAAAAAAAAAAGAGATAGGTATACCATTACTACTACATACTATTATTATTTTCACAAGGGGCTGACAGGTTATGAGTGTGAATGATGTGTGTGTGTGTGTGTGTGTGTGTGTGTGTGTGTGTGTGTGTGTGTGTGTGTGTGTGTGTGTGTGTGTGTGTGTGTGTGTGTGTGTGTGTGTGTGTGTGTGTGTGTGTGTGTGTGTGCAGTGCATTGTCTGGACTGCCTTGTGTTGTATTGCCTGCCTGGTATAGAGATGCAGAGAATGTCACCACACTAGTGCCAATCATCAAGACTTGCCTGTCCATAAGGATGCAGAAGTAAGTCTCCCGCAGGATATCAACTGACTCTGCTACCATCACCTTGTTCACCAGGATGCCTTCTTGCGGTGTCTGTTTGGTGACCAGCCGGTGACCAACCATCTTCTCAACCAATGTCTCCACCTCATCACACCTGTGCAAGGGAACCACCACTAGAAACAGGCTGGTGAAGATATGTAGCTCACCACTAGATTCATCATAATGTCTTGTCAGGTTAGTTAAATCTCTCTCTCTCTCTCTCTCTCTCTCTCATACATACACACACACACACACACACACACACACACCTAAAAATAAAATGGAAAATTGGTAAAAAAAAATATAATGAAAGACTGCAGGTGAGGCTGAGTCACTCACTGCTTGGTGAGGTGCACGCCGCCCTTGAACCCATTGTCAAAGTGTCCCTTGCCTCGCCCGCCGGCCAAGATCTGAGCCTTCACCACGTACTCCTCTGCGTCTGAAAGTGTACAGTGGGTTGACAACATATATTTTATCTAGAAGAGAGTTAATTAGAGGAAAGAGAGCAAGAGAAAGGCTAGAGATAGTTATTGAAAGGAGTTAATGAGGAGGAAGAGAGAAAAGCTGAAGACAGTCAATTAGAGGAAAGTTAATGAAGGAAGAGAGAGAGAGAGAGAGAGAGAGAGAGAGAGAGAGAGAGAGAGAGAGAGAGAGAGAGAGAGAGAGAGAGAGAGCTGAAGACAGTCAGTTAGATGAGATGACTGGATGAAGAGGAAGAGAGAGAAGCTGAAAACAGTTAGAAGAGTGTATGAGGGAGAGGAGCCAAAAAGATAGTCAGAGGAGAGGAGTTATGTAATACAAAGACATAGTAGCAGGCTGAGTGTCCCGAGTATATCAGTGAGCACAGCAAGGACCACCAACACTCCAACACTCACTCAGCTCCTTGGACGCCTGCACAGCACCCTTGTGGGAGTCTAGGATGCGGAACCTTTGCACTGTGACGCCGTGGTTGTCCAGCAGCACCTTGCTCTGGTACTCCAGCAGGTTAAGGTGCCTCACAGGGACCTGCAGCATACAATAAAAGTCAGTGTTTAAGACTGACCTGTGGCAAAGAATTTTACTAATATTACTGTATGCAAGAGCTCACTTATAGCAGATACCTAAGGACTGATAACATTACTACTATTATCTCTAATCTACTACTACTACTATTACTACTACTACTTATACTATTACAACAAAAGTAAACTAAAAAATTATTATTACTTTTACCACTATCACTGACATCTTACATAAATCTGTTACATTAATCACGCAACTCAGTTCTACTTAATTTCGGCCACCTGCATCGCACAGGCATAACAGTCCAATTACCCATCACAGAAAAGCTACACCAAACCCTAAAACCAAACAAAACCAAACGAAACTAGAAAAACATCAAATGTAAGACACGGGGGCAGCAGCCTTAACTTAACCGGCTGAAAACCCAACCCTATATCTCACTCATACAGAGGAAATACACGTATATATACACCGGTAATGTTGTATAAGGCGCCTAGCGGTCATCTATCACTCACATTCGGCTTGATAAGTGCCTGTATTGGCCTAAATCCCGCCTTAGAGAAGCACCGCAGAATGCCAGAAGACGCCATGACTTTGTTTACAAGATCAGCTGAGAGGGAGGGAGGCTGACGTGCTAACGGAGGCTGCCGCTGTGGTAGTAGTGGTGGTGGTGGTGATTACCTTTGTCCTCTTTTGCTTTTTTAGGGAGACAAATCACGTTATTTGAAATATAAATACTTAAGATAGGAGAATGGATGTTGTAGGAAGCTTACGGACTCTTGCGTTTAAGAATGAGTGACTAAATAAGTGAAATTTTAGTAAGATAAGACGAAGGCTGAGAAGTGTTGGTAGCAGAGATAACCTTTGGCCTCTTTGCCTTTTTTCTGGAGATTGATGAAGTTGTAACGCATGGTGATGGTTTGGAAGAAAAAAATACATTGGTGGAGTTCTGGATGGTCAAAACATTATGCAACACTTCAAAATACCAATAAACGCTCCCAAAACTCACTAGAAACACCCAATATGCCAACCCCCAGGACACCCAAATCCAACACTCAAAATTATCCCAAAACACACTCAAAACACCGTGCCACACCTCAAAATGCCCCACAAAATACACAAAACTCACTACCTAGAAATACCCAGTATACACCAAACCATCCCACTGACACACACCACTTAAAACACTCATAACATACCCAAAACACACTCAAAGCACCATAGAACCCTTCAAAATGCCCTCAAAACACTGAAATACTCAAACACTTCCACACCACATCCAAGATACATAAAATATACCTAAAAACATGTAACACACTGAAAACACATAAATGCACCTAAAATACACTTAAAACACCGTACAACACTACCAAACACACTTAAAGCACCCCATACATACTCAACACCAAAATGCATTAGAAAGAACGACAAGAATACAAGGGAGACTTAGCTAAATAAATAAATTATCTTTTAAGGCATTCTTGAACAAATTAGATAGTGAATCAGAAACGTAAACAAATAAAATAATGAATACAAAATTTGCGTTTAACAGGACTAAACACCATTTCAAATTCCACATATTTCACTTGATTGATTTCATACTTGAAAGAGCATAGACGATTCTCTAATACCATAATGGCCTTGTTAGAGCTTGAAATAAAAATTCTCAGAGTGGCAAATCGAAAATTTGACCATTAAACCAGCTCATACTTACCCTATAAAACACCACTAAACGCCACACATTTACCAAACAGAGCACAACACACTTTACAGGCAACAAAATATTTATAGAAACTATAAAAACATATCATGGTATTATAATATTATCCATAGGAAATATATGAATAAAAGTATCGCAGGCCGCAGGATGTTGGGGGTCCCAGAGGCCCTTAGGTAATACTGACGAGTTGCCTCTATTACTGTTTGTTTACCAATCACTTTCAAATCTTGATAGGTTTTGAGCTGTTTTCTATGTTGTAAAGGAAACCTAAAAATAAGTAATTGGCCTTTAGAATACCTTAAATAAATTAACGTAAGGTGAAGACGAGAGGTAACGTTGATCAACTTACCTTGCAGTGCTGATGCACCCTCAAATTGCCACAGTCCTGATAAAAACATACAGAGATTATTGCAACACTTCACTTGTGTGTGTGTGTGTAATTTTTTTCTTTTTTTTCACCACGGTCACCTGCTGGTCACCCAGCCAGTCTTCCCCATTACGGAGCGAGCTCAGAGCTCATAGACCGATCTTCGGGTAGGACTGACACCACAACACACTCCACACACCGGGAAAGCGAGGCCACAACCCCTCGAGTTACATCCCGTACCTATTTCCTGCTAGGTGAACAGGGGCTACACATTAAGAGGCTTGCCCATTTGCCTCGCCACCTCCGGGATTCGAATCCGGACCCTCTCGAGTGAGAGTCGAGCGTGCTAACCACTACACTACGCGGTGTGTGTGTGTGTGTGTGTGTGTAGGCATGTTCTGGATGTGTTTGGGGGTGTTTTTGAGTATGTATTGCTGTGTGAAGTGTGTGTGTGTCTTGGTGTGTGGCGAGATCAAACACCCAATTGCCACCACCACCACCAACAACACTACTGTGGTGTGCTGGATGGACCCATGTCCCATAGCCGTAGATATGTCTGTGATAGCAGTACATGTCTATGGTGTAAATTTCTATGATAACTATTTATTTCTAAATATATTATTAATAAGATACTATACTTATACAAATTTCACATTTGGATTTATTGGTTATTGTGACATCTTTCTCTTTACTGTTGTGTCCAGCTATGGTTATTTGTCAAAATATTAAATATTTTAAATTGTTTCTAGTTTTACAGCGTGTTTAATTTCCAGCGGAAAAAAGACAAAAACGAGGTATTTGAACGGCAAACTATGCTATTTCTTTCATTGTCTATCTCTATTGGCTCTTAATTCTTGATACGAGTATTTTTGACAATATACCAGGGTGAATTGATAATAAGTAGAGGATAACATTTTTTTTTCATGCATATGTATCTTCTTATCTACATATGAATTTGTTTACTTATCTATGCCTACCTATCCATCTATCCATGTGTCCATTTACCTATCTACCAACCAATCATATTTCCACCTTATCTATCTACCTTCACACAAGTATACAAATATTAACAAACCAACATAGGTGAGTAGTGGCAAGTAGGTTGTGGGTGCCGAGGTGTGGGTGTTAGGGGTGGTATTACTGGGTTGAGTGCAAGAGTTTACCATGGTATTCTCAATCTTTCATTGGTTCTTCTAGTACACTCCTGAACTCCCTGCCTGTTTTTGTATTTTCTTTAGACTTTTATTGAAGTAAGCCAGTCATCCTTTTACTTTATGAAAATAAAATGATAATAAGCTTCATAATCAGCCCCTCTCTCTATCTCTCTTATGTACAATTAACCAGTTCACTGATATATTTAAGCAAAACACTTTTTCTCCTATGTTTTACTACGTCCTGTAGAGCACATTTCATCTGGACACACAAAAACACAAAAATTCTGATAAGCTAAATCATGTACACTCACACACACACACACACACACTCTGCATATATATATATATATATATATATATATATATATATATATATATATATATATATATATATATATATATATATATATATATATATATATATATATATATATATATATTGGCATAAATTAGCCATGAGCAAATTTATAATTAGGTTTACAATGAAAAAATATTACAAAAGCAGAAATGTCTTCTACAAACATAGCCTAAGCATAAATTCAGTGTTTAAGGGACATCAGGAAGTTGTATATAGTTTGCCACATAGAACTGTGGATATTTGGGATGGCTTGAGTGAGGATGTTATTACAACCAGTGTGCATGCATGAAGGTAAAGTTAGATAGATACTTACATAGGCTCGTTGAACCTTCATTTCAAATTTAATTGACATGAAAGTGGAAGCATGTTTCAGAACATAATTGTCAATGATTTTAGGTATCAAAGATACATACATAATATATATATATATATATATATATATATATATATATATATATATATATATATATATATATATATATATATATATATATATATATATACCTAAATGACCTCAAAATCCCAGTGGTTGGGGTCACTGGAATAACAAATAGCAGGGTGCTCTCAAACTAAGATGATTATGAGTTCTATAAGCATACGTACTTGAAAACACCACGGCAGACTCGCTGTGACTGACGTTAAAAACAGGTCCAGGCCAGCCCTATATGAGCCTCCCTCCCTCACACTAACACGGCAGGATAGCAATTAAAGACACACTAGTTCAGCTCAGTTTAATAATAGGAAGCAGGCATCCTCGTCCTACTCAGATATTCACAACTCATTGAACTGAAAGTGGCTTGTATATTTTGGTACACTGAAAACAGGGGAGCTGACTGGAATAAATGGACAGCCCAGTACAGTACTTAGCAGGTTGACTATGTTGATTAACTTGATATTCTCATCCTCGGTACTGACTGGCAAAAGAACTATGACCCTGACTCAGAAAGGGTTTGGTGGAATTTACTTTACTCCACTGTGGCACCTCTCTGTTTAGTCTCCTGTAAAGATCATGGTTGTAATAAAAGACTTCACTGATTCCTGTTCTTATACCATATACTATTTGTCTGTCTCTATTTCCCCTCTCATTCTGCTAATTTCAATATCTAAACCAAGCCCTTTTTGTTCCTATATTTACATGCTGTCTTCTATTCCTCTTCTCATTCTGGTAGCTATATTTTTCTTGTTTCTCTTTTAATTTTGCGAACTCTAATAAAAGCAAATCCTTTTGTTCCTATCATTATCTCTTGTCTTCTATCCTTCCTCTAATTCTGGTGACTAATATTTCAACTAAGTCCCTTTGTTCCTATCCTTTATCTCTGTCTCTCCTATCTTTTCTCTTGTTCAATAAAACTAATAACAATATAATAGTCTTACTCTCACAGCTCAACATTCACTGGCTGTCTCCTCCACAAACCTTCCTTGCCAAGCTGGAACAGATAACAATGGAATACCTATTTGCTAAGTTGGTCTGAATATAAAAAAAAAGATATCTCATGTTTGGTAAGACTTAGTTCAGCAAAACTTTAAATTATTGTAAAATGCCAGTAAGTCTGTTACTTAACACATACACACAGTCAATCATCACAAAAGTACACACACTCTCTCTCTCTATCATCATTATCATCCTCATCCTATGTGTACCAAATCAAAATAAATGTACATATTCCAACATGTATCTTAATACATAAGAAAAAAAAGTATAACATGACAAGAAATTGAAACCATTGAACACTGACAAGGAAATGCCACATAAGAAAAGAAATTCATAAACACCAAGAAGTGCAACAGCTCAATGTCTTAAAAAATCACCCATTTCATTAACAATAACGACGGCAATACTAAAGATGACGGTACATACTAATAATGATCCAGTCCCCTACAGTGCTGTGAAGTAAATGAAAATAAACCCACATCTTGTTTGTATTCACCTGTGTACTACCTGCCCCCTCAATTAACTAATGGTGATAATGGCAATAATTCATTCTACATAGTGCCAGCAAGTAAAATGTCACAAGGCAGTATGAACAGTAATGAATAATGGAAAACAAGAAATAATACTTACATTCTTCACTTGCCTTCAGCAGGAACACAGACACTGCTACACTTCTTCAGAATGTTCTTGAGTAACACCATGTCATGTCTGCACTACTTTCCGACTGTCCGAGAGAACACACAAACACTTCCACACCTCCTCTTTCAGGCCAGTACCTTCCTGTTTCTCCATCACTGAGATCAACACCTCCACTCAAGTTCTGGGATGCTTTCAGCACTGCACCAACAGGTCTTGACACACATACAAGGAGGTGAATTAAGTAAGGGTCTTGGCATGGTAACAACACACTCATGTCAACACAGAAGTACACTTTTCCTTGGAGGATTACTGATGATAAACAGAGGCACCTTACAATCTGCAGTGGCTCACATCAAGCCTTAATAATCAATAGTCTATCCAAGTCAAGGGAGGCAGAGAGGTCAGTCAGTCCTTCATGCATCAAATACTTGCTCACAAACTCCTTCAATAAATGCTGCTTTTCCTTCAAGTATAGTTTAAGTGGTGTAAGTTCTTCCTTGATGCATGATCAAGTAATTGCAGCATTACAGTAAAATTACACAGAAAAATGACGGCCAGTATTGAGTCCATGCATGACAGGTGAGTGAGCAAGACAGGCACGTGATGGCCCAAACAGTAAGTGTCACAGGTGATGACAGACATGACACACACACACCAGGACACATGCGGCAGCAGTGACACAGTGACAGTGACACACGCCTTACATTCTAGGCAGCTTCCTCTCACAACTCCTAAACTCATTCATAACAAGCATCATTACATCAGAATAATTTCAAAATCCCTTTTTTTCCTCTTTTCATGTACAGTACATGTTAGAAAATAATACATTTGTCAATAAAGGTACATACCTATATACACAACTACTACTACCATACATAATGTTCATACACACACACATCAAATATAACTGAATACTATGAAGTGACTATTGTTCACAACAATAATGATTCTTTTGTGACAATGCATGGCTAATCTTTCCCCTTGGCTCAATGGTAAACAAGAAACAATTAATAATACACTGAGAAGTCTGCATCTAATCTGATGACTAGTAATGCATATGATGATGATGATACTGAGTCAATAGCAGTCCTCACATTCACTATCATGTCTACTAACCACTAATACCTCAAGTTTCCTTCAGCCAAGGGAACAAACAAACCATGAGTTGCATCTCTGCAGCACTGGCAGCCTAAAGCATCTGTACCTCAGGCCTGTAACCTCTCACATTCTGGCCTCTCACCAACACTGTTCTTGTAAGCTGTAAAGATGAGTTGGGACCTCCTGGCTACTCTTGTCGTAAGCAATACAGAATCCTTGTTAAAGCTATCACTTTTCCCATAAATGAAGCAGAATACTTACTAAACTACCACTACAATCATGAAACCACACTTGAAAACCTCCCAAAGACTTACACTACAACCTCTTTAAAACAACAGAGATGAGGTGCCAAAATGTCTGAGATTACAATTCAAAGCTTCTGTCCTATCCAGTCTTATAGAGGAGTGTAGAGTATGCCTGTTGCTGCACCTCTGCCCTGCCATGCATTGAGAAGGACTACACACCACTATACAAGAATCCAATGCATTTCTGGAGGTCAAGTGACAAGAGTGTGGTGACAGAAGCATATCAAAGACACCACACTGTATTCCAACTGAGCAAGGAGTGATGATTCTCAGAAAGCATTAAACTTTTACTAGATGAAATGTTACCTTTTATCACATAACTGTCTTAATGGAATAGCTGATATGCTGTTATTGATTGATATAAGCTGTAATGCTGTTAAATACTGCACCATATAAGTTAGTGCCTTCATGCTATGCTGTCCCCATGCTGCTACTGTTGTTGCTGCACTGTGCTTTGCTTTGCTCGGCTGAACAACTTAACAAACACTTCACTGACTCACACACTAATAACTGTTCATTAGGCAAGAGTACAATAAAGCTCATGGAGTGATAAGAGTACACAAATATATTGGTTATCAGCTTAAAAATAACTTTGGCACTGTATGAATTATCGTGTGTGTGTGTGTGTGTGTGTGTGTGTGTGTGTAATTCACTGTTTGATCTGCTGCAGTCTCTGACGAGACAGCCAGGCGTTACCCCCACGGAACGAGCTCAGAGCTCATTGTTTCCGATCTTCGGATAGGCCTGAGACCAGGCACACACCACACACCGGGACAACAAGGTCACAACTCCTCGATTTACATCCCGTACCTACTCACTGCTAGATGAACAGGGGCTACACGTGAAAGGAGACACACCCAAATATCTCCACCCGGCCGGGGAATCGAACCCCGGTCATCTGGCTTGTGAAGCCAGCGCTCTAACCACTGAGCTACCGGACTGTGTGTGTGTGTGTGTGTGTGTGTGTGTGTGTGTGTGTGTGTGTGTGTGTGTGTGTGTGTGTGTGTGTGTGTGTGTGTGCACGCGCACTAAAGTAACTCGGCTAACTATCACAAGGTTCCTCTGTAAACATCTACTTCCCAGTGATCAGAAGGTAAAAAACACATGAACCAGAATGACACCTTTGTGAAGCAACCTGCACTAAACAAACACTAACGGTGAAGGGAGGGATCGAGGTTCTCTTCCAAAGATAAACACACAACACAATGATCAACACACCCCATGTCAACACAACCATTTGTGCTGCAACACCTGTGTCACACCAACACTACCCTGCAGAGTCGTGATTGGATGAGAGAATGCAATGAGGGTTTGGTCCATATTTAGAAACACTTTGGGTTCTCACTAGGACTATTTTCAAAGACTACAGAGATACTTAGTAGAGTTTTCAAAGAGGTGTTGTACCAGTGATGCTGTAGAAGCCTTGCTAAAAATCTGTCTCTCTATCTCACACACTTGCACATATTCACACTCTTAGCTCTATAAATCAAGTAGTAGTAGTAGTAGTAGTAGTAGTAGTAGTAGTAGTAGTAGTAGTAGTAGTAGTAGAAGTAGAAGTAGAAGTAGAAGTAGAAGTAGTAGGAGTAGAAGTAGTAGGAGTAGGAGTAAGAGTAGGAGTAGTAAGAGTAGGAATGGTATTGGCACATTTCTACATGAGGTAGCTCAGTAATAGCACTACACACACACACACACACACACACACACACACACACACACACACACACACACACCGCAAGGCCTGACAGCATACACTGGTTTGTATATTGTTCAACACAGGATGATGAAAACACCTTTCAAAACCCTGGTAACATCCACAAGAGCCTGTTGAAAGTAATCAAGACAAGACACCTAAAAGTTTGAAAATGCAGTCCTTTGAGCAACATTTGGATATGATAAAATATGCCAGCAATGCCTCCCTTTTGTAATGATATGGATCTCCACCACCAACACCACCACAAACACCATAACCTGCAGTGGTGACAAATGCAAGGCAGACACATTGTGAGTGAGTCAGTAGAAAAAAAACTATAATAAAAAATAAAAAATAAAAAATAAACTCTAAATGACTGAGAACTGCAAAGCTCCTGAAGAAACACAAGCCTCTTTACCTCTTCAGCAAGTCCTCAAACTCACTCATTGCTAGATTAGAAGTTCCAAACCCAATACTGAGCCGGTCGCCTTCCTGCTCTTTGCCAGCACCATTCTGCTGACTACCGACCCCACTCAGGATGGCGCTGATCTTGCTGCCATCCTCGCCACGACTCACCGACGGTCCGAGGGTTGAGTCGGAGTGAAATTCTGAGTTTAGTGCACCTGAGAATGTGAGCAACGGCATGGAGTGTTCTCCGCGGCCCTGCGAGGCATCCAGTTTCAAGGTGAGGTTAGTGTGTGGGTTGAGAGTACCGCCCACCACAGTGCCGTAGTCCTGAGCGGTAAGGCTGACCCCTGGTGTGTGTAAGCTCTCTGGTGTCATGAGCTGAGGGTTGTTGCCACTGACACCCTCCTGGTACAAATGAGGACCCAGAGTGTTCTCCTGGCCCTGGCTGATGCTGGCCGTGGCCTCCTGCAGCTTGAAGAGCATCTCGCTGAGGTCGGTGGTGTCTCCTGACGTGTCCAGCAGCTTGGGGGCGTCACAGCCGTCACCGCTGCAGCCCACCACTAGCTCTGTGCCCTCCCTGAGTAGCCTGGGAAGGTCCTCTGCAGTGATGTCCATGTCTCCCAATGGCATCTGCTGCATGCTGACCTGCGACATGGTGGTGGGGATGAAGGAGGTGTCCATGGAGGTGAGAGGCAGGCAGGGGACCAGTGTGGGTGGGGATGTGCTGTGGGTGGAGAAACTGGGGATCTCCATGGACAAACTGGAGGTAGGGGTGCTGCAGGGCGCTGGGTGGGCCGTGGTGAGTGTGGTGCTGCTGCTGCTGGCCGCCACACACTCACTCAGGTGTGGCAGGGTGACGGGAAGTGGTGCGACAGACAGCTGTGCGATGGGCAGTTGTGTGATGGGCTGCGGTGTGCCAGCAAGCATGGAAGGCGCAGACTGTACTGTGACAAGACTGGCGCTGCTGACTGGGGCCAGCTGGCCAGACAGGCTGTATGGAGGCAGCTCAAGGTCACATGCTGCTGCCTCCAGTGCTGAGCTGACACAGTCCAAGCTGCTGCCAAACTGACCCTTCTTGCTGGACATGACACCTGCCCCTGCCACCATGTCAGCCTCCAGAGGGATGCCAGAGACAGTCTGCTGGTGCACCACTTCCTCTGCTTCTGTCTCTCTCTTCTTTGGCGGTGACTCTGTGTCATCGCTGCCTTCATCCTCCAGGGAGCGCTTCCCAAAGCTGACCAAGGAAGGGGAGGAACCCATTGGACACAAGTAGGAGCCCACACCAGGCACTGGGGACTCCTGCACCACTGGGGAGGGCGGGGAGGAGGGGCGCTGACGCAGCTGGTACTCACAGCTTCTCACCCCAAAGATGCTGGCAATATAGTCAGACACCTGCCAAACAAACAAGATAGACACACATCTGATCAAACAAGAGTAATAAACCTGCATTTCAAAGGTTTTTTGTTCCCTTAAGCCAGAACCAATCTTACATATACTCAAGAACAATAACATCCAATGACAACCTCCTGCACACTGTGAGAAATTAAATCACAACAAACAATAAAAATATACCTCAAAGTTTCCATTTTCCTCTTGCTTGACAGCCATGGCAGTGGAGGAGGAGGAAGATGAGGAGGCAGGGAAGGAGGAAGAGGAGGAGTCACCCTTGGCCACCACATCCTCTCCTCTTGGCACATCCTGGCTATCACTGGCACTAGGAGTCTGTGAAGCACCATTCCCTGGCACTCCTTCACCCCCACCTTCACACAACTTGCCTCCCTCCTCCTCCTGCTGGGCTATGGTAGGTCTTGGCAGTGGCTCTGTCTGGCTGAACAGTTCCTCCTGGCACTCCTTCAGCAAGTCCTCCAGCAGGCGCAGTCTCTCCTG
>NC_059288.1:5611816-5614316 GCF_017591435.1 Portunus trituberculatus
CAGGCTTCTTCAGGTCAGTGAAGGATAGGCTAGTAGTGGTAGTGGTGGTGGTAGTGGTGACAGCTGTGGAGGTGGTGGTGGTGATTGTGGTCATGGTGGTGGCAGCAGTGGTGGTGTGGTGCACATCGCTGCTCACTGCTGGTGTCACTGGCACAGCAGTGGCGGCAGCAGCCTCGGCCTCTGTGCCGGCCAGCTGCAGCACAGTGGACACACTGCCGTCACTGTTGTACTCCGGGATCAGTAGAAACGGCCCCAGGCTTACATCCCCCTCACCCTCTCCCTCTCCACCCAGGTCCCCAGCACCAGCAGGGCCCTCAGTGAACACCGTGGAGCACTCCTTGGCCAGGGGCAGTCCCCTGGCCTCTTCCTCAACAGCCTGCCTCGAGTGCTGCTCTCCAGCAACTGTGGCCACCAAAGAGGAGGGGCAGTCTGCAAGGTGCTGCAGGGTGGTGGTGGCAGTGGTGGTGGTGGTAGTGGTGGTGGTGGTAACGGTGGACAGCAGGTCAAGGCGGCATGCCTCCTCTGGGGTAAGCTCAATAGTGTGTGTGGTGCCGTCCTCTGCTTGGATGATGGCCACCAGTGTGGACAGGCTGCCACCCTCACTCTGCCCCTGGCCGTGGCCCTGGTTCTGCTCCAGTCCCTGGCTTCCTTCCTTATGCTCCAGGCTGCCTGGTGGCCCCTTCACCCCAGGGGCAGCCAGGGGTAGGTGTACCAGGTCAGCCAGGCTCTGCAGGTCCTGTGTGTCATCCTGGCCCTGCCCCAAGCGGTCCGTGGTGATGGTGAACACCTCCCCCCCGAGGCCACCACCTTGGTGCTCCCCTAAACTGGCTGTGCCCTGTGTGGGGGCTACTGGCAGCTGCAAGAAACCTCCCTCACTCACCACACTCCCCCCAACCAAGGCTTGCTGCCCCTCCTCCATCCCTGGGAGGGTGTGCTGGGGCTGTCCCCCGATCACCTTGTGCAGTGCCGCCTCACCACCCCCTCCTGGGGCAACCATAAACCCTGGCACCTCGTGGCCCTGCACTCGCACCTGCAGCACCTCAGGCTGGCCATCCTGTGCTGCCTCGGGGCCATGCCTGGCTGGGACTGGGGCCTGCTCCAGCATGGGGGTGTGGAGGGGGGTGGCGCCCTGCACCACAGTGTCAGCGGCATCACTGGTGAGGATCACAGTCTGGCCGTTCAACACCAGCACAGTCTTGCTCATCTTGCACCACACACCAGTGCGACGCTGCTGCTACAGTCTCCACTCTCATCCACGCTGCCCCTCACTGTACACACCATATGGTGTAACACTTCCCCTGCCTTGCCCTCCCCACACTGGCCCTTTACCAGTGAGCAGCAGCAGCACAGGTGTGTGGTGCTGCAGCAACACTTCATCACACAGCACGGCAGTGCAGCACTTACTGGCCCAAGGTGCAGCCAGATACACACTCACAGTCTGCTCAGCACCACATTACCACCACACAAATAACAAGTCTTGTCTCTTTCTCTCCAACTCTCCCTCACCCCTGCCATTGCCATGTTGACTCTCTCCTACCCTGCCACATGCCGCCTCACTCACTCTGCAAGGTAATGTCAAGGTATCATTTTCTCTCTCATTCGTCCTAACAAAACCACAACACTTCACTCTGGTTCTGTGTGAGAGGGACACTGGATAAACAATAGCCCACTTAAATACCACTTCTTTTTAATGGCTAGGGTGGCGCAGCAGGGTGTGTGGGGTAAGGAGGGAATTATTTGTTGACGCTTGTTTAAGGATTTTTCTCAAAATCGACGTTTTTGTCCTTGTTTCCCAAATATGGCGTATTTTGGCCTCCCCTGCCCTGACACCCTGCCTTCCCACCAGGGCCCCAGGCTGGCCTGTCCTGGAAAGGGGCGCCAACACAATACATAAGGAGCCGCTATTCATAAGACTTACCAAAAACGCTCAGTCTCTCCTCTCACCTATCACACAGTCCTATTCAACTCTCACAACAAGCATTCTGCACTCTCCTGTATGAAAGCAAACCCTCTCACTGCCACTCTCTATCCCTCAACTGCTATTCTCTCCTCACTTAACTTCTCATCTCATTACATTTCCACATATCCTGGACTTACCTTCTTTATAAAGTTCAGTATAATTCCACAAGAAACACTCACGCACTCTTCCAATCTCTCTTCCTCTTTTCTTCCGCCTGTGTTTTCATTTCCCGCAGAGGTCACTGAGCTAAAATATTTATTATAATAGTTTTTGCTATGAACCCTCAGAACCAATATGGTTACTTATAGGAAAATAAATCTAAAAATATAGTTGACATTTATTATTGCTTAAAGATAAGTTTTATTTACTAGTTTAGACTAATTTTTTTTTTTTTCAGATGAGGCCCAGAATCAGGGAGACCAACGTAATCTGCCATTTTCTTTTTAGGTACTGTACCTTTAGCCTCGTATTTCTCTTACTATTATTTTTTTATGTTTAGAACTTTAACTATCAGCTGTACCCGCACGAACTTTAGGATGT
>NC_059288.1:5624316-5626816 GCF_017591435.1 Portunus trituberculatus
ACACTCACTCACTCACTCAGCGATGACGCCACATGCCTCACACCGCCCTGGTAGTGTATATGGTCCCCGTTGCTCCACCCAATCCTCGCCCGCCACTCGCAAATCCTCCAGCACGTCCTGCCCTGCACTCAGTGACAGCAACAGCAGAGCGGCACCAACAGCAACGGCAACCTGGCCTTGAGAGGAACACCTGCACCTCCACCAGAGCCCGTCACCGAGGCGCCTACTCCATCCACCCCCTCCCCGCCCCGCGCCCTTATCTCCCCTACCCTCCATCAATGTAAGGTTCGTTTCTCTTCATCCTTGCAACGCAGAGAACGTGACGCTGCAGGAGAGACTATCCTCACCCCGGCAATACACACACACACACACACACACACACACACACACACACACACACACACACACACACAGTTTTAAAGGGATCTGTGAAGAAAACGAACTTATAAATATGGGTAAAAAGTTTAATAAGATAACAATTATATGATGCCAAAAACTTCCTTCCTCCTTCCTTATTACTTGCACAGCCCTTTATACACCATGGAGAGAGAGAGAGAGAGAGAGAGAGAGAGAGAGAGAGAGAGAGAGAGAGAGAGAGAGAGAGACAAGGCACAACACACCCAAATGACCTTATATAACATCAGAGAGAGAGAGAGAGAGAGAGAGAGAGAGAGAGAGAGAGAGAGAGAGAGAGAGAGACTTTATCACACCATGACAACAACCTCAACCTTGATAAGAGTATGACAAACTTTGCAACACACACACACACACACACACACACACACACTTTCTGAAGAAGGGGACGGCGCTCCCTTTCTTTTAAGGGGGCATGAGAGAAAGTAGAATATATATCTATTTTTTTCCAAGACAGGAAAGATTGAGGGAGGGAGGAGGAGGAGGAGGAGGAAGAAGAGGAGAATCACTGATGCTAGGTCATCCCGTCACTTCCTATCACGTCACCAGCACATCAGAGTGACGTGTGTTTCCTGTCCAGCACAATCCGTAACACTCACCCACACTGGCGCAAACACACACACACACACACACACACACACACACACGAGTAACACATGAACGGTACACATAACAACGAGATAACGGCTTGGTCCACACGGCGAGGCTGGCGTGTTGGGTGTGGGGGGCGGGGTAGGTGTAGCTGATGGAGGATGGGAGAGTGGATCATGGCGGGCCCGGGCAGCCACCACACTGAACCGCGGCCCCGATAATGCTTGCCAGGTCCAGCACTCACCCACGTCCCCGCCCAACCTGCCACGCCCCGCCCCCGCCAGGTCAAGTGATGTCCTCACCCGCCTTGAGGTGCTCCTCCGCCACCCATGGCACGAGGGCGCGACTCAGGCTGATGGCTGAGTATAGCGCGTGTGGGGCGTGCTGGCGCAGGTAGGGCAGCGGCAGGCCACACACCTGCCTGAAGGCTGCCGCCCGTAGGCCGCCCTCGCCGACCACTGCCGCCTCCGCCTCTTCCCAGCACAGCGGGTTGATCTGTGTGAAGTGGCGCAGGAAAGTATTGCGGCTCGCCTCCCCGCAGCGCCGCAGCAGAGGACTCACGCCCAGCAGGAAGCCGCGCTCATCCCCTTCCTCGCAGACAACCTCCACAGGCCGCTCCGTCGCGGCCGTGCGCCCCGCGGCTCGATGCTTGCGATCCCGCACATCGAAGCCCGCCACCAGCACCCACCCAGCCTCCGGGTCACCGTGGCTGAGATAGTGCAGCAGCGGCGCGTCGCACAGCACCATGGCTTCTTCGCTTTCCGCCAGCATCATCCAGGATAGCTGCAGGGTACGCTTCACCAGGTACTTGTGCCATCGCACGCACCGCGGCCGCCGGATGGTAGGATACTGCCTCAGGCCCGCCCTGGCCCGCGCCACCAGGCTGTCACGCCGCCCCTCACAGTCCGGGCCGCACGCCTCCTCCTGCCCCGCCTGCAGGTGAGGCGCCTGCATGCCGTGCTCCTGCAGCACGTGCAGCAGCGTGTGGAAGTCCGCGGCAAGCACGCACCATCCCTCGCGCCCCACGTTGAGCGCCGCGTACACGTGCACGGGCGGGCCACTGCCTGCCGGACCGCGGTCCACCGAGAACACACTCCACACGTCGTCGGCGGTGACCTGCACGTGTGACGGGGCCTGAGTGGGGGAGGGGCGTGCGGCGTGGTGCACTGCCAGGCCGCCCTCCCGCAAGGTGACCCTCCCGCTGGCCAGCAGAGTTACCTGCATGTGACGCTCCAGGGCGGCCACCTGCCACGACGTGAGCCTGGCCACCACCTCCTCCAGCTGTGGGTGGCCCACCTGGCCCACCGTCACCGCCACCACCACGCGGCTCGTCACGTGTGAGAAAAACTTCCGGTCGTATTGACGGCAGCCCATGGCGGCGGGGCGAGCGGCGCCCACTGACGCGGCAGCGGCGCCAGCAAGTCTGGCTCACACTGATGCGCGCGCGCACGCACCACCTCTGGATCTGGAGCACGCACGCACACACTCACACAGG